>NC_142283.1:49090999-49434749 GCF_052056855.1 Sturnus vulgaris
TAGATCTGTACTGGATTGACTAGGGCACTACTACAATCTACTCTTTCATGCACACTTTCTTTCTCTTATTTAATTTCTTCATCTGTTTCTGCATCTCAAAACAAGTGATGCAGAATTCTGCATCCTCTCTCACAAGAAAAGATCAATCTTTCCATGGTATACCCCAGCTTAGAAACAGTACCTACTACTTCCAAAGAAAACCCTGGGAAACCTGAGGAAGCAGAATGAATATGCATTCTTGGAAATTGCTAAGAAAAGAAGCTAAGAAACTCAAGAAAATATTGCCTCATGTGCCTTCCCAAGCCCTTTTCTGAGCTGTACTTGTCTTTCTCAAGAGCTGTGAGACAGGCTAGAAGAGAATGAAATGGTAGGTCTGAGAAGGTTGCAGTACATGGATGTCCCATCATGTTTTTGATCAACTGCTCCATTTAAGATCTTTGATTATGGATTCAGGCATCCCAGTCTGGCTTCCATAGAAATAGAGTGAAGTAGGGAAAGAAGACAGACTTCCAGAGGAGGATAGGTCATCTTTTTTAGGTTTTCTTGTAAAGCACCACAAAATAGTGCATACAAAAGGCAAAATTATGAGTGACCGAAGAAGACCAGGAGGAATAATAAAAATGGTGGGAGGGATCTCAAGCCTTAGAATTAAAAGTCATTCTCTAACCTCAAGATACGCTTAAGGTGAGCAGAACTTGAAGAAGAAGATCTTGAAGAAATCCGACAAGGACCTTCCTCCCAATGAAAATTCAACCTACTTTTCACCTATTCATTGCAAGTTATTTCAGTAAGAAATATTCTATGGGTTTTTTTTCCTCATAAGCTCATTCTTGCTAGTGCCCAGTTTTAGCCACTTAGCCCACTTTACTTTTTAGCCCATCCACTTTAGCCACTCTTATAAGCTGGAAAGAATTTGTTTTTCCCTTGTGTCCACGCCCATACAGTTAGGACGTATCTCACCTTGTAATTCTGTCTTTCCATCTGTGGCAGACTGCAGGGCTGTGACTGCAGGACCATGAGGAGAAGTAAACTACGGAACAAGTGATAAACAGACTGAAGTGCCAATGGGAATTTTGGAACGGACTTCCACTGGGCTAGGGCAAGATGGCAGAAATAAGGAAGACTACAATAACTGTGGAAGTCTGAAGAAAAGTCAGAGAAGAAGAGAAGTGGCTGTGTTCACTTCTGGGCTCTGCTGGGGATGTAGGCAAGACTTGTATTTCTATGCCAGCCACACTGTAGGGCTGCAGCCACAATCTTCTGATCACAAGAAGGAGTCTTTGCTATGCAGGGACCAAATAATCCACGTTGGGGGACACACAGATGGCCACACTAGTCTTGTCCACAGTGGCCATCATTCTCCTGCTGAATCAAACTCCTGTAGAAAAGACACTGCACTCCTGGTGCAATGCCAAACCAGACGATCCTAAGATAGAAGTAGTGCATAGGAGTTTATGACATCCGTACCTCTTGTTGATGCCTGTAGGCTACTGTGGACCAGATTTCCCTGCTCTGCTGCAGCCAAACCACCTCTTCTCCCTGTCTGGGAATTTTAAAATATTATTTTTTCATGTATTTCTTACCATTCAGCTATAGTGGAGTGGGAGTGGATGATTCCCTTTTTCCTCCTCAGAACAGTGATTACTTCAGAAAATGTTCCTCCAGGAACAACTGCTCACTGTTCAACCAAATGCAAGATGAACATCAGTGCATCAAGTACTCAGTTTTTCCTGCATCGCCTCTTTAATATCTTTGTCATCTGCCTTGCTCTGTGTTCTTATAAATCCATAAAAGTTCTTTACTCAATGACCCTATTAGGCTTGTGTCCTTGAACCCAGCCTCTCCCTATCGAAACTAACAATTTATTCATACATGCACCAGGCATGGGCTCCTCAAATGCACTGCTGCGTGAAAAAGAGTGAACAAGAAAGGAAAGAAATTAAATTAAACCCCTTCCCCAAGGGTTGGAAGTCCAGAGAAGAAAGACACATGCTATAAAGTGACAAAATACTTTATTATTGTCATGTGAAGCAACCTCTTTTTGTTGTGAAGTGCGAGCAAGTTGGATTGGCTTCACAGGAAGAGACTGCTAGTTAGCAGAAAGTCCTGAAAGCCAGCTCATGCCTTAACTACTCGCCAGAGTCTGGCTGCCCTCCTGGGAAGCCAAAAAATAAGATAAAACATTTAAAAATATTTCTCACTGGGAGCTGGCTCAAGAAAGCCAAAACACAGTCACCATGTGCAAGGAAAGCCATCACGCTTTGTGTGGCCACCTTCAGTTCATCAGAGGCCTGCAAGAGGGCAGAGAGATGGCTTTCCACCACATACCTCTCACTCGTGGGGGCTGGCTGGGGCTGGGGACAGGTCTGCTGGAGGGTGTGGAGGGCAGACAGCCCCAGCCTGCATGGGCCAGCTGCAAACCCTCTGCATCCACCAAGGGTCAGCATATCCAGGGGCCCTGGGAGACTACAGGGAAAGACAGGGAACATAAACGCTGGCTGTATTCTTGTCTGGCCCTCAGAGGCATGTGAGAGAAAAAGAGCACTTCCCAGGGGTGTCATCCTTATATGTCTGCAGGAGCAGAGCACATAAACTGAGGGCCATGAACCCTGTCTGTCACACAGGTTTGGGCCACCATCCTGAATTCTGGATGTCTCTGTCTGTGTGCTCGTTACAGAGACTGGTCAGGAAGAGGAGGCACACAGTACATCCTATCTTATGTTAAAAATTACTAATAATAATTGAGAAACTTCCCCAGAAGCCCCAAGGCTGACAGCAAACCTCTTGGTTCTTGGCCAGATGCCAGCCCACCCCTTGTTTAGCTCTTCTCACCCTCCACTAGTCAGTCACTCACCAGAGCATGTTGGGGTTCACCTGCCTTAGCAAGGGGTGCTCAGAGTGAGATCAGAGCCCATGTGCAGCAGTGCTCACACACGCTGTGAGGGAGCCACCTGGATGCTCCTGTTAGCTACTGGCCTCCAGACAACATCTGTAAGGGTGTCTGGAGGCTGTGCAGGGGTGTTTGGCAGTGGCAGGTCACAGGAGGTTTGGTCTGGCAGTCACAGGAGGGAGCAGGTGGTCATGCTCCTGCTCTCTGGTCCGCCCCATTAAGGACTCAGGTTGGAGACTCCTCTGTGCTTTTCTGAGCATCATTACTGTCGAGGGGCCTCAGACTGAGTTGCTGCTGGCTCCTCACATAAGCTTCTGGCGGCTTCTCTCTGTGGTAAATTCCATTGCCCTGGGTGAAATGCTCCAAGGTGCCTTGCTGGAGGCCAGAAAGCCTTGCAGACCCCCAGTGTCGTGGTGTCACTTCCCTGCTCTCGTGCATCCAGCAGGAGTTGGACAAGTATGTTTTGGGGAATGGCAAAGCCTCCCTGGGCTTGGCAAAGACTACATAGAAGGGGCTACAGGTTTCTTGGGCTGGATGCTGTTCTCACTCTAAGACAGAGTGCTTGGTGTTTCTAGACATAGCTGAAGGGCAGATGTATCTGCTTGTCTAGTCTGAACCCCACACTTGGCCTTCAAATATTATTTTCAGGCTGGCTGGAAACCCTTCCTTCTTTTATCTGTAAAATCACGGTGACACAGAGAAGGAGGTGGATAGCAATCAATTACTCTCTTTTTCACCATAAGAACCAGGGAGTGGCAAACATATTAAGTGGGAGGTATAATCTAAACAAATAAAAGGCATTCATGTGAAGAGTACAAAGAATTCTTATGGAGATGGACCAAGTCTGGGGAATTCTGTTTTCTTATGAGCTTTTGGGATGAAGGATCTGGTCTCCAAAAACTTTTGGGATTTCTTCTAAAGAAAAGATGCAAACCAGACAAACCCTGCTGATCCACTATTGCCATGTGGACCTAACTGGGATGATTTAGACATTTTACTCTTTACCCAAGATCCTGTGAAATAATTTGATTAATTCAGAGCTCTGCTTCCTGCAGGAAAAAAAAAATCAACAGAGTAAGGCAGATGTGTCCCCTGCCTTAACCTGCAGCCTTTTAGCAAAAAAAAGTGGGTACATGAGTGACATTAAACAATGTATTGCAGGAACATGCAAGCAAGTTAATTATCAGAAACACAGCTGCTGTCCTTTTACAGCCACTTTCAACTTCTCAACCAGTTTAGGTAAACATTACCTAAATACCTAAACCAGTTTAGGTAAGCATAAGTTCAGGCCCTGTAGCCCTGAACTGAGGAGTCATTACAAAAGGGTGTCTGAGCAAGCTCATGTCTGCATTCAATTCATCTCTGAAGTGCAGGACCAAAAAAATTGTTAAAGAAACATATTTTTGCTGCTGTGTTCTTAATGTCCCAGATTGAATTTTAGCAGTACAAAAGTTTGCTTCCTCCATTGCAAATGGGTGTCCTTATATGACAAATACTGGGAAACTGACTTGCTGTGAGTTCTGACTTCAAATAAAAGAGAAATAAAGGGAAGGGAGGAAGAGAAGTTGGGAGAGAAGGAAAGACGTGGGGAAAGAAAAGAAAAAAGGAAAAGAAAAATAGAGAGCAATAGGGAAATAAGAGGGAAGGAAGGAAGGAAGGAAGGAAGGAAGGAAGGAAGGAAGGAAGGAAGGAAGGAAGGAAGGAAGGAAGGAAGGAAGGAAGGAAGGAAGGAAGGAAGGAAGGAAGGAAGGAAGGAAGGAAGGAAGGAAGGAAGGAAGGAAGGAAGGAAGGAAGGAAGGAAGGAAGGAAGGAAGGAAGGAAGGAAGGAAGGAAGGAAGGAAGGAAGGAAGGAAGGAAGGAAGGAAGGAAGGAAGGAAGGAAGGAAGGAAGGAAGGAAGGAAGGAAGGAAGGAAGGAAGGAAGGAAGGAAGGAAGGAAGGAAGGAAGGAAGGAAGGAAGGAAGGAAGGAAGGAAGGAAGGAAGGAAGGAAGGAAAGGTGAGAGAGAAAGAGAAAGAGAAAGAGAAAGAGAAAGAGAAAGAGAAAGAGAAAGAGAAAGAGAAAGAGAAAGAGAAAGAGAAAGAGAAAGAGAAAGAGAAAGAGAAAGAGAAAGAGAAAGAGAAAGAGAAAGAGAAAGAAAGAGCTCTTCTAGCCTCCCTGTGAGGTCTAGAATGTTTCATTACTAGTGATAATTCAGCTAACAAACATCTGACCCAAATCAGTTTATGCAGCTATTTGGTCCTCTCCTCACTTTAAAAATAAATCCTCAAGCCCCAGTTGGATAAACTTGCATGGCAAGGGAGATTTAATCCATACTAAGATTTTGGTCAGATATTTTCAAACACTGGCATAAATTTTTTATTTGGACTTTGATATCCAAACAGGCGCAGCTGTAGTCCTCCTGGGGATCCTTGCAGAGGCTTGGACTTTGAACAGACTTTGCAGCAAACAGCAGAGACTACTGGAAATTCTGACGGCTGGTGCTGAACTACCAAGCACTACAATAAGCTGGAAATCAACACATCCTGCCACTTGGAGGGACTGTTTAGAAAGAACTTCTTGAAGGTGAACAAGTGGAAATATACCACATAGAGGCAGGAAATACTGGTGCATTTGTGTCTCCATCTGGGAAATATTCTAGGAATGTTCTCAGTAAGACTGGATTAACACCTTGAAATGAGAAAAGCAAATAAACACAACTGGATATAGTTTCATTATTTGCTTCATTCTGTTTTGACTTCCTCTTCATGTTGCATATACTATGTACCCTTTACTTCTAGATGCGGCCTTAGATAGCCATGTGTTAACTCTTTGGATGCTGATTAATAAAAGAATCTAAAAACTGATTCTTCTTTCCCTATAGCAAATCTAAATTTTCTCAGGTCTTCCAAAATGTCACTTCACTGCAGATTGTGGTCAGCTGCTCTTTTCTGAGAGCAGCAAGTCACGAACTTGCGACATCTAAAAGACATTTTCCTACTGCTTCGGGCCCATTACCCATTAGAAGTGTCAGGTTTTGATATGCTAATATCTGATCTTTCCAGCCCAAATTAATGCCACAGACACAATTCTTGCACAGTCATTATGGTTAAGTTCAGCACAACCTAGCTGATCTGTTTCACTGGAGAGCTGCACATTGGATAAATAGGAAGATCGATGTAATTTCACCTTGCTTAATTAAAAATATTTTAACCATTTGGGCTTGAAACAGGAAAATTTGACAGTTCTACAGCTGCCTAAAATTGAACAGCTCTGGATAAGCATATGCTTATCATTCCCTGTCACTTTTAGAAGATGGCAGACTCTGCTTCCTTTATCAAGGGTATCAAGGGTAATGAATGGGTATCCTTTGGATTGATTGTCATGTTTCATTCCTCACAAAACAAAAATGTGTTTTCCAATGGTGAATTTATAATCCACCATAGAAACATCACATGTCACTGTGAATACAGCAAGAGATATCATAAGACAGAATGGAAACATGCTAGGTAAATTATCTCAGGAGGTTGTCTGCTATCCTTTTTTGTGTTAGTCCTGGCTTTAACCAACCATTACATGTGTTGTATTTCTTGAACACCAAATTCACTGAAAAAAACCCCCGTGCAATTAAAGATGTCAACTACCAAAAAAAGCCCATTTTACAAATAGGCAGCCAGATGGGGAAGAGTACTTGGTTTTTAAAGACTCTGACAATAATGAAAGGAGCTAGAATCACTGGAGAATTAAGTTCTTGTTGCCACTGATTAATACATGACACAGTGTCTGCTTCTCCAGCAAAAATACAACATATATCATTCTGAGAAGGGGCATCAGTTGCTGCATAGGCCTTCTTGCTAAAATTGTTGTGGTCTGATTTTGTGGTATGAACTCTTGTCTCCAGAAACTGGACTGTGTCCATCAGCTCACTTCAGGGGTTCTGAAATAACAAGATATTTCAAAAACTTTTGGTTTAAACTTATCTGAACTGCAAAAGGTTTCCCTGCCTGTGATGGTCCACTGATTGTCTCTATCTTTGATACCTGAGATGGAAAAACAGACAGCCCCAAACCAATCTAAATCATTTGAGTTCAAACTCTGCTTACTAAGATCACCAACTACATTTCATTGAAGATCTTGATTTTTCTCATGAATCTACAGTGAAGAGAAAAAATGTCAGGTCTGCATAACATAGGAAATTCCCTTGAAACAAGCCAAAGTTCTTCAAAATCTTGTAATGTGAAGAGGGCCAAGAAACTACTGTAAATGGTAATCAGGCTCTGCAAAGTAGCTGACTTTATGCAAAGCAGGCAAGTGCAGTCAAAACACTTACAGCAATCAATTGAAGTTGTTGGGTAAAGTTTTTTCCATGTCCCATAAATTATTGAACAGTTAATTTCGTCTCTTTGTGCCTGCAAGATATTCTAGCTTTAGGATGACAGCTTTATCCATTAAAGGGAGTGTGGTGACAGCAGTACAGAGAGTGCTGAGAATGCAGGGAGAGAAGGCCCATTCTCAGCTGCATTACCACTGAACAATGCTGGGATACGTCAACATCTTAATCAATATGCGAGAGTCAATTAATGGGGAAGCACATGGCTTAAGCAGGATCTCATTATTAAGTTCATGTTTAGTCCACCAAATAAGTGAAATCAATATAAAGCTGAGTATCATATAGTAAATACATAATCATCCACTCTTACCCAGCCTTTCTTCCCTCCTTATTCTCTCCTGGGCCAGATTCACACATGCCTCTTCTCTCTTTCATATTGCAAGGGCAGATATTAAGGCAGACAGCAAAACTGACAGAAGTTGAACAGATTGCAAAGGGCCAAATTCTGTCTTCACAGTCAAGGAGAAAACCCCTCTGTGGCTCCAAATGTATCCCTTTGAAAGAAAAGGTGCAATCCTTCAGAAACCTATGTTCTGTTTTTCTCCCTATTGGAGGTTTCATCAGATCAATGCTCTTACTGAGTCCTAGAAATGCAAGCAATAGAGAGAACTGGTTTTTTACAGAAGGTACCTAGGATGCTATGTGGGTCACTCACTGTCTAGATTTATATTCTAGGCAGTTCCATGCTTTTGAGAAAAAGACCAGGACGCAAGAATGGAAGCAAGCATATAAATGGTTGACTTCATACCTTTATTGTAGAAATTACTTCAGATATTTTATCTGCTCCTGTGCTTGTTGATTTGAGTTTTTTGGGTAGCAAAGTTAATGGAGCTGAATCAGTACTTCTGCAGGCACAGCATGAATATACCAAGTATCTGGTTTCACCAATAACCAGGAATTTTATGTTCATTTTTTTGGCCAGTTGTAGTAGTTCCATTTTAAATGGAAAAGTCAGAGGGTGAAAGCAGTGACTGAATATTGGGAATTGAATAGTTCACTTGCTTGATTTACAGTGGAAGCACTTCTGTCTCTATGCTCTTGAAGATTCAGAAATGTATGGGAAAAAAAAAGAGAATTAAGAAAGATGGCTTCTATGACGTAGTGTGAAAATGAACAGTGTGATCTGATCAGATAATACAAAAAACTGTATGGTAGGTGCTGGTTACACTAAGGTAAAGATGTAAGTCTGGTAAAAAGAAAAAGAAAAAGACAGTCTTTAGACAGGGCATTATGGACCTGCCCTGAAATCAGCTGTAATAGTAGGAGTCATTTCCACGGCACAGGTTGGGCTATCTACTTAGTCTTCAAAATAGTTTTCTGATGTGTCTGTATTCTCAGTGACACCCCTGCAGAGCAGAGTGAGTAGGAAACCTTGTCTCTCCATACGCAGCCCTCAGCCTTGGGAGTGCCCCTGAATTTAGACCTAGATTTTTAAATCCCCTGTCTTGGGTGACAAAGAATAGCATAGGGGAAGGAGAAAATAAGAATGGTGTTGTCAGAGAGCAAACTCCACTTGGTGTTCTGGCATTAGAAGGAGAACAGATGACTCAGCCACAGTATAGTCTAAGTGTGGACTGATCAGAAGTTTCAGGGCAGGAGTCTGAGAAACATTCTGTTTCCACCTATGCAGAGTGGGAAACTTGCTCTGGTGTGTTTAGGATGTACATATAGCTGGCAGATAATATGCTCTTCCTCCTGCTTTTGTTACCAAGTAGGTAATTAGAAAGCAGTGTAACACAACATGTTCGGGGTGGAAAAGGTGTGTCCTAGATGTTTGAAAAGCAAATAAAAATAGCATGATGTCAGTCACTGCATGGAACTTTCTCACCTTTGTTTTTATCAGAGAAAAAATGTGAGAAAGAATTGGCAGTGTAAAGGGATACTGAAAGAATGACATATTTGTCTGTTAAGTATAAATATGAACAGCTATGGAGATCTGGTGCTGTGGTGCTAAGTTTTAACTCCAGTAACATTCATCTAGTGCCAGGAAACACTAGATTTAGTACCTGAGGGATTGCAGTCTCAAATACCTTCTACATTTTGTTTTAATATGCTGCCAAGAATTTAAATTGGTAAAAGCTGGGGACTGACAAAAACTTGATCCCCAAGAGCTTTTCTGGCACAGGTTTATCAGGGAATATGGTGCCATTATTTTTATTATAATTATTTTTTTTGGTGGTGGTCTGGGAGCTCATTTATAACTCTGTGACTTCTACTCCCAAATGTATTTTTAAGAATCTTAAATAAACAAAGGGTTTTATTTTCTTGGTGGCACTAGGAGCTGTCATTCATTTTATATACAATATGCCTACTTGGACTGTAGTAATTTTAACATAGTTCTTGAAAGATCAAGAGCAGTTAACCAAAAAAAAAAAAGAAAAGACTGTGGGGTACACATTCCGTCCAAACCACTACCACCCATCTGGTGCCTCTCCGCCACTGAGGGATGAACTTACAACGTGTAGCAAACATAGGCAACTCTCTTAGGCCCAGTCCTGCTTTCACTGATGTCAATAACCAGCATCTGTTTTGCAATAAATATGTAATGGGAGCAAGCATTTCACAGGGAAATGTGGGCTTGCAAAGGAAAGGTTGGTCTTCTTTTGGAGACAGACATCTAACAAAATAACATTTAACCTTTATTGGACTTATTTAACCTTTTTTACTTCCCACTAGATAGAAGGTCTCTGTGATGCTTGAATGAAAATCAAAGCCAAGAAACTCCCTTTTATATCACAATCATGACAGAAGGACACAAATTAGTTGATGTAAAATCTAGATTAATTTCATAACATTGGATAGGAAAGCAAAGGGGGGATCTAATTTGAATATGAATTTTGTTGTCTGTTTTGCAGGCCAGAGAAACTTCCTTCTCTTGGAGTGGAGAATGCTAGGATAGTCTTAGTGCTGCTCTGTGAAGGTGAGGAACACCTTCACTCTTGAGCCTTTGAGGTTTATGCAACTGACCTGCAAACCTTTTACACATATCAAACAGGCAACTAAATAAAGCCTCTGTGAAATAGGTTTAGTCACTTACTCAAGGTGATACAGCAAATAAATAGAACAGAAAATAAAATCAAAGAAGTTTCTGGTTCTCAGATTTATGCTCATTCCATCAGGTCAGGTTGTCGCCAACAGCAGCACATTGAAAACACGAAAGTAATATATATATATACACAATAGTATCTTTATGGTTCCACATTGCTCTCACATGCCATAACCAGATCTCCTTGAAAATACTTTCAAGTTCACTAAGTAACAGTTTATAGGGTTTGGTGGTTTTTTGTAAGAAGAATTTGTCAACTTGTCCCTTGAACAGACACAGCATATCTTGCACTGCCCAGAATGCCTTCAATTTTACTATATTACTAGGTTAGATCTCTTAGGACTTGTACTCTTTCTGATACCTGTGTTATGGATAAGCTATCCACCAGATTATTTCTTCCCTGTAGCTCAAAGTAAAAGATAAAATTCCTTCCACCTGTTGGTAAAAAAAATCATTGTATAGAAGTTATGTTGGTTTTGGTCTTCTCTTGAATTTTGCTAATAAAAGCACAAGCACAATAGTTTTCTTATTAAAAAAAATATTGCTGAGTTTTATAGTATGCCTTTACCTTGAAGGAACACAAAACACTTTTCAAATTGCAGCTTGGACCTGGCAAGCTCCTGTGCCCTCACAGCATCCCGTTGACTTGAATGATGTTCCCAACACATAAAGAATTCTCCATATGGATCCACTTGCAGATCTAGCCCTCAAGGCACAATTTGTCCCTATGCCAAGAGAATAAAAGCACTTTGAAGAAAGGAAATTTTATACATTTCAGGTCAGAGTTTCCACCTGGGCTTTGTTTCTTATGGAAGAACAGGGGTTGTGAGTTTCTAGAAGTGATGGGTCTTCTAGGATCTGCTGAAGAGTCCAGCACTAGTGCCCCATTCCTTTTTGGCCCCAGTACAGCACTGATTTCTAAGTAGCCATATTGCTTTTTCTGTATACTTCTGCACATGAAATCTACCTCTCCTGCATGCTGCTCCCATTCACCTGAGGGATTACACACACCCACGTGTGTCATGCACTTTCCATCCCTGGCATTGAGGAAGATAGGATTATTCCCCCTGCTCCAGGGGATGCTGGCAGTGCTCGAGATGACAGTACTGCAGCTGAGAGTCTGTCCTCAAAGGAGATATGCCTCAACAGATGACTGAGCATAATCTCAGCCAAGGTCCCTGAGCAGTCTTCCATGGAACTGAGTGATGGGGAGGACACAAGTGCAACACCAGTAACTTACCCATTCTCCTTCCCTGAGGTGTAAATTATGGATGGGTTTCTCCTGCTCTCCAAAAGGAGAAATAAATCCCAAGTACTTTTAAACAGTGTTCAGTCTGTATGACACCCTGCAGAAATTAAGCCACCCATTGATAGGGTGATTTGATAAGTAATGTCCCTCATTTCTGTCATGGGTGGAATTTAGCTGGCTGAATAGACAGATAAGGATTAATATGCCTAATCATTAAAAAAATGCATAAAATACCTGGAGACTACAAGGGCAAACACTTTCACTTTAAGCTAACTTCCAACTACAGCCTACATAAAAGCCCCAGATGTTTGTTCATTGCTTTCTCTGTATAAAGGTCATGCATAGCAATTAGTGGATGTAATTGGTCATGCACTACATATGTAAGTGCATAAACTGCAAAAACAGTTTCCAGCAGTCTTCTTCTACACTGACAATGCCTGTTGTAAGTAGGAAGCAGATAGGTCCACCTCATAATCTGGGGGTCTGAAGAGATCACAGAGGTAAGAACCATGCCTTTAGCATGGAATGGTTAAAATCTTAACAACCGTCTTGCAAATTAGCAACATAGAGAACAAATTCTTGAGTGGACTTCTGAAAATTGCTTGCAGAAGTGATGCAGTGCAGCTTGTCCCGCACTAAATTTATAGTGAATTTATATTAACTTACAGGTCCATTCCATTTAGTAAAAATTTAACAAATGTTTTCACACTGTTCTAGAAATAGTCACTATATGATTTGTAATGGGAAAGGTAAAATACTTCTAGACGGGTAAAATACTCTATCAAAACAAATGCATAGAAATGTATTATTTTAGACTACATTTAGTACAAGAAACATGCACATCCACTAAAATCCCCTGTTCAGCCTTTCTACTTGAAGCATGTGTTCATTAATTGCTTGGATGTTCCACATCGTCTTAACTAGCTAGGAGCATCCTAGCTGAATATGCTCCCCACAATCACCTCAGATCAATGCAGTGGTAGGTCTCCTTTCATCCCTAGTCCAACAACCCCCCTCCAACAACAGAGGTCCTTTGCAGGCACAGGGCCCTGATTTATGTTTAATGCAGCAGTGTTTTTACTGCTTTTGGCACAAGATGTTTGAAAGAGGTGAAAAAGACACACAGGCAAAAGTCTGTTTAGAAAACAATTCCAACATAAGCACCATATGCCTTCAACTCATAGGCTCATTTCCAGGCAAGCCACCACAGCAAGCACAACAATTAGCCCAGTTTTTAATTTTTTCTTCCTTAAGAAGTGGTTGGGGTTGTGGGGGAGGGTAAAGGGAGCAAGTGAGTAGGGAAGTGTTGTTTCCTTCCTATAGGATTTTTTATTAGTGTTTTTTTTTTTTAAACTGCTTTTCTTTCCTTCTGCTGGTTTACTACCTTGTATCTATCTACCCCTCAGGAGTTTAAAAGCCCCAAGTAAGTATTATTAGGTTTTCAGTGTGTATTTTCTAACTGTGTGTGCATGTGTGTGTTTGTGCCTGTGTTGGAAGCAGTTAAACCCTCATGCCAGAAGGAGCAGGCTGGATTTATTGATCCTGGTCCATTGGTTGGGATGGCAGTTTGCACCAGCAGGGACCATATCTACATACTGTCCCATTCATTCCTAGAAGGGCAGACACCAAGCCTGTGTTGCACATAATTTTCATATTTGGTCAAATCTTTTGATATGTACATGAACTATATTTATCTGGACTGAGAAAAGAAAGTCCACATTGCTAGAATAAAGGCAGTAGCTACAACAGTAAAAACAGAATAAACGGTTTTTTTGCCCCTTGGTCTATGTTATTGGTCATCAGGATAAAACCCTTAATTAATGCCACCAAAATGAGGATGAAAAGACCATGTCAGGGCACAAGCGAGATATGACTTCACATAAGAGAATTATCGCTATCTCTACAAGAACTGAAAAGTTGAAGGCTCCCCAGCATTCAAGATTGAAGTTGTTTTGTTGTTTTTTTTCCAGTAATTCAAGGTGCTGTGATGTCTGGAGATTTAAAGGAAAAGGGAGCAAAGTGAGACCATCCTTGTGGTTCACAAGAAGAGGAGGATTGTGCTTAACCATAAGCAATAGTCATTATCATCAGACACCTGGAAAAAAACAACAAGATTTAAAATTTAAACAGCATAATATCTACAGCTACAGATAATCCATTCTAGCACAAGATGTATATCGCTATTATTTGATCAGTAATGGCTGAAAGAGCCCCGTTTCACTTAAATTATTCAATGAATAATAAACCATTTTCATAATCCAGTCAAAGTATAGAAAAATACATTCACTGAGTATTTTTTGCATTGAGTCTCAAGAAATTATATGCAAATAAATTTTGAGGTTTCTTGGCCAGTTCCATTGCATTTAGGCTGTAGGTTCTCCCAGGGTACCCATGCTTTTACTAGTGTACATTTCTAGGGTGAAGGAATAACCACCTCTGGGAGCATGTGAATCCATGTTAAGCTCTCTGCTAGATCTGCAGAAATAAACAAAATTTACGTTAGGAGTGGACGAGTCTGTAACATGAAAGCCTTCTGTATTCCCTCTGTCATGATCTATACTTGGAAAATACTTGGAAAATATAAAATTCTACTCCAGGCCTTAGTAAGGGACATATCCTTTCCTTCTGTTGGGGAAAAAAAAATTTAAAAAAAAAAAGGAAAACCTCAAGAAAAACTCAAGAAAATTCATATAGAATAGGGGTGGAGAGGAGGAGGATGTTTGGAAAGCTGGTAATTTCCTTTTTTTGTTAAAAGCAAATTGAAAACCCAAAAAGCTAATGCCAGTGACATCATCTGTCCAAAACTCCCAAGGCACTTTACAAACATCAGCTGACACGTCTGTCACTGAGGAGACCATCATTAGCAGGAATTTAGCTCAGGATTAACAGTATGCTGGGAAGTTAGTTGGCACATTCACAACCATGGCTGGCACACCAATAGAGGAGTTTCCCACTCTAACAGTGTCATCCTCCTTGGACAACCTCCTCCAGAGTCCTGCCTGACAGCACATGATCTTTAGAAAGGACGAAATTAGGTTTATTTTAAAGATGGGATTTCTTTTGTGAAAAAACCCGTGACCCTTTTGTTCGGTATTTCCTTTGTTTTGGTGCAACAGAGATGTCAGCTAAGGGAAAAATGAGACAAGATGATCCCAAGACAAATAAATTCCACTAGCGTGTGTGATGACTGTGCCAGAGTGTTCTGTTACACCAGCAGCTATAGGGGAAAATATTTGTGACAAGAAGTGTGTCACCAGAAAAGAGAGGAGGCGGAGGAGGAAAAATTTCTGGAATGAAGAGAATTAGCTAGGGGTCAAGGGCAGGGAGCTTGAATTGCAAGGTAGAAGCATTGAAAGAAACACCTCTGGGAGAGGGATCTTTTCTGGGCTTTTTTGTTGTTGATTTTTGTTTGGCTTTTTTTTTTTTGGTGGGTTAGTTTTGGCTTTTTTTTTTTTTTTTTTTTTTTTTTTGGTGGGTTTTTTGTCTGTCCTTTGTAGGGTTTTTTATTTTTTATTTTTATCTTTACATTTTAAATATTGGGGTTTTTTTGCTTTCCTTTGTTATTTTTTGGAAACTGGAGATGGGTAACTCAAATTTGGAAGATAAGATGCAGACCCAAACAATACAGTGCTGCTAGTGCAAAATCAAATTTTCCCGTCTCTGGACTCTTTGCCTGCCTTGGCTTTTACAGCCTCTGGCCCTTCTTTGCCCCATCTGCCCTTCAGCCACATTTCAGTCTGTATCTGGACAATACTTTGTGTAGGTTCATGAAATCCTATCAATCCACTCTTTTCTTTTCAAAGTATCAGGCTAGCAATCTGTCTGCCCCATTGAATACAAATTCATACGTCCTCCTGCCTCCTCACCCTTTTTCTTCTTTCTTTTTTTTCCCCGGCAATTAAAAAAAGTAAAATCTAAGACCAAACAAATCAATGTTTACGGATTTGTAATAAGTTTCTTTCTATTTATTTATTTATTTATTTCCTCTTCAGTCACTAAAGAAGCAGCAGCAACTTGCAAGGAGCAGTTGTTGCCAGAGGGTGAATCATAGCTATATTGATTTGATTATGTAAAAGCTCAGAGGAACCTAAAGCCAGATACAGAAATATCTCATAGTCCAAACCCTGTGGGACACACACTAGTAAAAAAGCAATCTTTATATTGTTCCTGATAAAAGCATCATTAGTTTCCTCACAGTGAAACCATTTCTCTGCTGATACAGTATATGGTTTTCCTTTTCTCTAGAATCCACTCAGACATAATTAACACTCAGTTACGAGACGTCAGGTTTCCTCTGGAGTGTGTGCTTTGAGGCTGTTGAGAGTGTGGGTGCACAATTCTGAGCATCTCTGAATTGCTCCCTCACCCCTCTGCAGAGCAGGGGTCTGGCCTCGGGGCATGAGATGTGCTCCACCTGAATTTCGGCACCCTCACTCGCACCCTCAATTGGCTGATTGGTGGGGCTGAGAAAGCCCAGCACTGGCACCACTGCTATGTCAGAAAACATCTCTCACTCCCCTCCAGGCTTTATACCACAACAAAGGCACAAAATCGCACAGACACACAGGCCTGCACAGACAGACTCCTTCCCAGCTTGTCACAACAAAATGCTTGCACGTGTGATTTTCTGCAGAGTGGTTCCTGGGGGGAGCACTCTGCTGCCATAGCTGGCTTAAAAGTGGGCTGGGAAAAATAGGGGCAAAGAGTTTGAACTAAAACATCATGGAGAGCTAAGGCTATACATTTTTACTTCTGCTTCTATTAACCACACAGGTAATATTTGATGAGACTGAAATTGGGATAGGCAAATTCATCAACTCCAGGTCTTTGTGTGTATCTTGAAGGAAGAATACAACCCAATTTTTTTAAACGAATCTTACTAGTTCATGCCTTCATTATAGAGGAAAGATGTATTTTAAGTCTGTCTACTTCTTTCACCTCTGGTTCTCTATTTCTTATCAATTTCAGTCTGTTTTTGGCCCAACCAAAGGAAAATACCAATGAACTTTAACATCCCTTGTTCGAACTGCAGTGTGGGACTTCGCTGTAAGATAATGTAAAGTGTTACCATTATACTAAAGGTGATACTAGACAGATATGGCACAGCTATGCTTCTTGCTAAAATACTACGTGCTTCAGAGAGGAAGCTTTGTGTAGGTGAGAGAAGGGAAAGGACAGAAAGACTCATTTCAACGCTTGCACCTGTCTTCTCTTCAAATCAACGTGAAGACTCCTCAAGGAACCTTTAAGACATCTGGGAGTTTTGCTGACAACTCTGAAGGATTCATACACATAAAATTTGAAACAATGCCAGAAAACTCAAAATGTCTAAATGTGATGATTTTGGGGAATCATTTTACCTAGTTGCAAAAGCCTTTAACCTTATTGCAGTATCACTAATATAAGAATGTTTCTGTCCCATACTTTCTTTGAATTGCCAAACAATTGTGATCACTATAAACAAGGAAATTATCCTCTTTTTTTAAATTTGTGTTGCTCTCTCCCTCGGAGCTTAATTCATGTCTTTTTCTTTCTCAGTGCTGTTCTGTTGGCTGTAATCCTGGCTTGTACTCTTCAGATAGCACCACATAGTTACATACAGGCTAAAGCACAACATTTAGGAGATGTAAAATCCAGCCTGCTGAGCAGTTTGCATAACCAGTGCATGAGAAGAAAGGCTGTTCACATAAATTATTTATTCAGCCTACCATTTGCAGTGATTTTCATTATCAACACAGGAATAATTCCTGTGGTTTCAGGTCTCTTCACCTGCTTCTGCAGTGCAGGTAGGGGTGTGACTGTATAGTACAACAAGAGTAGAATGGCAACCTGTCTGCCTGATTGATTTGTACAAGTAGGATGGATCACTGCTGTTCACAGCCATCTCTGTCTTCCGTTGAAATGTGGTGCTGAATCCCAGCGTGCCACAAAATACTGTCCTCAGCAGTGAGAGCTGAGACCACTTCAGGTCTCTCTGAGTTGAATCTGGTGCATAGTCCCTGGATGTCTTTTAGCACAAAAGTGAAAATAAATCTCATGAAAAGAGAGAGAGCTTCAGTTATCAGAGAAGTAAATGATTCACCCATCTTTCACACATTAGCATAGGAAGTTTCTAATAAAATATTGAGTTCACTATGATATAGTGTTTATACTCTGAATTCTGTACACATTAACAGTTGAACCACATGAATTGTTCTCACAAACCTGTGGTCTTTGGTGGTTTTAATTGTAACTTAAAAGAAAACTTCACTCAATTTGCAAAGGTCATGCAAAAGGTTATCTGCTAGCATGGCCTACAGCATTACAAGTCTGTTCAAACCATTCATAGATATTTGTCCCCTCAGTTTTCTCAGCATTCAAAACAGGTGAACCTGACACCTCACTTGTGGCCAAGAGAACTGCTCACATTTGATGTATGAAATGTGATTTGAACATATTTGTGCTAAAGCAAAACCTCAGACTGCCTGGATCCACTCTTTCTGAAGTCCTCAAAAACTTTGACCCAAGAGCAGCTGATATGGTCAGAAACAAGCATGTAAGAAAACCTTGTGTGACAGAGAGAGAAAAGCCCAAATTATCTTTTAAGCAAATGCTGCAGTTTGGGAGTAGCTGACACACAATTTTGTTTTTAATAGATTTACTGACCGAAATATTTTTTAATTAGAAATGTTTTAATTAGGACTCACTTTCATACATTATAAACCAAGCAAGATAGAGTTCATCTTATTTTATTTGAAAATATAAGCGTTTCTGTTTTAGAGAGAACTTGTCCTTTCCACTCACTGGAATTAAGTTGTTATGATTGTCTTCCTTGTCTGTAGCAATGTGGGTCTTTCTTCTGCACAAAAACCAGGCATCAATATAAGCATCAAAGAAAACCTGGAACCAAACCACTGACACAGGTGAAATTACAAGACGGCTAAATGTGAAGCCTCATTTTGATAAATTTTGCAACTGAAAATGTGGCAAACAGAATTGCTTAACTTCATATAGCAAACATCTGTATGTTTTGGTCGTATCTATTCATCAAGAAACCCCTCTTTTACAAAAGGTGTTCTCACATTGAATAATGCTCAGTTCATTGGCTTATTCTCTGCAAGAATTAATAAACCCCTGAAAAACTGCTGCGCACAACAGCTTTAATAGCTCTGTCCGGCTGCTTCCCAGTCTCTTCCTCTGGAAAATAAAGCAAACTCTAACTATAAATCAAGGCCACTGAAATGAAGGCCAGTTGCACATCACAGAGAATGATTTTATAGGTGGAACGTGGGCCTGCTAATTTCTAGAATAAATTATTGTCCTTTATTGAAAGCAGTTCCATTTACACACTTTTAGTTGCAAAGACTTAAAAACAAAATCACAAGCCCTGTTATAGGCTAATTTAACATGTCTCTTTTTTTTCCAGGCTGTTCCCAGTGTAAAAGGTTTAGCTGACAATGTGCCAGGAAAGCTGTTTCATTAAAATAAACACCGATACACTCATTGTGAAGTTATCTCACTTATAATATCAATGATCTTTAATAGAGTTGTTTTATTACTGGAATAACATTTCTGTCTGACAAGTCTGGAGTCAATATTTAACAGATTTAGGTCAGATTTAGCAATAGGATTTTGCAAAAACCTGGTAAGACTGAATTCTGACTGCAAACTCATAAAGTAGGTTTACAGATTACAAAATGAGCATTTTCATAAATATGCATGTCTCATAAATATTTGAGAAAAAAAAATGAAATAAGATCCAATATCTAAATGATTGTCTAATTAATAATTCTTTTGATAGGGTAGTCTTGAATACATATTAAACACGTGAGAAGAAAGAGAAAAAGAGAGAAAGAAGGGAATAAGGAAGAAAGGAAATAATTGAGGCAGGCGGGAAGGAAGGATTCCAGGAAGGAAGGAAGGATTCCAGGAAGGAAGGATTCCAGGAAGGAAGGATTCCAGGAAAGATTCCAGGAAGGAAGTATTCCAGGAAGCAAGGATTCCAGGAAAGATTCCAGAATTCCAGGAAGGATTCCAGGATTCCAGGATTCCAGGAAGGAAGGATTCCAGGAAGGAAGGAAGGAAGGAAGGAAGGAAGGAAGGAGGGAAGGAGGGAAGGAATGCCTCCTCTTTGAAATAGTGACAAGATTTTTAAATCTTACTTCTCCATTTTAAAATTTCAAAATCAGTCAAGAAGACCCTTTAACCTCATCAATATTATATGAAAGTCCTCACATGTACAGCCTGTTGCACATGAAAGATTGCTGTTTGATTCCCGGCACAGCTGGGGTCCAGGGCTTCAGGGAGCAGGACTGCATGAATTTAAGAACATTTCTACTTGAGGAAGTGTAATCCTGAGGAAGAGGAGGTTGGAGAAGCATGCTGATGATGACCCACTGCATGCTCCTGCAATTCAGCTTCGAATGGGATTTCTACACTGGTTGCTTAACTTACAACGTTATACTATAACCAAAATGTATTAAAAGCGATTCCCAAATTACTTCACAAAAGCAAGTGACACAGTCATTCCACAGTCAATTGAAGACTTCAATTTCCTGTAATTTGCAAGTATTTTGATGGATAGTTTGTTGACAGCTAAGAAATCCCTAATTCTTGGATGAATGGTCATTCCCTGTGGAATTTGAGAGATATATTTATTATTTTCTTTAGACTACAGGTCCACTGTAAGGGTTTTTATCACCCACACAGAGAGAAGGAATACTGATGGCAAATAACTCATGTAGTGAGAGTTTTGTGACGTTAGTCATCTGATCAGGCAGCAAAAGAGATTTGAGAAGAATTAAAGGAAAGCAACAAGCAATCCCAGTGCCCTCTGCACAGCTTTGAGTAGTTACACTGAAGGGGTTTAGCAGGAGTATGGAGGGAAATACCTCTCTTGGCTGGCAGAATGGAGGCAGAGATGTATACTGGTGGAGCATGAGGCTAAAACCACTTTTCTCTGGAGAAAGCAACAGAGCTGTGATTCACAAACTGGTGTTCTGGCTACTGCCTAATTCTTTGAGTCGCAGCAAGATCATAGTCCATCACATCAGAAATGCAAAGTCCATAAAGCCAATGGAGAAGAATGTTTGTTTAAGTCTGAGTCATCTCTCTAACCTTGTGATTTTCAACTAAGGTGAACAACTTTTGTTGACATTGACGAGTAGTGCTATTTATGAACTTACTATACTAGTTCACCGATGTGATTATTAACTACAAGAAATTTTTGCCTTTTCCTCATCCACATAACCTTCCTCGTCTGTGCCCTAGTGGAAAAAGAAACTGTAGTTTTACTTAGTCACTCAAGGATTACAGCTTCTGCTGCATTTTCAGAATAGTTAAGAGAATGGGTTTCTTTCCAAAGGAGTGGTGTTAAAGATTCAAGATATGATACTAAATCTCTGCTTCACATACAAAACATGCCCAGCAAAATGCAGCCAAGGTGCATTAAAAATAAACAAGAGATAAGCAAGGAATGCAGTTATTGCTCTTTTCAGAAGTTCAGAAAAATAACTCCTACCTTCATAGTTTGTGATGAAATAAAAGCTTTGCAAGATACCAAGAGTAAGAAACTTGACGTTTTCTGTCAGATGCTGCACAAGAGGGACATGGAGGCATCTGAACTCATCAAGGTGGTCAAATATTAGCCAGGGTGAGGCCAACACCCCTTCTCTGTTATGATATATAGATCCAGCATTTCAAGTTAAAGCTAGGAAAATTATTTCTATGAAATGTGTAAGTGAAAGGATCATATCTGCTCTCCAAGGTGTTTGTATCTGAAATATCAGTTAGCTCAGAAATGATTTTCACTATAAATTAAGATGGCTGGGTTTTATGAGCACAAAGGTGCATTTGTATAATTTTAGAGATGCAAAGTTAGAATGCAGCTTTTATAATTTTGTCCGTGACTGTAACTATTGACTTTTTAATGTCCTCAACAGCAGGAAAAATACTTTCTTTATCCAGACTGAGCTCCGTTAAAGTTGCACTGTAGCTCTCCTAAATTTCCCTAATACAAGATGAAAATGTGTATCTTGCTTTTGGTCTCATCTCAGAAGCTGAAAAAAAAATCACTATTCCTAGTAAGTGGCACATACTCAGCACTTAGATGCTGTTGTCAAAGGCATTTTACAAATGCTTAGGTATATTATTTCCACATTTAAAAAATTAATTAAATGTTGGAAGCAGCTGCAGGTGTGTTATGAGCAAAGAATGGATGTTTTGGAACATGAAACTGATCCGCAAAAAATAACTAATAGAAAGTATAACTGGCTGTTCTCAAAGTATTGCTAAATTCTGTCATTGATTTCTGTGGAGATTTCACATGTTTTAAAAGATGTACATTTTTTATGGCTTTCATGCAATTAAATGATGGCATGCATCATTCCTGGACACAATCACCTTAAAGCATCTTCCACTACTGCAGTGTAAATAAATAATAGTACCTCAAATTATTATATTCAGTAGTATTAAAGAGGGGACAGATGTAAGTAGAATGACTGAGTTTCCTTAATTCACTAATATTTCTCCATAAAGAGAAGTTAAACCTTAATCAAATTGTGAATTAAATTATTTCAGAAGACTTAAAACAGCAAGAGGATAGGCAGCAAACTTTGGGGACGAATGTATGAAATTTATGGCAAGTAAATATAAAATCAGTGTTTAGCACCAGAGTAGAATGAGCACAGTGAAATCACAATGCTAACTTTTGAGAGCATTAGAAAACTTCATAACAAAACCACCCCAAATAACTGTAACTGCCACTGTCCCTAGCAATATAATTAGGAAATGGGTTCCTTAAGATATGAAGTCTGAAGTACCTGCATGAATTAGCAGCACTTCAGCTGAAACTGCAAAATTGCTCTGCCATTACAGTTATGGAAATAAATTGAACATCTTCCTTTAACAAAAAGGAATTTTGCATTAATTAAGTCCATATAAAAGTTTATTTAAAAAATAAACAAAAAAAAAATCAAAAAGGATAATACACCATATATTTGCATATACCTTACCACTGTAGATTAATACCAGCTCTGTTTCTTCCCCCCTTCACCAGGAGAAATGTAAAGCTGATGAAAGACCAACAACACAAAAAAAGTCAGCTACCTGAAGAATTAACAAATGTTTGTCAGATTATTTTACTTACAATCTGACATGCAAAACCATAAAGATAAAATACTTCACACAAATGAAGCCTAGCATCCTTTGCTGATCAACAGTGGTTTTTTACAAGGGTTTCATTATCATATGCCCTTGAAAAGTTCTGAGTCTGAGGGGCTCTGGAGGGCATGCAATATTACTTAATAACACTTGAATTGTATGTTAGTGTATTGATCTACAATGTGTGCCATTTGTACAGCCTGGCAATTAGTTTAAAGTCTAAGCAGCTGGAATTTCTGTTTCAAATTTTGATGTTCACTTGCTATGGGACATAAGGACAACTGCTTATGTATCTGTAATGGGGGTGAAATTAAAAGACTTATTTGACTTTAAAAATTTCAATTGGTCTAAAGGAGTGTAGGAATTATTGGGTAAAATCTTCAATACTTTCTAATCTTGGTAGCTATTCAAATTGCTCCCAAAGCTATACTATCTGTGTGTCAACAATATATAGGTGTTATTTCATCTATTCTGATAAGGAATTTATATGTAAACCGATAGAAAAAAAGCCCAAGCCTTTAAACAAAATAAACTAAAAAAATTCTTTATAAAGAAGTAATAGAACAACACACAGACAAATCCAAGCCAAATGAAAATTAACTTTAAACGTCTGCCCTCTGCAGTATATCGCGTTCACACAACCAATTAAAAGAAATGCCATCTCGTTTGGAAAATATCTATTGATTTCCCAGTTCATCAGATCAGCTTGATGTGTCCGGCAATGGCTCCTATGACATCATCAATATTTTTCTATTTAGAATAATGACTTATTTTATATGCCAAGAGCTATAAAAAAGTCTATATACATATATTTCTAAAGACATCAGCTTAAAAACCATCTTGATTTCCCTCCTTAACATACAATATTTTTTATCCAACTTTTTTAAAAAATTTGGGATCTTGCCATGAGATTCATTTATGAAACTCAGTAAATTTGTTTAGATTATAAACTGACCTCTAAATCATGTTTCCCCTATTAGATGCTGTCGTTTTGGCCTGCATTGGGGTCCAAATTACATACATTTTTCTTCTAGATTATGCAGAACACATTTCAGAGAAATTCTCCCAGCTCTGTTTCCCCCCTCCCTCTTTCTTCTTTTCCAGCCTCCTTTATCTTTTAACTGCTACATAATACCTCTAAATCTTTCTACAGAGTCAAAAAGGCATCCATTCAGCTAGATGTTTATTCTGTTCAATTCACTCATGTATGTTTTTTAAGATACACTTACAGCTGACTCTCAGCCCAGTTTCTAGAAATGGAAAAGAATATTTATATGCCCCAGACACAGATGCGCCTTTAATCAGACCTCTCCGTAGGGCCAATTGGCATATAAAAACCGGGAAAAATCTGAGCCAGGAACCAGAGATGAGACAGTTCTCACATCTAACCCCATGCTATTCTTTCTTCTAAAATTCTCACTCTATGAATGGGGGAAGTGGAAGAAATTCCTTATCTTCCCTACTTTTTTCCAGCCTATTCAACACAGCTCTCAAGTTCCCCTCTATTTCATCGTGGGCCAGGAGGAAGTTTAGCAAGCCTTGAAAGCCCCTTTCCCCTGGAATTGCAGAAAAATCGAGTGGTATTGCTATTTTTGCGTATTCCTGGTTTGGACTACTTTATGGAATTTAGCCTGTGTCAAAGGACGTGCAAAGCCGGCTAGAGCGTGGTGTTTGCACCCTCGCAGCAGGGCTGGGTGACACAGAGCTAGCTCTTCTGCCACTGGCAGTGCCATCACCTACTCGAACTCCCGTGTCTGGGGCACACCACAGCGCTCACAGTACTCAAAACGAAACACGTGGCTCCAAACCCAGTAATACATCTCACCACTTCGGTAGTCCCTGGAATGTGGTTTGCTGACCTCTGGTGGTTATCCTGTCGTGGCTTGCCTGTCGGACCTGGAAAGTTAAAAAGGAAAATTTATTAACTCCTAAGGGGGGGTGCAACCATGGTGTTAGACAGTGGGAAAAACTGACGATTTAAATCCTAAATTTCAGAAGCTGCTGTCCTATGCTGCTGGCAAATTAGAGTGCAGGACTTAATCCTGTGTTGCTTTATCTTGATATCATTTTACATAGAAAATATACTGAAGAAAACAAAGCAGAGTCATAGCTTCTGTGACACATTCGCTCTCATCTAGGTTGTTTCTTTTACTCTTGCTGCTTGCATGGCTCATCACTCTAATTTCTGATGGCCCTGTGTTCCCAGCGGAAGACCCTGATGCCCTCTGGCACCAGGCTCAGAAGGGATGCCGGCAGTCAGGTGCTTAAAGCCACAAAGGCTGAGGAGCAGGGGCAAGCCATGTCCTTCGCAAGGCTACACATCTCTGTCCCAAGAAAACTCTGCGTAAGGATAAGAATTACCTCTTTTGTTTTGGGCCTAAACCCTTGGTTTGAATTCGTCTTTGAAAGCAAGTCAAAGGTGAAACTGAGTCAGCAACAGTGTGTGCATGGCGTGAAGAAGGCCAAGTCCCCAGAACCACGTTCAGCTGGTGGAGATGCACTGCTTCCCCCTCTGTCCCTAACAGTCTTCCCTACCACACACTGCCCAGAGTGAGCATACCAGGATTGCATTAAATTCATCCTCTGAGAATGAAAAAAAAAGCAAGCCCTTCATCTCAGACATTATTAAAGTCTGCTATGAGTCATGTTTGTCCTTGGTTATATTCCTTCCAAGGAAGTATTTTCCTCTGCCCATGGAAATGTGCACTAAATATAAACACAGCTTTCTCAGTGACATTTGACCAGTTTAATGACTATACCATTTTCAAGGACACTTTCTGTTCTTATGTACTGAGTCCAGATTGTTTCTATTTGCATTTTTCTGACAGAATAGTGGCTAAAGCAGACTACAGTCTATTTGAGTCTGAAATAACTTCTGGTTACATGACTGCCTGAGATTTTCCATTTAAAAAGTGACAAACATTCTCTCCTTTTTCTTGTTACCAGTCAACATGCATTACTCAATTCAACACTGTATTGTCTTATCTATTTTTCTAGATTTGCCACTGATCCCCTAAACTCTCTATCTGCTAGCAGTGCTTCTTATGATTTGTTGAATAATAGTGAATTATTTGATAAAGCCAAGACTAAAAAGGATTCCAATGAGTATCCTTTTGAGATCAATCTACTGTAAAAAATTTGTTCCAAATTAATTTTTTCAGCCCAGTCCTGACTTAGAGAGGAGGGACAGACTTCTATATTAGAAAACAATGTAGCAGATGGTCAAAAGGATACCTGGTACCATGCTCCTAGGAAATAAAAAACCACATCCATACCAACTGTTTTACAAATGGCATTGAACTCATGTTGGGCTAAATAAATGTAAAAATAGTGTGTGAGTATGGCTTTAGGGTGAGTACCCTGACTTATTTTAGGCTAGTTTTCTGGACTCAGTTTACAAAGAGCCTCTAGAATACCACCTTTACAGGATACTCTTGAGACAAATGATGTATGTAAACAGTGAGGTCTCAATTCTCAGGTGTAAGCCCGCATTTTCAGTATCTGCTTGGTGAGATAATAGCTCATTTCTTTATTAAGGGGTAAAATTTGTCTTCTGATATGTGTGAATGGCTCCCAATGAAATAAATGAAAATGTCAATTAATTATTTAGCTTAGTTACAGGGGGCTAACCAGAGCAATAATGAGAAGAAATTAAAATAAGAAAAATTTAGATTGACTATCAGAAGAAAATCCCAGTCAGTAGAACTATATGCATACATCTCTGTCTCAGTTCTTGAACTAGATCTGGACTACACTTCTACCATCATCATCATAACATTAGACAGTGCAATAATTTCTCAAGGGAAAAGAACACTTGGGAACATTTAAAGTAGATTGGAGAAACATCAGGAAATATAGCACAGAAATCAATTCCACATTAACAGGAAGATATAGTGGTTGATCTTTATCATCTTTGCATTCCACATCTTATAGCTTATTTCCAGCTCCAGGATATAGATGTCTGAGGAGGTGAAAGGAGGTAGTTGTAGTTACCGGGTAAATAAATACTTCTGCTCCTTACAACAAGAAATCTCCCATATGGAAAGTGCCTGGAGCCTGCAGAACAAGGTTTGCCCCTTCTTTCTCAGCAATGAAAAGAAGCAGATTGAACAAGCCAAGGCAGTCTTATTGTTCAACCTGGAGCATCCTTCACCTGCAAGATACATAGTTGTTACAGCTACCAGAGGCAAAGTCTGATAGTGAATCAAGGTGGCTCTGTATGTCACCATGATGTGTGTCCATGGAGGTACTGTTGAAGTCGGTCAGAGTGAGCCTTCTGATCACTGGGATCATTCAATTTTGTTTAAATCAGAAGCAAGGCACATAGACAAATAGTGCAGCCGTCCCACTGCTGTGTAATCTAACTCCAGAAATTTGCAATCACCTTCCTTTTGTGCAGCTTGGGAAACTAGAATATCGTTCTAAAAGTTGCTTCTGCTAACCTTGTCTTCAACAGAGAATATGTACATCATCTTCAGTGTTTGAATAAAACATCAAATCATGTGTCCTTAGCATAAAGAACTTGAATATCATATGCAGAGGTTAATGTGTGAACCATACAGGGCTAAAAACTGCTCTGCAAATACGCTTTCACATGCATATTCTGAACTATGGCAGATGAAATTATGGCAAAGCCTTTATGTTTTCTGATAATACAGCTCTTTGAAACATCGTTAGCAGACACTCTCTCTCTCCGACATGTCACACAGGACAAGGAATGGGACAGGGCCCCGGTGGTACCCAATTCATAGGCATGCCATACAGTCCAACAAGCCAGCTTTATAAAGGCATCCTGAATGAGACCCTGCGCCTGCAAGGGAAATTTAATTGGATTTCTTTACAGCTTGCAACAATCCAATGAAAAATTACGTAAGAATAGTATGATTCAATTTCAGCATGCACTTGAATAATAATATTTTTTAAAAGAAAGAATTCTTCATGCACACACAGAAAAAAAAGTAAAAAAGGTAAAAATGAAAACAAGGTAAACCATCAGTTTTCAATCGAAACAGACTGCATGGCCTAACTTTATTCACAACAGCACAGACATTGTGTGTGTCATTGTCCCAGATCAGAATATAAAAGCACAAATTATATACCATTCGATGTGAATATATAAGCTTTCATAGCTTCTGGATTTGACTTTTAGGAATAATAATGCAGTCTTTCATTTTGTCCTCATACTCTGAATCAAAGAGACCGAGAAAAGAAAATAAAATATTGCTTCATCCTGCTATCAGATCCACCTCAATGAATAATGACAAATTTCAAGCATTACAGATTTGTGCTGCTTGGATGTAACTTAAATATTTCTCTGCTTTTCATCATAATTTACATACATTTTTCACATCAAGTAGTAGCCATACAATACAACCATGCAATCTTAGGGTTTCTTCAGGATACATGCAAGGTGTTTGCAAGTGTGCCCCTGTGTGTAGCTGTATTTGTACAGCACAGGTGCCTAACGATTGTACCTAACAGGGCGATGGAGCCCATCAAAGATCTAGAAAATAGGTTGTATGCAGAATGGGTGAGGGAGCTGGGATTGTTCAGCCTGGAAAAAAGGAGGCTCGGGGGGACCTCTTGACTCTCTACAACTGGCTGAAAGGAGGGTGTAGCAGGGTGGGTGTCAGCCTCTCCTCCCAGACAGCCGGCAACAGGACAAGGGGAAGTGGCTTCAGGATTTGCCAGGGGAGGTTCAGGTTGGACATCAGGATAAATTGTTTTACTAAAAGGATGGTTAAGAATTGAATGGGCTGGTGGGGGTGAAGGGAGGTGGCAAAGTCACTGTCCCTGGAGGTGTTCAAGAAGCATGGATGTGACACTTAGTTCCAGGGTATAGTTTACAAGCTGGTGGTTGGGCAAAGATTGGATTCAATGACCTCAAAGGTCTTTTCCAACCTAAATGATTCTGTGATTCTAAATATGATGTGAAAAGTGGCACCTAAATTGACAACTGTCCGTGGATTTCTTTTACATTCAGATAGAGCAAATTATTAATCCAATGGTAAATTCAAATTATTTTATTGTATTTAATGTAAAGTGAGAAGCAGGACAAAAATTACAATCATAACTGCTACTTAACTTCACTTAAGTTTAACTCTGTCTTTTATTCTTGTCTTTCAGTGCACAACACGTTTTGGACTGGTAATGTAGAAGTACTTTGCATCATTTTCAGTGATTTCAGCACACAAGGAAAGAACAAATGAGATTTATGATCCAGAAAAGAGCAAAAGGAAGTTTGAAACTGTAGAATGAACATGTTCGTTTTATGCTTCTGGTAAAATTATCATCAATCTCAATAAGAATGATATTGATAATAAAGATTTATCATTAGTTTTTAAAAAGAAGGCTGTCTTTTATACATGACTGACCTCTTTTTTAGAAATTACAGTTCAAAACCTAAAGCCTTTGAAATAAAATGTAATATCAAGTGTGTAATATTTCAGGAAATGCTGAACTTTGTGATCAAGTAAATAACATTGGCTTTCAGAACACACAGACCAGTCAGTACTGTAGCAGAGATCCCTCTCTTCTGTAGCTCTCTTATTAACACTCTTTATTTTAAAATTTCTTCCACTAAGTTTTTTTAAAAAACAGCATTCTTATCCAGAGGGTCCTGGTATTTGAGTTGCTTCAGATTGATGCCAGGATGGTTTATGGCCTTATATTTATTGATACTTGAAGAAGGATTTCCTCAGACAGCCTGCCCCTACCTTTCAAGTACAGAGGCTGTCTTGAGGCTGACAAATTCCTATAGTATGTTTTGACTGCTGATCTGAGGGTTCAAGCCCCAGAGGTGCCTATAACTGGCCTCATGCTTTTGACATTTTCCCTCCCTAATATTTAATTTTATGCCCCTTCTGAGCTCTCACTTTGGAGGAACTACATGAAAATTATTATTCCTAGAAGAGTTAAGATTTCAGGGAAAAATAGCAGAACTGAGCCAAGGACCAAGTGGGTTGCACCAAGCCACTCACCACCCAAGCAGCTAAAAGACTTCTAGTCTGGTGGCTCAACTGGTGGACCCAACATGGACCTGCTGTGGCTTATTTACATTTAGCATTAAGGTCCTTGGAATTGAGCAAGGGAGGGAGGGAAATTAGGTTTGTTGGTACAAAGTCTTGCTGTCAAAAGGGAATTTCTGAATTGTTTTGGGGAGAAATCTAAACTGACTGCAGTGAACCTGAGGAGTGAGGCCAGTGGAGGGCCATGAAGATGGTCAGAGGGTTGAAGCACCTCTTCTATGGAGAGAGACAGAGTGAGTTGGGAATGTTCAGCCTGGAGGAAAGAAGGCTCTGGGGAGACCTTAGAGCAGCTTTCCAGTACCTGAAGGGGCTCTACAAGAAAGCTGGACCTTTTGACAAGGGCATACAGAGATTGGATAAGGGAGAATGGTTTTAAACTGAAACAGGGTAGGTTTTAATAAGATATGAGGATTAAATTCTTTACTGTGAGGGTGGTGAGGCACTTGAACCGTTTACTTTTAGAAGCTGTGGGTACTCCATTGCCAGCAATGCTCAAGGCTAGGTTGAATGTCAGGTTGAGAAAGTTGGTCTAGTGAAAGGTGTCCTTGCCCAAGGGAAGGGAGGGTTAGAACTTTAAGGCACCTTCCAACCCAAACCATTCTATGATTCTGTAACAGGAAACTATAGTATTCAAAATGTGCTGGGGAAAATATGCGAATGTCTTTTTCTAGAAACGGAATAGGAGCACCAACAGGAAGTCCCCAAATTTTCAGAACTTTCCCTGGGAGAGTCTCTAAGAATAATGGAGAATGTAAAATTACTCTGGCATGTTAGTGGGGTTCTTTTAGAACTTAACTGTCTTCCCTAATTTAACACTTGTGGCCTTGAACACTTCTGGGGATAGGACATACACAGCTTCTCTGGACAATGTGTTCCAGTGCCTCCTATATTCCAGTGTGTCACTGCCCTGTAATGTTTCATACATATTCACATTTTGAGAAAAATTCTTTTGGTCTAGAAAATTCAGCTAAGTGGTTTTTACATTCTCCAAGGTGCAAAATAATTTATTGAAATATAAGGAGGTAAAGGTCAGTTAGCATTTAAACCTTGATACTGCCCTGCAGAGATGGATGGAAATTTTGCCATGGAATCTCATGTGTCAGCACTGGGCCTTATGAAGCTCAGAACTTTTTAGCTTTAAACTTTATGAGTTTTGATTTCGACTTGTTAATGGGTTTTGTTTAGAAAAGGATGGACAAAATCAGGTTCTTTTCTTGATCTGATTCCATCTTCAGAAATATCTATTGGCAAGCAGGGCTCTCTGATGATGTAAACATCCATCTCCACCAACCTTACATCCACAGTATTAGTCTCAAAGCTACTCTTTGTTACAAAGCACACAAGTTATCCTATTAATGTCAAAGAAATGTCACTTAAGCCCTTGTCCTCTGCTAGGAGTGTTGACTATGGGTTTCCATTTGTCTTTCTCTGGCATGGCAGAAACAATTTGATTGGAGGGTAGATGTGTAGGTCGATACTATAATTTTTTTCTGTATAAATATAGTCATGAGAGCAAAGCAATAGTCTATAGTGCTCAATAGTGTGTCTGGTGACTGGACAAATATAGCTTGTACAAATAAAGCATTTACATATTAATTTTAGTTGTGAAAGAATTCTTTAACAGCCCTACTTAAAAGCAGACATCTGCTATTGAAACTATGCTCCTTTTAATGCTATTTTGCTAAACATAGACTTTACTATACTAGTTTGCATTGCATCAATATGCTCAGTGTCACTAATCCTCATTCTTCAGATGCTTAAGACTGAGATACCTTAATTTAGAAGAAACTCAAACTAAATGGATGAGTAACCCCCCAGATGACATTGCTTTCTGTATATGTAATGGCAGAAATAAAGAGCAAATTGCCTTACAGACATATTTTTGTTTACTTAAATAAGTGTTCCATGATGTAAAACACAATTTTGAAGGTACAGATTGTTCACATGTACTTAGAAATTTAGACCACAAAACCGTCACCCAGAAGTCATTTCTTTTCCTTTGTCAAAATATTAGTGTAGCTGGTTTTATGTTAGGCAAATATACTTCACCTGACACATACTTTAGACAGAACTGGTAATTAAAGACTACTGAGCTTTTTTATTTTGTTGCCAGCACAGATGTCTTCTTTGAGCATTTGCTTTCTCTTCCTTGACCCTTTCCTTTTTTTTTTTCAGTAGACAAGCAGAAGTAGAATGTGAGTGGATTGGAGGAGAAGTGCTGAAAATTTGTAGCCCTTCCACTGCATCAGCTCCATTGGATGGAAAACGCCAGGAGTGGGGTGGGAGTGGGAAGGCTGGGTGGACCATCAGCTCCTCTAGGAAATGAAAATTCAGACCCAAGCAGAGGTCAGACCATGCTTCCAAGTCAGGGTGTTTTGAGCAAACTGCAAAGATTTTGAGCAGTTCTCCCTTACTTTCTGCTTAGAAATCCTCTGTCAAATCAGCAGAGGCTGAAACAAAGGAAACAAACCTGTGACTTCAAGGAGAAAGCTAGTAGATGTGTCTTGAGCATCACTCTGAGGATGTAACACCAAAGGCAACAACAAGCCCTGGAACAGACGGAGCACATAGTGAAATTTATTCAGGTTAGGCATGTAGACAATATTATATGAATAATTAAAACAATGCTAAATTTGTCTCTCAGGCTAAATCACATCCATAGTACTGAATTCTCCCAACCTCCAAGACAGAGTAAGTCAGCTTGTGATAGCTCCTGAAGCCTTCCTGGTAAACCACCTGAGAGAGCAATGTTTGCCATGAACCAGGGACTGTGTTGAAGTAGTAAAACATTATTTTACTATGTTGAACAGTTTCCTGGCACTGTTAATTAAATGACGAAGATTCACTAATGAAATCCATGCTAATAAAATCCGTGCCTCAGGGTTAGATAAGCCCTCAGAGCTGTCTGTTCAAATGGCAGTCGTGCTGATATTGCCTCCTGTGCAATCTACTTGTCAGTACATTGCTTCTCCTTTAAAGCTAAGGGAAGTAGTTGGAACATGAGACATCCTTTGCTAAATTGTGAGATTTTTGAGTCAGTTCAAAACCAAAGGAGAAGCCTACCAGAGATGGCAAAGAGGACAAGTATGAAGACTACAGAGGCATTGCCAAGACATGCAGACATGCAGTTAGAAAAGCAAAACCTCCACTTCAAAATTGGCCAGAGATGTTGAAAACTATAAGAAAAGGTTCTTTGGGTATACAAGGTATGTAAACAGCAAGCAGAAACAGAAAGAAAATATTGCCCCTCCCCCCTTAGACACGAAAAGGGATTTAGTCACCAACAGCACTGAAAAGGCAGAAGCTCCCAAAAGTTCCTTTAACAGTGTTGTCAGCAGCACAGTTTTGTCCCAGACCTTGGGAACAAAATCCCAGGGTGATAAAAACACAGATCCACCATCAGTCAAGGAGTGTTGGGATGTGAACTTTTACAGAAGCTTGGCTCTGTAACCTCAGAGGGCCTGACCATATCCATGCAAGAGTGTTGGAGAGCTGGCTAGCATCAGCTATGAGGCCACTTTCCATGATGCTTGAGATGTTGTGGAGGCTGGAAGACGTCCATAAGACTGGAAGAAAGCTAATGATACCCCCATCTGTAAGAAGGGCCTAAAGGAGGATCCAGGAAATTATAGGCCCATTAATGTTACCTCCTGGAAAAGTTACATAATGAATCCTCCTGGACACATCACAAGTCAGATGAATCACATGACTGGGGGAAGCCAGCACGGATTTACCAAGGGCAAATCATGCTTGATAAGACTGAATGCCTTCCATGACTAAGTAACCTGCTCAGTTGATGCAGGGCCAGCTGTGGACATTGTCTAGTCCTATTTCTCCAAGGCTTTTGAGATGGCTTCCCACAGCCTCTGGCTACAGAAGCTGTGGTCTGGACAAGTGGTCCATGAGGTGAGGACTGGCTGAAAGGAGGTATCCAGAGCAGGATGGTACATGGCTTGTTTTCCAGACAGCAATTTGGGACATCTGGGGTTCCCAAGGGATTGATTATGTAGATTTAATATTAAAATTTTCATTCTTCATAAATTTTGTGAAAGATGTGATCAAATCTACCCTGGTGAAGTTTGCTGAGGATATTAAAATATTTGTGGGGGGATGGATGCTATGAAAAGGACAGCCACTCTGCACGAAGACCTGGATAGGCTGGAAGAGTGAACCACATGAAATTCAACAAGGTCAAGTGTGAAGTTATGCATCTGGGAAAACATAATACAGGAGTGCAGCACAGACCACGATCTATCTGGCTGGGGAGCAGCTCCATGGAAGGGAACCTAGGGGCCCTGGTGGACATTGAGCTTGATATGAATGAGCAGTGTGCTGCTGCAGCAAAGAAAGACAGTGAAATCTAGGCTGTATTAACAAGGGCATCACCAGCAGAGGTGAAGAGCTCGCTGTTGTCAACACTTTTCAGGCCACACCTGGAATACTGTATTCAGTTTTGATCTCTGCTATACAGAAAAGATGGGGACACACTAGATAGTGGGTCCAGAGAATGGCCACAAAGATGGTTAGAGGACAGGAAAGCCTGCCATGTGAGGAAAGACTTAGGAGAGCCTTTATCCCCATGCTTCAATATTTGAAGAGTGGCTATAAAGAAAATGAAGACTTGCTTTTTACAAGGAGTTGCATAGAAAACATATGGGGCAATGGGTTAAAGTTTCTCCTTGGGATATCCCAGTTAGACACAAGAGGAAAAAGTTTTCATAATGGGAACAATCAGCCATTGGTATAATCTCCCTAGCCCCAGCCTTGGAAACTTGTAAGGTTTAGCAGACAGAGTGCTTGACCATCTTGTCTGGACTGTGCTTTTGCCAAGAAAGGTTGGACCAGATGACCCTTGAGTTTTCTTCTCGCTGATGCTCTACAAGGTTGGGATTGCATGGTTCATACCGAGTGCAGTGCCATATAGTCTGTGGAAACTTCTGTCACCTGGCCCACAGCATTGCTCCAAGCATAGAAATGTGGGAAAAGTAAATGAACTAGAGAGAGCTCGGTTTCAAATGGGATGAGTCAGTCTACCATTTTGCTCCTGAGAAAGGAGTGTGTCAATGGTCTCCTTCCTTTTTACATTTTTCCCTGCCAGTGTCACACTCTAGCTGTGTGCTTTCTGCCAGCTCAGTCACTCTTCACTCTCCACTATGAGCTGGTACCAGCTGTGAGCTTGGAGGATGAGCAGGAGAAGTCAAGACACCTCATTTGAGAGCAGTTGGCTGTTGAAGGATGAGCATTTTGGTAAACTGAAGCCTGAAAAACCTTAAGGATTATCTCAGTGTTTACCTTAACAAATATATTCTGTGGAAAAAAAATATGAAATAAATACCAACTCAAGAAAATATTTCGTCCATCTAGTACAAGCCAGACAACACAACTGTGGTTATTTTGGCCAATTAGTTTCCCATGTATTACCCACACAGTGATTCAACATGATTTCCATTATTGCTGGCCCAGCACAAGAGATGAAGCTCATCTATAGTGTATGTGGCTCTTTGGAGAAACAAAAGGGAAAGACTAGTTGTCTAAATTATTGGGAACCACCATAAACATTTTTCTCTGGTGGAGGTAACTGAGAAAGTGAGATATATAACAAAGGATTTCACAACACTGGCAACTTGAGCTGCATCAACTGAAGTCAGCTGCTTATGCTAGAATAAAGGGGCAAAAGCAGCCAGAATCAGACTTCCAGACTTTACTTCTTGGTAACAAGAGGGCTAATACTGGTGAGTATAGAAACAAGTGAATCAGTGGGGACATCTCAATTTACACTGAGTAGAAACGATTTAAGGGAGGAGACCCTTCTTCTTTGTTCAGACAAACTTTCCTGCAACTCAGTATAATGCTTCTGCCATTTTGCCATCTCTTACAAAACAAAACTCATTACAAGTTTTCTGGCTTGACTTGCTCAGATTTTTTGTACTCTTACAGCGTGGGTCTGGAAACTATTAATAGAGGAATGCTGATCAGCTCAAAACTGATTTATCTGGAAGAGATCCTGAAAACTGTAGAGTTAATAGGATTTAGGGAGGAAGGGACCTCAGAATAGTTTGCAGGCACTAAATGACCAGAAGCTGGGCTTTTGTGACGCAAACTGTGTGACCTAGACACCCAGTTTCCATTAAAATACTCTCAGATTTGATCTCTCAAGGCCTTTTTATTTAAGAAGACCCTTTGGCCATCAAAGTTCTCTACAGGAGCTAGTAGTTGCTGACAGTGTTGTCATATCAGCCTCTTCTTAAAAAAATCTGAGCTGATTTTTGACAGCTGTTGACAGTAACTTTTAGAATGCTAAGACAAATGAAGCAATGGTTTCACAAATTGTTACATAGGAAACATCCCATTAGGTATTCTTGACTAATTTGCCATTGTTTGTTTCTGGAAAGTAAAAAAGGTGTTGGCATACTCTGGTCTTTCCAGCTCTCAAAAAGTCTCTCAAAAAGGTGAAGCATTCACCAAAAAAATTGCCATCCATGGTGAGAAAGGGGCTACTCTCCTCCAGTCCTCCAAGGGCTAGGTGTGTTACTTTGAGCATAGGCTGATCCCTATTCCCACTCCAGGAACTTACATCAGCAGCAAGGTGTCCTTCCAGGCTGAAATACAAACTAAAATCTTGTGCATGGCCACATGAATGATTATTTACTTCAATCAATCCATCATACATGAATTTCCATTCAGGATTTTAATGGAGAAATGTTTAATATTTAATACAAAACCCTCTTGTAGGTCTTGTTGTTACAAAACTAATTCATTCTCTGGTTTAGCTCAAAGCTACACAGAGCCTCTCCCTAAGTGATTCCTTTACAAGCAAATCCATCACTTTCTAAATATAACTTTTTAAAGGTGCAGATCTTTCCAGCTGCTGACATGTTTTAATACATGTACCTTTTCTTTAATGAGAAACAACCTAAGTATCATACAGTCTCCAGTGGAGAAGAAAATCCTTTGCTATTTTCTTAGCTTTCTTGAGGTCAAAATAATTGTAATAGAGAGCACACACTTTGCAGCAGCTGTACTATTGGAAGCAAGCAAGCAAGCATGTAAGGGTTGGCTTCTTTTTTTCTTTAAGGTGTACTGGAATAGTGGAAAAAACCATGTGATGCAGTGAGTGGAGGCTTTATATGTTGCAACTCACTTTGTTAAGAGTGTGGCTGATAGCCAAAGGGTGCTTCAAGAGAGGAGCCATGTTTCTCTATGTTTGCATCCTTCTAGTGAAAGGAGGATGGAGAAGATGGCTTCTCCTCACCTTCTGGCTTAGCTGTTCCCTTGTGGGGTGGCTGGGAATGGATAATTACTGCAATTTTGTTTGTTCCCAAGTGTAAGTGTTCTCACAGAAGCTATTGCATGTCAATACCTGGCATGTGTCTTATGTCCTAGGACATAAGACCATATCATATTTGGTATATATTCCTGACAGTAGAAAGCAACAAACTCAAAGCCAGATTATTTTTAAATTGCTGAAGAAGGCAGGTCAGAAAAGGTATGCTGGCTTGTAATGAACATCCCGTTTTGGGGTATCAAAGATATCTACATCCCACAGAGAAAGTTGAATCTTTGTTATTCAGATCTCCTGGGTTGTAACTTCAGGCCTTTAATTGCAGCTCAGAATTGGATTATACTTGGGGTCTCTGTTAGTTTTGGTAAGCTACTTTCTTCTTTTTTTGGCAGCTTATTTCATTAATACCATTTCAGTGTTTTGTAAATCTGTGTTCAGGCAATAAGTTGGCTTTAGTGTGACGATGGATGTTTCAAAAGCTTTTCTCAGAAATTGATACAGGATTTGTAAAGCTGTTGTAGGCCTGTTATTAAGAAGATGGAGAAGTAAGAATTGATATGTTTTCCTTTAAACAGAGACCTCTTTCTTTCCTCTAGTTGTCTTCCGACTTCCAAGCTGGAGAAGTCAGTAAGCTTCACCTTCAGGGCTACTGGGTAACTTTGTATATGAAATATGAAATATGAAATATGAAATATGAAATATGAAATATGAAATATGAAATATGAAATATGAAATATGAAATATGAAATATGAAATATTTAATCAGGCTCCGTTTAGGCCTTTTATATGCCAGTATAATTTATGTTGGTGAATTTTGTAAGAAAAGTTGCAAAATAGCAAGGAAACCTCATAATTTGCCAGAGAAGTATATACAACCCATTTGTTTTCTCACAAAAGCAAATAGAATTAACGGGCATTGTGGAGCCACAGTCCCTGGAAAACATCAGCACTCTGACAGTTTCTTCCAGTTAACTGTTCTGAACATAACAGTTTCTTCCAGTCATCTAATCAGAAATTAAGTGTCTACAAGCCAGAGCACAGAATCCCTTAATCTCATTTGCAGAGCAATTGTGCGTCAGGACATCAGCATTTAGACTAATATTGTCCTGTGATTTTTTCCTAATCTATCAATTTCAAAATGATGGGCGAGGATAGGATAATAATAGTATTTTTGGCAATTGCCGTCAGCTAAAGACCATTCCTAATTTATATTTCATTCTTCAATATTACCAAAGGAGGAAGGATATGTCTATCTATATTAAAATGTTAACAGCAGGTGCCTGTCTGTTAAGCCAGGTGTTGTTCTTTGTTATCATGTATTATTATATTTCAGCAAAAACAGTACATATCCTTAACCATGTGTATGTGTACACACAGATTTAATATACGGGAAACTGTATATTGAAAACAAATATACATTTTTAAAAGAATACATAACTTTGATTCTTTCGAATTGCGCTTGATGAATTTTGACTCTTCAGCTTCACTTTTTCTATCAGCACAAACCAAAATGGATGCATATCAAAGCACTTATGTAAAGTGAGGTGAAATTTAATGACACACTCATGTCTAAAACTCTTGTCTAATAAAGCATACTTCCCAGGAAAAAAAAACAAGTAGAATTGAATTCTCCATAACAAATTATTTTCAAGAAACTGAGCAGTCAGCAGAGGTAAAACACATAATTTCTGCCTTCTTTGGAGACATACAAAGAATGAAAATAGATACTGAATTGTCATAAGCATAATCCTCAGCATCATCATCACAGAGAAAGAGTCCTGTTTCCCTCTTCACTCAGTAAGAACTTGAAGAACTGAAAAGATATAGGATTGGACCCCATGCTTTCAGAGCCACTGTTGTGAGATTTATATATGGTCCTTCACAAACAGAAATATAATTATTGAATTTGCAGGGTATAAATGTTTAAGACTTAGATGGGTAGTTTTCTAAAATACTGCAAAACTTTGAATAATTCACAGTAATATCCTATGAGTGTATTTTTCTCAATCATACTGGAGTTTTCTGCACCCAAAATATAATTAGTTACTGGGAAGACACATGTGACTGACTCCTCATGTGCTAGGAGGAAACATTGCAGAAGCAGGAATAGCCTCTGACAGCTGAAGAAGGAATGAATTAGAAAAAAATCCTCTCTCTTGTGAGCGGTAGCTCTTAAATTTTTTTCCTCCTTTTTCTTCCCTTTTATTTCTGATTTTTTTTGTTTCTTTGGCTCTTGGTGCTATTATGGTAAGTATGGATTATTTCCATTTTTGGTTGTACTTTCAGCATCTTAAGGGTGTTACTTTGATACAGTCAGTTTTCCTGTGTTGTACTAATGGGTGGCAACTGTGTGTTTTCCTAAGGAGTGGCTGTCATTGATCAAATTTCTCTTTATAGCTACATTTTACTTGTTCATTTGGTGGCTGCTGTCACCAGTTTTCCATAAGAACCTACTTCTTCTAGCAGAATAAAATTAGAGGAAGGTGTTTACTTTCAAATGAAGAAAACTGAAGTGATACAGACTAGTCCAAAAGAACTTGAAGTGCACTGAATGAGCTTAGGCCAGCCATTTTTCATCTTAGCTTACCAATGGCTGAGTAACTCTGTCCTGTTTTTGCTCTTCAAGTATTCTGAGTTTCAATATAGAACTGTGAATGGAAAGAGGATATATCTTTGGATACATACACATTTATATGGAGAAATTTTTGTGTGTGTGTGTGTGTGTGTGTGTGTGTGTGTGTGTGTGTGTGTGAATGCATGCACATGTGCATCGTAAAATTAAGTTGGTTTGGCAATTTCAGACTCTTTTCCCTTACAGACAGGAATTATCCAACTAACAGTGAAACGAGATAGAAATTATATATACTACAGTCAATATACTGCTACAACTTTTAAGAATTACTAAAACTGTTGGAAAAAATAGAGGGACTTTTCTCCCAAATACTTTTTACTTGGAGTGGACTTGAGAGGAAAAACTGGCTAAAAATTGGACATGGGCTCTTTGAGGAGGGACAGAAGGATTAGAGGAAGGTTAGGAATGTGAATTTGCTTTTCTACAGAAATTCCAAATTATCTTTGTTGTGAGAAACAACACTAACATCACATGTCATTTTCTGATAGATCATGCTAGAGGGGGAGTCTGTCTTATTAAAATATTATTATTAAAATATTCCCTCCAGGTCCAGTGAATAGAGACATTTCCGTAAGGAAATATCTGTGGAAACATGGCCAGAACTTCTCTGTATCACCCCTCATCAGGAAAATTTAACAGACTATCAGTTTAGAGCATAAAAATTAGGCATCTTCCAGTGTGGTTTGCATCCTGTTCTAAGAGTTACTAAGTACTCAAGAAACTTCTGTGATAAGCCTACAGAAGCCTGCCTTATTATTTCTCAGCTTTTCTCTGCTGTCTCTGTCAGATTGAAATACTACTGGTTACCAAATGATTCCAACTTAAGATCTAGTAGTAGGATAAAATGCCCATCAAAAAAAATCTCTTAATACAGATATGTGAAGTGAAACCAAAAACCTTGTATCAAAAAGGAAAATATAGTTATTGTTATCACATCTGTCAAAAGAATTACCCTGTTTCAGTCAAACTCTTTTGCACTAGTTCCTGTAATAAAGGATCTAAAGGATGACTCCAGGAAGAGATCAACTTGTTAACAGAACACCGTATATTGACTGTGTTCAAAAAGTCTGTATATTCAGCAAATCTCCATTGTAACACACCCTCTGCTATTGTAAGAACAGTAGTTCCTGTGGCGAGTATTTGACTCCAGTCTGAACTGTATCTTTTGCACTACAAAACTTCAAAGTCAGCCACTTCAGAGAAACGAGATGGAAATGCTTTTCCTTTAACTCTGCTTCACTGTTTAATGAAGAGTTCTGTCTTTAAAAGGCCTGTGGAGCTACAGCAGCAGAAAGTAAGGATAACAGGATAGAGTTGGTCCAGACAATGTTTAAGAATAGCAAGTTTATCCTGGTCATATTGAAAATATAATTCAATCTGTACCTAAATAGGACAGGTACAAGATTTTCATCACTTGTGTCATTGTAAAAGTTGTGCAACTCTGCTGGAGGCGATTTTGGGGGACTGCCTGACACTAGATTTATGTCTGGTCTTCCAGCACCTGTAGAGTTTTTCTAAAACAACAGAAGAAAAATAAGTGTTTGGGTTACTCCTCCCAGACCTCGTCCTTCTCTGCAATAGGAAGGATTGAGGATTAGCTAAATTTAATTTGCTCTGGCTCAAAGGTCAGCAACAGCAGGCATTTGCTGGGTATTTGACCTTTAGCTTGTCACTTTCTCATAAAAAAAAACCAAAAAACATAAGGAAGACACTAATGTAGAAGCTGTAAACTGTTGGCTCATCCTTTTTTATTACACTTAATGTTCTTGTTTTACAATCTTACCACTCCCACAAGACTACAACTGTTACTATACAGGCACAAGCAATTGATGTGTGCTGATTTTGATGGTAACATGAAACTGGCTACATTAGAATGCTCTCGTTAATAAGAGATGAAACTCTACTCTTTGTCAGCAAAAGTTTGTCTAGGGCAAACATTACAATTCTTTTTACAAAATCAAAGGTCTAAAGTTAGAGGTAGAATATGATTCTGTCCCTGCTTATATCTCTTTTAAAATGCACCTAGGCTAGTGAAAAGCTTAGAAGAATCAGTATGAGAGCTGGTGTTTGTGTTATGTAAGTATGTGCATGCACATACAAATAAATATACATGTCCCGATTAACATAAGATTCCTTATTATTCTTGATCCTGATTGAACAAAATTTTACAATTATGAACAACATTGTAATTTTGCCAAGATCTCCATTTAAAGAGAAACAGCTCCTTTGGTATTTGGTTGATAATTCTTCAGGTTTACTGTCCTTTCAGCTAACAGGAACTGGTTATCACAATTGAATAAATCAATGCAACCTAACATGATTACAAAACCACTTACACAGAGCACAGTATGTAGGACATGGGACTTCAAGGTCCCAGCCTCCAAACTAGTGCAGTCTTAGAAAAACATCTTTCCCATGTGAACACATTTTTCCATCAGAAGTATATTTTAGATGTTGGTTATTTTGACAATGTTTGCTGGTGTGTGGGTGTGGGTGTGTGCATGCCCACACGCCACATGTAAATCAGGGCAGATTAATTTAAGCTTACAGAGCTATACTAACTGGCCCCCATTGGTAATCAAAAACCAATTCTTTTAATCTTGAAGATCCTGCTCAGAATGCACTGGGAGAAAAAAAGATTGGAGCAAACATATGACTGTTGTAAATGAAGATAGCTGTGCTGATTTCAGTGGAGCTCTGCCAGCATATACCACCTAAGGGTTTGGTAAAATAGTTTCAGGCAAAGAAGGTACATTCCTTTCAGAGGATTAATTATGTTTTATATGCACTTACTGGGTACTTTTGGGGTAAGTTGGCTACATTATAAAAAGCAGGTAATAAAAAGAAAAAAGTAACCTGAATTTGTAGGTGGTCCATTTTATTGGACTAAAAATAAAAGGCAAGCATTTGCAAATCACAGTGTCTTCCTTAAGAGCTAGAGAGGAGGGCAAGTTGGGGCAGCAGAAATGAGAGCCTGGTTCTGATTCAGACTTCATAATTATATTCTGAGACAGAGATCAAAGCAGGAGTTGAGCAGGAAATGGCAAAGAGAAAGTCAGGTATCACACCCTTCTCTGTCGCCATCATGAGCCAAAATTTGGAAGCCAGTCCACTGTGGTGAATGCATGTGTTTGTTTAAAATAATTGCCTTGACTGAAGCTCATTATTGTTTTCTTCTGACTGCATTAGGTGGAAGTTACTGCCAGCGTGTTTCTGGCGGTACAGGGAGCCAGTTTAATACAGCTGCCATCATTAACACTTGACAAAAAATCCTGGAGTTTTAATTCAGCTTCTAGTCAGGCTTTCCCAGGTGAAGTGCTGCTGAAACAGGGAAAGTGGACTTGAAGTCAATGAAGACTTACTTCCATCTTCCATAATGCCCTAGTGAAAAGAGAAAACACCATCCAGAAATTTCAGCAGGTTGATTCACAATGAAGCAACGGGATGTATTAGTTCCATGACTGTACAGAGATCTTTCTCTTCTTTGTTTCTTGCTTTCCTACTCTGCTTTGCATAGAGAGTCAGATGAAGAAGCAGTTTTGGCAAGACAGTAGTGAAGTGGATCATTCTGCATACCCGCAATTTTCTAATGGGTATGTAGGCTGTGAAAAGAATATTCTTGATGTAGGTCACAACCTCCAGACCAGCATTAATGTAACGTTTGCCAGCTATCTCAGTCTTTATTTTATCAAACGCTGTTTGTTCCATGAGGTCTCTGCCCTACGAACTGCATTAGCATGTGTAATTAACTGATTCGACCAGGGAAGATGAAATTGCAGTTCTTGTCTTTGCAGCTAATGGAAATGCAGCAACATCTGTTGAAACTGGAGAATCTTCATATTTGTTTAAAATTTTTAAACCTCATCCTTGTGCATGGAGACATAATAAACATATAATTCAAACACACAAACTGAAACTTGGTTTTATTTTCTTTGGTGTCAATTTCATTTGCTAATTTGTGGGTTGGGTTTGGAATAACAACAAGTCATTTGCTGGGAAGGAGTGAATAGCTGGCCCTGGAGGTAATATCTAATCTACTCTGTTTTGATAGTTGCCTGCCCTGAGGGAAACCCCCAGCTAGAGGGGCAGACCTACTGTACAGACCTAGCTAAGCCTCTGCTCAGATTCTTCCTGTTAAGCTTTCCCTCTTGAAAACAGTCATCTTAAAACTCTTTGTAGACGTGCACAAGGGGTTTAGAGTAATCCCTAAGATGTCTGTGCATACAGCACAATGTACTCATTATAGAATAAGTGAGGCAGGAGCTGCTAAATAGAAAAGGCTATGATGTATGATAAAATGGGGAGGCTCAGGCAAAATGGGGAAGTCTGCTGTGGGTACAAGTGAAGAATCTCAGAGGACAGGCAGTATTCAGCTTATAGAAGTCGTCCATTTTATAAATCATCAGAACATTAGTAGCCACATTTTTTTTTCATGTAGAGACTTAACTCTTTAGCTTATGATTATACAAAAACTTCCAGAGGCTTTTGTGATGGGTCCTAAAGCAGGTTTCATTCCCCTCCCACTTTCAAGCACAGTCTATACAAAGCTGTACAGCACAAACTCAGACCTTCAAGGTAATCTGGTTTTACTCACACAACAGAACTTGGTCAAAATTTCTTCTTTAACTTCACACAGTTGCTCACACAGTTGTTCACACAGTTATTCTGAAATGTTATTCCTTGCTCATCTGCCCCTTCCCTTCCCTTCCCCTTCCCCTTCCCCTTCCCCTTCCCCTTCCCCTTCCCCTTCCCCTTCCCCTTCCCCTTCCCCTTCCCCTTCCCCTTCCCCTTCCCCTTCCCCTTCCCCTTCCCCTTCATGGAACTTCCATTCCCTTCCGGGAACTTCCCTTTCCACCCTGCCACTCCCACCACTCTAGACAGCGAGATCACAACTTTTACAAGCAGGACAAAGGAGTCATTGGGCTCATTAGGTCAAAAAGTGCATTTTTAACCCATCCTTGGGAGCAACATCTACGGTCTTTGCAGAGTAATGAATGACTGCATAACGCAGCCAGAACCAAAACAGCTGCCCCGAGGCAGGTCAGTCCTTTCTCAAAGTAATCTGGCACTGACTCTTGTCAAGAATCAATTTTTCGGTATGATCTGGTGAATCCTCCCGACAGGAGGGTCACCTGAAAGCTGTATCAGTTTGCCTTGTCTTTCACCCACTCCTGTGCCAGCTGCAGCTGTTTCCTGCAGGAGAGCCTCGGGAGAGGAGCAGGCAGTGTACCTAGCAATCAGCTCCCTCACACTTGTCTTTCTGTTCAGCCTGAAGGTGTCATAAATTGCAAAAGAAAGAGTTGCTTTGAGTTATGTCAAGATGTATGTTCCATTTCATTTCAACTGCTCATCTTTTGGAAACAGAAACAGCTGTCTAACTATTCAGGTACCAATGGCCAGAACTTTGCCATTCAGCAGACAGAATAAGATAATAAATTATTTATGTTTGTTAACAAAGCCACATTTTAAAACAATGTGCTGTTTAAATGCTGGAAGTGAATGTGTAAAATCCTTCCGGCCTGATCTGTCAAGATGTTTGAGAGTCTATTGGCCTTTCAGCTGACAAACGCCAGGCTGCAGTTACAACTGTAGAAAACTTTAAATTTCTTCCTTCCTGTTGCTTTAGGAAAAGACTTGCCGTTTTCTAGGACACTGGCATGATTCTCTTGGGGCTTTTTTCCCCATATAAGAAATATTCTTATATTTTTCAGTTTTCTAGACTTCAAAATCACTCACATATCTAAACTTCATGTTCTTAAAGGAAATTCTCAGCACATACACCAGCATTACTTTCGTGTTCTAGGTGTGCACAAAGAATAAAAAAAGGTAAAGAATTATAGAGAAATATGGTCCTGTAAAATTAAAAATCACAGTTATTGAAAGACATTATATATAGAAGGGCACAGTTTTCATAAGGTAGTGATTTCTGAGACTTGTCCTCAATAAAAGTAATTTCTGTAATAGGCTGGGCAACTTGTGTTATCCAATGTGTTATGTGGGTTTATTACTGATATTTTAATTAAATATTGCTTGCAATTAATTGTGTGAAATCCTTTTATTATCTCCCTCTGTGTAGATTGTAGCAAGTTCAGTGTAGACCAAGTGTGTATTCTTGGGACCTAAATATATGAGGCAAGCCCAGAATCCAGATGGTGAAGGTGTAATGGCAATTGTGCCAGATTCGTGTTTATTTTCACAGGAAACACTCCAGAGTTTTTTTGCAAATATTCAGACTAGCCATTTGGCAAGAACAGGCTGGAGTTTGAATTGCATTGCTCAGTGGAAAATGAAGGGAAAGGGTGGCTGGATCCTAGAAGATATTCAGAGACTGAAGATCTACAGGGTTCAAGTGGATGCTTTGATTCCTAGAAAATTGCTTCAATTTGTGCTTGTAGGATTTCAAGACCAAATAAATTTGAATTCAAAGGACCTAAAGTCTCTCAGCTATGCATATTCTTGCCAATCAGATCTGGGAATTTCACACAGCTCTGGCTTTTATCCCTGATCCCACTTGGCTTTCACCAAGTGAGTGAATTTCTGAATTTCTGATTTTCTGCTCTTCACCTCACTCAAGTGTTTCTCAGACTTTTTGTTGGGATTTTGGTTGGTTGGTTGGTTTTGGGTTTTTGTTCTCTTCCAAGGTCATAGGATTATGCCTTTCTCTGAGAAATTATCCATTTGAATCTCCTAGATAGGATTACTTCTTTCCTTTTCAAGTTTCTTGTGGCAGTGGGAGAAGGAGGCAATATGTCTTGTCTTCTACTTTTGAAGATGTCTTCTCTTGGCTTCTGTGGTTTTAGTCCTTCTTTCTCTCACTAATCAAAATTCCAAATAAGCCTTTTATTTTTGTCCCAAAAGCTCTCTTTATCATCAAATCTTTCAATCCTTTATCATTAGTAAGTTATTCCAGTCAATACATTAATTTACCAGTTGTACTAACAGCCAGCATAACCTAGGAAAATCCCTTCTTCTGCCACCTGGATATTATTGCAATAAAGGAAAAAAGTTTTAAAAAATCAGTAATTCTACTTCAAAACTAAAGAAAAAAACAAGACACGGGTATTTTTAGCTAGCAATCAACTGACTAGGACTCAGAATGTGCTTTTCACATTCTTGTAGCAAATGTGCAGCCATGTAACTGTGCTAACTAAAAGCCATGGTAATGAACATCTGGGTCATTTCGAGTCACGTTTCCCTTACTGATCCTCAGCAAGAACTGTGTGGTGGCTGTGGCCACTCACTCAGTGAAGGTATCAGTGGAAGTCTGGCAGCTGAGGGCAACTTGCGTCATCCTCTCAGCCCTCCAGCAAAAATCCTTAATGTTTGTTCAGCACTGACGTAAGCATTCAACCACCCATTGCTGGCACCATTCCTCTTTCTTCTCTCTTTACTTCTGTTGGGGGAACCACCAGAGAAATGGGAGAAGAAGAGGTACAGGGGGAGGCCATCAGCAAATACAGTGATGGAGGCCACAGTGATGGATGGCAAATAAAGAAACATATTTGGGTTAAATACACATTTTTTGCCCCAAAGATTTTGCATCCTGCAGTCCCTACACCACCGTCATTTAGGACTATATGTATGCAAAGGCCTTTAATTTCCTCCAAGCAGTGCATAGTCAAGGGGCTTTCCTGAGAAATAAGGGCTATTTCCAAGAAAGGATGAAGGAAACATAGGTTTGCAGGTCTTGAAGGAAGCTTCTGACTAACCAGGTTTGGCCCACTGCATCCAAAAAAGACGAGGTTTGTCATGAAAAGCCCTTAAACATCCATTCCACATATCATCAACAGACTACCACAGTACCTCACAGTAGACTTCTGAGCTACCAAATGGACTAAAAGGTGGATTTTGCCACAGGAAAAAAAATGGAAGGGATCAGAGGAACTACAGTCTTGTAAGTAGTGAACATTTGCCCTAACTAAACATAAAGTTGCTTTTAGGTTGTAGGCTACACTTGCCTTCTTCAGAGATGAGTGGCAGAAGAAGGAAGAAGTGCCTTCAATTTAGGAAAACAAAAAGGAATTAGGAAATAAAAATCTAATTTTCTAAAACTGTTAGCTGATGAGCCTGATGAGTCCACCAGTGCACTTTGCTGGGAAAGGATGATGCCATTATAAGCAGCAGCACAACTCAGAAACAAAAGAAGTATTATCTTTTCTTTGTCTGAACTTCACAGCGCTGATTACTTTTGATTTTATTCCATAGAATTATTTAATTTAAACCATACTTAGGTAGCTTCTTCTTAAGTTATTTAAGTTAAATTAGGTAGTAATTTTCAAGATGTGTTAAGAATTTGATGAAAACTCCAAATATACAGATAAATAAATGCTACTGCTTAGAATATCAATCTGATTTCATGATCATGAAATAAAATATACTGTCAATGCATTTTTTTTTTACAAAATAGCCCTTCACATATGTATGAAGGGACACATTTCTGCTGTCTGTGTCCACCTCTGAAAATGGCAACCACTGCTATGAATGCAGATTGTAGAAGAAAAAGAGAGATTTTATCCAGTTCCAAATTCCCAATGAGATATTTCTAAACACACACACACAGAAAACTTATGTATTTGCATGACTTCTCTGCACACATGCTTAAAATAGTATGAAATTGGCCACCATTCAGATGAGTCAAAATAAATGATAGGGCCAGCAATAAAATTATATTAATATGTCTAGATAGTGACTTCCCCCAGGCTCTGCAACTTGTGAGACCAGGCCAGCAGACCACCACCCATCTCCCTCATGCACAATCTGCTCATATCAAACTCTTCACTGCGATGCTTGAAAGATTCCTGATCCCCAAGGAAAATAATAGAGGGTCAGGAAACTCTGTGCTAAGTTCAGAAACTATTTCAGATGTAGTGTACAATGCCTGAAAAGAAAATGAACTTATTACTCACAGCTGCATTTTAGCATATTGAGAGATGAAGTTTTTGGGGGCCCCCTCATATTTTCTTTGGCCTCCACACAAATTGTTGACATCATTTATTCATTGCCATTCATCTGCTGTTGTTCTGAGTTTAAAGCTGTATTTCAAAGATGGGGGAAGGTCTCGTCAATCAATGGGGCAGCTCCTCTGGGAACTCCTGAACCTTTCCTATTGCCTGAAGACTACAAAAACTAAATCCAGTAGTCATGGATACCTTTAAAATTTTCACTTAGTGAATTCAGGGCTCTAAAAATTTAAATAAATAACTAAACTCACTCATAAGTAGAAAATTGCAACTGACCAAGTGACTGAGGTTGGAAGGGGCCTCTGGAGGTCATGTGGTCCAACCAACTTGTTCTAGCAAGGACATCTAGAGCTGGTTGCCCAGGCCATATCTCCAAGGATGCAGACTCCACAACATCCCTGGGCACCTGTATTTGAGTTTGTGCTCATAGAATACTGGGTTTTCTTATATTTTGGCTATCAGCATTCTGTGAGTGTTATTCCTAAAGCCCAGGTACTCATGCTGACTTTCGTAATGCCCCATGAAGAAAGAGTGAGAAGTCAAGGATGACAGCAGGGACGAGGAGACAAAACTTCTGCATTAATGTCTTTAATATTGATTTGCACAAATTAATTACAACTGTTAGGCAACCACTTTACAGAAAAGTCATGACTCAGAAGCCATGGGCTAACATACAACAGCTCACCTGTGATTATGAATTAAGTGCTTGAAGATCACTAAAGGTCTTGGCTTAGCTGACTAAATTGCTATTTAGTTTAAACTTCAGCACAATGGTAACTCTGTGCACTACAGTAGTGTAAGTGGTTTCTGGTTGCTTTTTGGGGCTATGCAGTACCATCCTTATGTAGATGAAGTTGCTTTTGATGTGGAGAACCAGGACAAAGCTCACTCAGAAGAGTTAGGCAGAGGCTGTGCTGTATTTTACAGTCATCCACGTAAATAGAACTGGGATTGCATGGAATTTTACATATCCAAACTTAAAGCATGGTGGAAATGGGTCACCAGTCTAACGCAGTAGATTTCAATCACGCTGCAGCAGCAAAAGAAGTACAGCTCCTGCACTGTGCATTGTCATTTCAAAAGGTACACATAAAAGTCTTATCCCTTTTGCCCTCTTGGTCAGACAAATTTTCTGAGATGTCACTTTTTGCCAGGTCTCTTTTTCATTGAAATGTACCCTTTTTCTAATAGATATATGCTATATGTTTGCAGTAATTACAGAAGATGTTGTCCTTTTCATTTATGCCTGCACAATCCAGTTTGACATCGTGTCATAAAAGTTTATGTGTTGTGTTCTCTGAGCTCCTTACTAATATCCCTGGCATTCTCCCTGACTATCCAAAATCAATACCCTTGCTCCTCTCTCAATAAAAAATGGAGCATTGAACAGGGTCCAAATGTGCTCACTGACAATTTCCAGCAATTAGATGTTGTGCTAACAAATGACCTTCCCATGGGGTGATAAAGTAGGACCAGAAGAATCACCAATGTCTTTCTCAGGGGAGCTTGCAAATAACTGGGACCTTTAAGAAGTGGATGCAGTCTTCATCCCTGTTTCTGTCATTGCATATTCACAGAGATATTGAAATCACAATAGAGAGGCATTCATATTAGGAACCTTAGCAATCAATTTTTACTTGCAGATGTTGGATTGTAATCAATGTTAATTAAACAGACTCCTTTTCAGACCAGGCTAGACTGAGAGACAACTGTGTACATTTTTGACCAAGACAACTGATTTTGCTGGCCTTCAGAAAAGAATAGGGATGGCTTTGTGAGCAATAACAGAAAACAAGACTAGGGAAAACAAAATAAAAGAGACTGTAAGTCCTCTATGAAGATATGCCTTATATACCTTCAGAAATAGATGAAGCAGCTGCAAATTCCAGAATCACAAAATATTCTGGGATAGAAGGAATCCTCAAGGACCATCAAGTCCAACTCTTAAGTGAAAGACCCATATAGGGATCGAATCCACAACCCTGGGATTTGTGGAGGTGTCATTAGGATAGTGCAGGGCTGACCTTGTGGCTCTTAGCTCAAATTCAGTCTTATATGTGAAGAACTAAAGTTCTTCCTTTTCCTTTTTTTTTTCCTCCAATGAACTATGCAAAATAGATTTTTGTTCTGAGGTCAAGTTCAGGAGAAAAAGAGCTGAATCAGAAGTGTTAGCCAAAACGTTAGTCTTCACAGATTTATCTTGTGAATATCTTGCTATTCATAAAGACTTGTTTTTTTCGAAAGTTGCAATTAGGCAAGCATTTTAAATTTCTGTATTTAAAAAAAAGTTTTCATTTTCTGCTGCAGAAATTGCATGCATTTTCCGAAAACACAGAACCGTGAAAATTACTGTTAGCTTATTTCCTGTACTATTTTTAACAGAGTGAGAGAACAGTAGGACAAGGGCTGCACAATGAACTCCTGGAAAGACAGCCAAGGCCTGAACATACAGGCTGAGTTATATTCTGCTTTCCAGAAATTCTTGCTGCCTGATGGGTGGACATAGCTAAAGAAAGCTGATATTTCTTCTTGGTCTATACCTGTTCTTCAGAAAAGCAAAGGAGCACATTTTCTAGTGTTTTCAGACTCTTGCATCTTCTTAAGACAAGATTCTTTAAAACTTTGCAGTGCAAAAAAAGGAAAATATACTGCAAACCAGGATTTATTTACTCACCTGTTGCAAATCTTGTTGCACTGATCTGTGAAATTTGTGAAAAAAGCTGGCTTTTGAGGCATCTTTGACTGCAATGAAGACTGATGCTTTCATTAATCTCTGAGTGGCAGAAGAATGAACTCCAGGTAACACCAGAAAATACTATTGTTCATCAGGATTCTTGGTTGCAAAATCACTCTGGCAGGGACCTTTTCTGTTCCATGTTTGTTCTCTGGAGGCCATCATGACATAGTTTCCAGTTAGTTCTTCTAAGTGCAGCTGTGACACACTGGCATTACTACAAGACTGGTATGAGTTTCTCTTAGACTTGGTCTAAGAGAAAGCAAAACCATAATACAATGTGCTGTACTACATGTATGGTAGTAGGTAAAACTCTGGTTTCTTGGACACAGGACAGGCAAATCACTCAATGGCTGTTGCTCAGGGTTTTTTGCATGTTGCTGCTATAACAGTAGATCCTTCTGTCTGTCCTCTCACTCGTCACTTGAGATGTAGTCTTGCAGAAAACAATACCTTCTTTATGGATTTGCATAGCAAGAAAAAGGGTACAGAGAAGAAGATAGATGTCTTGACTCCACAGGGATTTCCTTGGTTTGCTTAGATTTAGGCATTATCAAATGGAGGGGTGGAAATTTAAAAAAAAATAACAACATTGACTAGTGTATGAAGTTTTATAAAACACAGAATTTCTGTCTCATACTTTAGATATTTAAGGGTAATTTATTTTCTTGGACGCATAAGGAGTATGGAGTGCAGTGCCAAGAGTGTCATTTAGTCCAGTTTTATTACAGACCTGGCCTGCCACTACTAAGAGAAAAAGGTATTCTCTGTCTAATGCTACTAATACAGGAGGCAGCAGTAAGCACTTTATCCAGTATGGCTACTCAAACACACAGCAGAATGATCCAGTGGAGAATTCAGTGCTACAGGAACAACAGTAAATGTAGACTGCCTTCTAGTGCAAGGTCTGGAAGCAATTCCTGCTTCAAAGAAGGGGAAAAGAAAAGCCAGTCCCAAACATAAAAAGCCCACACCAGGGAAACACACCTAATTTTCTAATAACATATTTGCTGAAAATAATCATCAAATTTACCACTCCAAGTATTCCTAGTATGGTCTGTATACAGAAAGAAAGACTCCTTTTCTCTTTCTCTCTTTAAAAGGGACTAGTTTCTAGCTTTCTATGAAACAGAAACTTCTGTTCCAACTGAGAATGTGAATTGTAAGATGTGGTAAAATATATGTAACCCAGAACCATAAACATAACTCCTATTAAGGAAGAAAGAAACAAAACTGTCTTGGAAAATAGATAATTTAGCTTGTAATTTACTATACAGAATAAAAATTTTCACATAATAGAAGGTCATATTCACGTAATATAGGTCTTAACTGTCATCAGCCCTCATTCTATCCTGAGTTGTAAATAGCTAGCCTTTAATAGGCATTAATAAGTTTATTATTCACAGAGGCAGCTGTGAAACTGCAGTGCAAGTGAAGCTTCACTGCTTTTTTACCTGACTTGCTACTGTTGGGGAGCTTTAGTAAACACTAAAGAGCTGAACTCTGTTCTGGACACTTCTCAGACAAAAGTACCTCAACCAGTGGACAATGTGTAATGAGTTGATAATGCATCAGCATTACCATAAGACTTCTCTAGGTGACAAGTTGTTTGCCGAACACCACATCAGCTGAAGGGCAACTCACAGCAGCAGTTTAGGCTGGTGAAAGGATTGAATGTCCTACTGTATGCAAAAGGTCTTGTGCCTGATGTAAAGAAATAATGTCATTCTTTTTAGAAAGTGGAACAAAAATCTATTGGCAGTAACGTTTGAAAAACAGTCCGTTTTTTTTAGGCTGAACACTGATGTTAATCTGTAAAGTTTGAATTCTGACTTATTTCTGAGCAAACTTAAACCATCTTCTATGTCTAATATGAAGTTCAAGAACAAACCTCCACATCTTTCAGTTAGAATTTGCTTAGAGATTTTGAATAAATTTGAAAACAGCAGCAAGAATGCCAGACTCCAGGAGTTCTGGGTTAACAGTGGTTTTGAAGAAGAGCAGTTCCAGATGACATGAGCCATTCTATATTATGCAATTCCAGGAGTCATCTAAACAGAGAAGTGGATGAAAAGCACCATAAACCTTCTTCAGTGCAACTGGGATTTGTCATGCAGGTCCACCAAGATAAACCAGATACTTTCCAACTTGATTTGAATTTCAAGTCAAAGAATGATATATATGCTCTCAGGAATTTCAGACTTGTGAGCATTGCCAAATTTCAGACTTCCACTGAATCCTCACAGAAGCTCAACAGTGCAGAAGTTGAAAACATTCCTTGGTTTTCCAAGCCACCCTGCCCTGAGAGAGTTTGCAATGGTGGAACATTTTGCTGAACTAAACTGAACTCAGGAAACTCCACACACAAGCATAGACTAGCACCCTGTAAATGCTAGAACAGCTGAAGCCTGTATCTAAATACTAAAGAAGGATTAACAAAGTACAGTGAAACTTGGATTCAGAGTAGTCTGAAACATATCAAGTATTTAAGAGATGTTTGCAAAAAATTCTCATTTCTTATTTGACAAAGACAGCGTTCAGTTCCTTGAAAGACTGAGGCAGTGGGTAACCTTCTACTATCTCATAAGTATCACTTTGCAGCATCTCCAGTGGTTCAATCTGTCTTGAAGACTACCTTGCCCAAGCAACTGATGCATTTCCTGGCCTCTTGAGGGGTACCTTAAGATATTGGTGTTAAAGAATCATTTTATCCAACACTGAAATACAGCCTCCCTTATGGTGTAATTTGGCAACTACTAATAATACTATAATAATAAATACTAATAGCAAAGTAATACAAGAGGTTTAAAATGGAAAGTGAAGGCCATGAGAAAGAAATTCTTCTTTTACAGTAAGTGGCTAAGATATTTTTCTGCTTGTACCAAAACCATCCATTTTAAAATGAGTAAACTCAACATCATCATGGGTGAAACACCATGGCTTTGCAGATTTAGTTTTAATACTAAAACATGGGGAATCACTGAGATTTGCCTACATACGTTCAGTCTCTAGAATTTGTGTTTCTAATTTTTCAGGGCATAAGATATTTCTATAGCTTAACACCCAGAAGATGCCTGCTAGAGAGCTGAGTAAATAAGCAAAAGACTCAGGCTTACTTTTTGAAAGGTTACCAACAGGTAGATTAAGCATCTTGGGTTTTTTCATAGAAGTGATCTGTCCTATTTATTTGCATTGCAGTGCTAGTTTTCTAATGCCTTCACCAGCAAAAATTTTCTTGGCATAAACATGTATTATGTTTTCCATTGGATGAGTTCATTGCCATGTATCTGTCCAAGCTGAATTCCAGTGATATTGTCAAAGACACGAAGCAATGCAAGTGAATTTTGCCTTGATGACACAGTATTTGGTGTTAACTGCAGGTTCTGTGGAATGGCAAATTTATTTAAATGTAAAAAACACCAATAATTTTTGATTGTGTGACAATTCTTTTTTTAGGGCTTGCATGACAGTCACGCTTACAAGCTAGCTTTCTTTCAACAAACTCATTCAATGTTGGCTTGAAAAGAATGGCAGATCAGTGCCAGACCTTCTCCTCTACTTTATTTTCTAGTTACTTCTTCACAGGTCTTGGTTATTGAACAGTACTGATGGCCAAAGCAAGGGATCTGGACCCTAGTATCAACCATTTAACTTTCAGAGAATTCAGAAAAGCCAGGAGATAGATCTTAAACTGCTGAACAGAATTGGATCTTTTCAAAGGGCAGTTGAGACCTGACAGGGACTCAGTTATATTTTCACTGTCTACAGCAGAGTTAACCCAAAGTGAGAAAGCTCCTTAATTAGATCCTTCTATACAAATGTCTTAAATTGGGTAGGGTGAACAAAGGCCAACATGTAGGTTACCCTTTCAGAACCTGGTCTGGCTTCCAGAAACTCAGAAGCCAGCTTGTCAATATTCATGTGAAAAACAGAGGTAATATTACCAATCACTGTAAAGCAATCAGTTTCCCAATGTAATGAATGCTCATTAAAATATATCTTTAGTATCTTACTACTATTGTGTTGTGCTATGAGTAAAAAGCAGTCAAAGCAGACAGAGAAATATATTCAGACATAGTTTCATCCAGAACACTTAAATGATGACAGTATTGTCTGCACTCATGGATGGAAGAATGAGGCAGATGTCAAAGAAAAAAAATTCTGTCCCCAACATCTTTCCAAAAATTTTCTGGAAGAAAACATACAATAAGACAAGGAGAGTCTGTAAAAATGTTGGATGCAGATTTGAGGGGTAGAGTAATGGAAATGGAGCTTTTCTGGAACACGAAAAAGATCTTTCTTGAGAAAGAGTGAGTGGAGCCTGGCAGCAACACAGGGTTTGGTTTGTAGGGAAGTGACAAAAACAAGACCAAAGAGACAAGTTAAAACTGACAGTGCAGAAAATTTATCTGCAGAAAGAAGCTAAAGGCAAAATATGGCCAAGTAAAGTAACCCCATAAAATTCCCTAACATGAGCATTCTGAAGCTGAAATTTTATTTTCTCTTTATTTTACAAGATGTAAACTGATCTTTCAGTTAGAAAACACATTAAGCAAGTTTTTTCTAAAAAGACTAGTTTTCTTATTAAAATTTCAGAGGGTTTCACAGTCCCCATGAGCAGTTATTGGGTTTTTGTGTTCTTGCCCTCAAGTAAGGGCCAAAATCTCTGTTAATTACCAAGCAGACCCTGAAATATGCATACAGTCCTGTGCAAAGTAATCACAGATTGTGCTTCTCACTATATCTAAAAACTAAAATGCAGATGTGGAGAAATTATAAACTAACTACAGTGGCCTGCAGTTAAATATTTACGTTAGTAAAGACTGGCCTCGCTCTTGAGTTCCTAGAAGATCAGAGTTAACTTTCAGCTTGTGACTCAGTTGTAAAACAATGCCATTTTCTATTCTCAAGCCAGAAGACAGCTCCAGACAACACCCCTGGGAGGACACGATGCTTAAAACGGGAGATTTTCTTCACTGAGTTTGAAGACCAAAGTTTTCAGATGATTCTGTGTAGGTCTATTATTTACTGTTTCACCAATGAAAAAAAGCAGGTGAGAAAGAATAAAGACATCCTTGTCTGCTACAAATTGTATCCTGATTCATTATCTCTCTTTGCTTTAATTTTTGGCTGGGTTGTGGAAAAGAGTCACTGCTGTTAGGGTATTCCTGCCCATACAGACAAAAAGGAAAAGAAAAGAAAAAAATAAAAACCCTGAACATCAAACTAAAGTGTCAAAGCAGATAAGAATTTCTGTCCCCCATTCCAATTATTACAAGATTTAATGACATTGCTGCACTTTTTGTAATCAAAAGTAGTCATATAATTGTGTGAAATTAAAGTATTATTTTAATCAGAAAAGCTGAACTTTGTGTAACATAGCTGATGTAGAGCAGGAGTGTGGTTACTGTGCTGCAAAGAGAGAAAAGAGACAGCAACACACACGGACCTCTTTGGGGGAAAAAAGGCCAACTTTATTGTGCAGACATTCCGTATTTAAAGCGTGTTATGTGCAGCTAGGACAGGACAATAGCTCACTGGACAATTGGGACAAACATCTCTTGGGACAGCATGTCCGGATGTCCCATGGGAAAGACACCAGGTGTTAATCTTTATTCTGAATTCCACTCTGTTTTTCACCATGTTCTCACCCTGGGAGACTGCCTCCCTAACTGAAGCTGCAGTCAGCTTGTCAGCCTGGGAATGGAGCTGAGAGTCAGGAGAAATCCAGGCCTGAAAAGAATTTCCAAGCTGTAATTCCCTAGTTCTCTAAATGTGTGTGTCCACACAGGAGTTAGTGTCATGAGTAAATGTATAAAGGGACACTGCCAAGTTTGATACAAAACCCTCTATTATTTACACTTTCCTGAACAATCAAGGAAAATATATCTGACCTGTCTTACTAACAGAAAAGAGAAGTTATTAAACTTTGCAGGAAATAGCACAGGTATTCAAAGCTATATCAACCTCTAAGCTTCTTTACAGAAACGAATTGTTAAATATTCTTTATGATTAGGCAAGTCTAGGCCAAAGTTAGAACGGCCAAAGGCCTAGAAGGCTAGAGGCCAAATGTTTAACCTGTTAGACTGCAAGTATCACAAGAAGACTCAATTTAGAAATATGTATAGCCATATGTATAGAACTTGGGAAAAATAACTCCACAAAATCAGGGGGAAAGTTTTACAAAAGATTCCTTTTGCCTGTATGGCTCACTGGCGCTAGTTAAGGGCTAGTTTGGAAGTCACAGATTCTGGGTCCAGAATGGATGTTGCAAGTGCTAGCATAATTTTCTAAGTCCTATAGAAAGGTAAATCAGGAGTTATTTTCAAACCAGAGTTTGTTTTTTTCAGGATGAAGTCTACTTCTAAATAAATAGTTTGCCATTTTTAAATTAAATTCATAGAGTTTCGGGATGTTTGTGCTTGACTATTTTAGGGGTAAAACATGCAAAAGAAAACAGAGAAAGGATTAAGTCATAAGTTTTGCAAATCACTAATAACATCAGCTTCTTTTATTTATAACTTGTTCATAAAAACTAGTTGCATCCAAAAGATTTCTCCAGGCATACTTTTTGGGAAATATTTGTGATGAGTTTGCCATTGAATGACCTCACTCCCAGAATTCTGTTTGTAATGAGTAATAACAACAATGAAGATGTCATCAAACAATAAAATCCCCCAAAGAATTGGAGCCTGTTCTCAGCTCACAGTGTATGTAAACATTGGAAATAAATGTAGCATTGCAATATCCTATAGTAGTGCCTGTAAAAATGTAACAGGGTAACTTTTCCTCCTTATAGATCAAAGTGAAATTGCAAGAGGACAATTGTACTTTACATTCATTTTCTTATCCTGTGGCACTGGAAATGTTGGACTAACATCTAATCCTTCAGGCTGTAGCCAGTGTCCCTTGCCCATTTCAAGAGTAAGACATGCTTTCTTCAAATATGTATGTGGTGGCTGCAAGTCAAAGACACCGACAAAAGCCAAGTCTCCTATCTGTCCTGTGTTAAACACTAGCCTTTCTCCCTTTATTTGGCTTTATGTAGAGTTTACAGTTGCTGCAAGGGAACAGCTTATGAATTCTCTTTTTTTTCCTCAGCTTTCATTTCATAGCATATGTGTTCTCTGCATAAAGACCTAGCTATCAGGGCTCTAGAAGTCCATGAAGACTCATAAGAACTAACTCTGGAAGCTTATATATTCTGCCTAGAACTATATTGTCATTACAGCTTGCTCAAGCTGTCTGGTGTCTAAGGGGTGTTTGTGAAGGAGCAACAGGATCAGGTGAAACTCCTGCACTCTCTTTCTCATGCAGTTAGTGGCAGCAGTTTCACGTATTTTTGAAAAGTCGTCCAAGCTAGTTTTATTGCAAGCTCATGGGCACCAGTGAGCTGGAGATCAGTGAGGTGCTAAGATAAGAAAACTTACTCATGCACTTAGCCCTGGCAAAGATGTTAACAACTGTTCTGGGTGGGAATGCAATTCAGGTTTAGGAGTTCATGTTCCTGGCATCCTCACTCAAGAGTGCCTTGGCAAGGTTGACAGATTTCATAAAGGAGAAAAATAACACTGAAGTCAGCTTAGACTATGTCTCCAGGAAGAGTAAAGAGTACTTGAGATGAGAGATTTAGCCGCACCAAACTCCTGGCAGTGGAAATCAGACAGGAGGAATGCAGCAGTCTGCTCATCAGACGACTGTGGCTATCCCAGCCCAAGATTATCCCAGTATTTCAAGCACCTGATGGACTGAACTCACATGGACAACAGATGTGGAGATAAGCAGGTTGGGCTGGTGGACATCAGAGTCCCACAGAAGCTTCCACACTGGGTGGAAAGTGGTATCTTTCCCTCCTCTTTTGCTGCCCATAGGATGAAATTATTTTTTTATATCGTTAATGAAATGGTCATAGCAGTCTCTCTATTTACTTAAATTAAAAAAAAAAATTTACAAAGACACAGCCCAGAGCCTGTGTTTGTGGCTTAGCATTTCCCTCTTTTTATTTGCTCAATTTGTATGAGCACAGTCTAGTGTTGCTGGGGTATCCTTTGTTTCTCAAGTGCTTGCAGTGGTCAAAATTTGGGAAAAGTTGAAGTTCCTCATAGTATGCTCAAGACTATCGTTTATCTGCAATTAATCTGCATGTAAGAGAATCACACCTAATTTCAGATGACCTTAAGAATGCCCAAACTGTATGTGCATGTTCTCTCTTGTCTTATTTTTTTGAGCAGACAATCCTGGGTTGCCATGAACTGTGAGCCACTTTTTGGGGATTAACATTGCCAAGAGATTTTCTGTGACCTCAGTGCCATATGCATGCACTTGAACACAGAAAGGATGTGTGTACTGGACACTAATAAAGTAAATTTTCATCTTGGTTTTACATATATCTATTTGCTCTACCCAATGTTCTCTGGAAAGGTCGTGATGTCCAGTGGTCCCTCTTGCCTTGTTATTTTACATGACCCACAAAGGCAAATTGCTTTGTTATGTTTTGTTGCACACATAGTGGGGTGGAAACTGTTGCAGGTTTGGGGCTGTGCAGGGAAGACCATCCAAGGAGGAAGGCAGCTCTGAGCCAGACTCCAGAGAAAGGACAAATGGTGGGACATGTTCTTGAATAAAGATGTCAGTATAAGAAGGGAAGGAGTTAAAACTTCCAGGCTGGTTGTAACAAGGGTTTTCAATGGAAAGGGAAACAAGTTGAACCTAAGATTGTCTCTGAACCCTTAATGTTGATCAAGAGCTTCTTGATAATGGCCTTTTCAAAAGTGAGTAAGGTATCCTTCACAAGACCATTGTGACCTGCTGGCAGAGCTGAGAAGGTAGCATGCTGTTCTACAGTTTATACTGGTCACTGCACAACCTGGGAAGAAAAAGACCTGTGGCTGAAGCCAGCAAGGTGTGGAGAGTCAGATAATTTGGCACTGGGGCAGCCAGGGCTTCCAGATGTCCAGTATTTCTGCTGCTTGCTTAGCAGAGTGCCAGAGTACACAGGCACGCCCATGAAAGTCTCCCTTCGGGGGACCCAGACTGCAAGCACCACAACACCTCTCTTTAGGGTGAGAGCCTACAGCCCTCTCCTTGTCAGGGATATCTTGTTCCTTTTACTGCACCCTACTCACACAAACCATAGTTTCTTATATGTGAAGATAGAAGAAAAGAAATATCAGCCCTGTGGGATGGCAAGGGACTATAGGAAGTACAAAGAGGAGGACTTGTCAAGGATATTGAAGGATTTCCTTCCAAATGAGAGGGAGGCTGAACTGAAAGACCAAGTCAGGTATATGCCAGCATTTTTTAAAAGATTCCTTCATCATCCCTCAAACTCCACTGACAGTCTTTTAAATTAGGATTCACCTCTAAATGAAGATTATCCCTTTCATTTCAAGCCTCACAAAGTGAGAGAGAGTGATGAATTTACAGACCATATCTGCTCATTCCTTCACATAAAAACAAGAGATTTCCAACACTCTCAAGGAATGCCATTGTGAGTGCACAGCACAGTAGGTTTTAAGAGAAACACAGAAATACCATTCCTCTGCTAATTTGTCACAAAGCAACTACTATTTCATTCAATCCAATCAATTACGATGGCAAAATATTTGCCTCACACAAATACATGAATGATTTCCAGGGATAAGGCATTTCTTATGAAGAAGATGAGAGAGTAGGGAGGAATAAAACAATTAGCATTAGAGAGAGGAAAGAGATTTCTTTAGTGTGAGAACAGAATTCATTAAAGCAACCGTAGGAGCCCATAGAGTGGCTCAGTGTGGGTGCATGAAGTGAGAACATGGCTTATGGTAGAGAAATGTCTGCCATCATCCTTCACTAACCTCACTGAATACTCGTGCTTCAGAGCAAGGTGTAATAACTGTGTAATGGACTAACCTAGAATAAACTGACCCCAAGAGAAGCTTGCACCTAGCCCCCTGCTCAATTAGTCAGTGGGTTTTGCTCTAGAGCTTTAGGGTTTATAAGACACATTTGTTTTTCTTGCCTAATAATGATGGATCTTGTAATTATCCCTGTGCCGTCTGATGCTTTGATGGAGCTCATTATGCTCTTAATCTCAGTGATACACAGCACTGGCCCCGATGCTGGACAGTGTTCCATGTAAGGTTGCATACTCTGATGTTTTACAGAGTGCAAATTTGAATTCCTCTTCCACAAACCACCCAAAATATTATCTTAAAGGAACAAAGCCTACAATAGACCATTTTCTCCAATCCTGTGCACAGCCCTGAAACCTCCTCTAAGCCTCACTCCTTCCCAAGGGTGCAGGTGCCCCTCATCCCTTGGCACAGACCATGGGCTCCCCCATTTTTCCTGGGAGGCTTTAAGATGTCTTGCAACCTGGCTGTGGCCCGTGGCACCGTGAACCTGGCCACCACCAGGAATGCAGGTAAGTGAGGCAGGGCCAGCTGGCTCCCCTCTCCAGAGAGCCTACCAGCTGCTCCCAGGACCACAGCATAGTCTGTGAATTTGGAAAGGATTGCTTCAGGCCTTCATATCTGAGAAAAAGAAACAAAACCAACAAGAACAAATAACAGCAGTGACTGGAAAGGAAGTTGCCAATAAAGAACTGCCTTCCACCATGTAAAATTCTGTTTCATCACTATGTCATTCATCTCCATTGAAAAGAAAAAATACCAAAACATTTTTATTCTAAGGGAAATAGACAATCAAGTTAAATGGACAATTTACTTTCTAAATTCCTTACAGTCTTCATAGGTTTGGCTCATGTTCTTGTATTGTGGGCTACTTTGTAACCAGTGTCATGGCCTGCTGCTGCTTTTTGCAGTACATTTTTTTTCAGTGCATGTTGGCAGGTGTTATCCACACGCTCTGCAGACAACCTGCTGATCACATGGAACTGCTTTAATACCTTGCTCCCAGCTGCTTGGTCATGTTAAAGAGCAAAAGGTACATTTCCGAATACTCATTGCCGTGTAAGGAAATGCTGTAAGCTGTGGCAAGGATCCTGTCAGCTCAAGAACAGAAAAAATCTGACCAACAAAATATGCTATTTAAACTACAATAAACCATATTTTTTACCAAAAAAAAAAAAAAAAAAAAAAAAAAAAAAAAAAAGTTATTCAACCTGTTATATGAAATAAAAGGAAAAGTAAGATAATGTTTCTTTTTGTTTTCATTACATGTTTATTACTCTAGATAGGGCTCTTTGAGGGTTTTCAGTGTTTATTTGCTAGGAAATTATTTGGAGTATTTTAAAAGCATTTTAGAGCCATCAAAGCTATTTAGGAAGTGTTATGAAATACTTTGAGATTGTGCATCTCACCATAAAAAATTCTTCACCCCATTAAATTGAAGATAGTGGTCACACATGCTACTGCATGGGTGCAACCTCATGTTGAAACTTGGGTTACCGATTCAGGACCTTAACATGACATGGAGGAGAGGGAGATATTAAGAGATATGTTTTTGGAGCAGACACATAATTTCTATTATTTTGGCAGCATCTCAAATACTTAATATGATATGTCCAAGACAGTGTGATCAGTTGAGAAGCAATGATTTTTTCTTGGAGTTGGCACTTAATTTTTTTAGGTCTGCAGTCTTAGTGATCCATTTTCTCATCAAGTCATGAAAATGTTAAAAATGTCTTGCAGGCTACCAACATGTTCTTATCTTACCAAAACCAAGTACAAACTCATAAAATCTGCTTACATTTCTAATTCTGATTCTAGTTAAGCTATTGTCAGATAAAAAAGGCATCATCTTCACTCCTTTTTCTTTTCATAGATTTATTTTTAACTTTGGCTCCTTTTTTTTTTGTTTTACGTTATTCCACACTACACTGCTCTAAAACTAGTTGCAATTTTAGTACATACTATATATTTTACTGCCATATCCTGGGAACAATCAATGGTCTTTCTTGATAATGTATCGCTTTGCTGAATGTTACACGTAATTAAAAAAAATTAATGTATGCTGTATTTATATTTAGTTGTAAAAATCCCTGCTCAAATAATACTGCTATCAACACAATCATATAGAGAGCCATTGCTATTCATGGTAATGTATGAACAAAACCACAAATGTCAAGATTCAAAGAAACAGACATTTTAGTAGTGTAATCATGGCAGCCTGCAGTTTCTTTTCTAGATGATAGATACCTACTCACAGTATTTTCCACTGCTTTGGATGCAACCTGTTCTGGTGCCGTATCTTCACTGATTTCAACTGAATATTATCAGTCTGAAGATAGCAAAGAAGATTAGAATAAAGAGCCACGGGTAAATGAGTCTATATGTTGTAACTGAATTTGGGAAGTGGTAGAGGATCTCTCAAGATCATCATGCTATGATATAAAAAAGCAGCTTATTCCAGATAAGTAGTAGGGCAATTTACTGCAAAACCTCAAACCCGGATCCTTTTCCTTTTTTCAATACAGTCATTCTTACTCATATTAGCCCATGCAGGGAATCATCTGTCATTCCTAAATATTCTTGACTCCTAAGGTTATATGAAGAAGCACATTACAGAAGACCACAAAAACTGGCCACTTTCTTCTTTTCCTAGCAGATCTTCACTTCATTTTGCACTATCTCCACAAAGCATTCTCTATTGTTCAGCTTCCTAGTAATTACCAAGATGCTCATGAACCCATGGCTCACATCTCTGCACGTGCAGCCAGCGAGCTTACCTGTGACTTTTCTGGGGAAAGAGCTTGTGATGGGCACCATCCCACAGGAACCTTCCTTTTCCCTGTTGCAACATAGTCTTGCTGTTTTGTGCCTTGCTAGAAGATAGGAAGTTTATTTTGAAAGGTTCAGTAGCTACAGATTTATACAAACTTTTTATATATAATCATGTCCTAAAGTACTTGGCATATTAGACAGACCTTAGATATGTTGCAATACCATAGAATGTTTAAGGAAAGGAAGAAACACTATCCTTGCCTTTGCAGGTTCGATTTCCTTTTCATGATTATTACAATGGTAAGTTAAAAGAAATTGAAATAACACCTTTTTTGAAAGGGGATTTTTTCCCTCCATAGTTTATTCGCCATGCACAACTGCTTAAATGGCAGCGTCACCTTTGCAGGTCATGAATTTTTGCATAGTAACTCTTTGTGTATAAATATGACTTGAGTATTCAAACTCCAGCACACATTGACTCATGCTGCTACTGATTGTTTCCTTACTATAAGCATTCCATTTTCATCAGTGATGCCAAAGATCTCATTAAAGAAACAAGGTGCCTCCTCTGATTAGTGTAGGGTCCAGTGATGGCCATGAAGTAAAGGGAATTTAGAAAATAGTCAGGTCTTCAAAATAGGTAGTCTTCATTTTTCTGCCAGTACTTCTGGCTTAGAAAGCAAGCAGTAAGAAATGGCCAGTGCAAAATGTCCCTGCCCTATCAGCTTGGATGAGTGCACACTCCTGCCTTTGGCAGAAAAGCTTGGAGTTCCCACACATCTCACAGGGTCTCCTGGGCACATGCAGGTTGTTAGACCTGACAGTAACCACCCCTCTCTTGTGACATGTAGCCTGCATACAGAGATGCCTTGCACAACCAGAAATGTCAGCCCGGGCAGATGATCCAGGTATCTTCTGAAGTTTACTGCTGCCTCTTTTTAATTCTGTCAGAAGTACATCACACTTATCTGTGATCTGGTGAGGTGTTACACCTCTTTCTAGACACAAATCAACCTACATTTAACCAAGAGGCTACGTAAGGGAGCTACCATTTCTTCCTTCTTCCCTAGCAGCAGGAAGGCTCTTGCCTCTGAACCATGCTTTCTCAGGGTGGTAAACAAGTGCATGCACTGCAAAGGAAACACAAGCATGGTGTGTGTAGGGATTAATTTAAGAGTATTATTGGAGAAAGAAAAGCATCAAGAACTTAAGTCTGCATAATTTTTTTACTGTTCAAGATTTGGAGTTCCTTGTTTTGTTGTTGGTTTGTTGGTTTGTTTTTTTTTCCAATAAACACCAGTTTGCAGTAAAAGTTGTTGCTTTGAAATTAAATAATTTGCCATCTGTATGATGTTACTGGTACTGTCTGTGGAGCTACTGTTACTAAATGTGTTTGGTCTAACACTGAGTGTGGTGACAGGGCTCAACACATAACAAATGATAACAGAAAGTTTGCTTGGTCACTTTAAGACTAGAAGAATGAGCTCAATCTGATTTGGGAGTGTACTATAGCTGATCTGCCAGTATTATTTCATCTTCCCTTTTTTTTTCAAACTGGTGGGAGTGATCCATTGTCTCTAAAATCAAGCTGCTCTTTGCAGTTGACTTCTCACTGACATGAGGAGCAAGCAGTGATTTTACTTCCAGATGAAACCTAAGGAGAACAAACATCTGTGAAGAATGGAGAATGGTGGCAGCACAGTGAAGTGCCTGGGAGCAAAGTGTTCAGCATGCTCACTAATAAGTGTCAGCTTGATTTGAATCACTTGCTAAAGTGCAGTCTGGCTGAAGTCGAAAGAACATACTTTTCCTCAATGAAATGGAATCCCAAGGCATAAATAAAAGATTTCACCTGGGAAGAGTGATCTATTATCTCCATCCCAAGAAAGATGCTTGTGATTTACCACACCTCCTTGTTTCAAAGCAGAAGCAAAAACAATCCCTTCCCCCAAAATAACCCCTAACCAGCAATCACCAGCACTACCTCCATTAGCTGGAAGTGAAGACTAAGATGCATTTATACCAGTGATTTAGTTGAAGTCAACTGGGTCATTCAGATGGGATAACAGACCAAGAGACCAAGTAAGGGACAAACTGGGGCCATGGCTACAAAAATCTTGAGAAATTCAGTAATACTTTAAAAAAAAAAAAAGAAGAAAAAAGGCTGTATCACAGTGGCTTCTGTCCAATCTAAGACTCTGATCATATATCCCAGTCAAAGGAGCCAACTAATTCATTCCTGACCATATGGATGTTGTAAAGTTGTAGAGATCAAACCCCTCCCTGACAGAATCTTGGATCAACGAAAGAAAACATTTCTGCTCCCTCTTGAGCAGCCATTTCAGTTTTACAGGGAGCCTGATCCTTGTTGGGACAATGGTTTGAATGGTTTAGTCAATGCTAAAGAATGTTCGCACAGCAGACACAATCAATACAGCTTATAATTTATTTACTTCATTCCTGAGTCTGAAGGGTTTGATTTAAGGACCCAACAAGGGATCTCAAAGTGAGCAGTAGCATTCTGGTGTGAGTGGCAGGTTTTAAATACTGTCTAGGTCTTAGTAGATCTTCTGTAGCCCCTTGCTCAGGACTCCATCGAAAGTAAGACACTATTCATACACACTCTCAGCAGTTCACTACACTCTCTGTGTCTGCTGCTAGCTGTTCCCATAAACTGCACACACAAAATACAAAACCACCAGACAAGGATGACTGGACCCCTTTTGATTCCACTCAGTCATGAAGCTTGAGCTTCTGTGGGTTCTAGAAGGTGGAGGCACCAAAAAATGATAATTGCATACCATTTCTGCTTCCATCTTCCATCCTTCTACTGACTGAAGTGGCAAAACGGAAATAGGATAGAGAATCTGAGGTGGTTGCAAATTGAGAAGAATTGGGGATACTTGTCTTCTTTTTCAGCTGTGTACCCCCACTTTTTTCCCAAAATGAAAATTTCAAGGAAAACCTGAAAAAAATTATTATCAGGGTCAGTCAGCAAACTGTATGCTTCTCTCAAGCAGACAAGCTTACTCAGGTCCCCTACAACTTTACCCTTCTTTCCAGAATGAAGTAAATTATCTGTGCTCTTTGCAGTGTTGGAGTGCAGAGTACTTGCTGAGACAGTAAAACATTCCTAGATGAAACTGTTCTTTACTGAAAACCCTGTGCTTTAATTTGCTCAATCTTTAAGCCAAAAGAGGAAGCCACTTCTGCCACAGGAAGTGCCTAGTATCTTTTTCTTTTCAGTCCTCAGAAAAGTGTCAGCCAGATTTAGCAAAACTGGTCAAGGGTAGGGACAGCTGTGAATGCATAGGAAGGCTAGAAAATTATCATACTGCAGTAAATAAGTTGAAGACACTGCAAGAAAAAATCATTGAGTGATTTGCCCCTTGTTCTCTCCTTCCACATTTTGATGACCTCTAGTAAAGGTGACTGCAGGGTGACTGCATAACACGCTTATTATACATTTTTATTTACAAGACGCTACTATTGCCTAAACCTCTAGTCCCATTTACACTATAAGACATAAATAAAATTCAGTGAAATAAAGAAATGAGAGATTTTGTATGTGCTGCATTTGTACCAGTGTTGCCCTAAGTTAATTTATTGGGATCCCCGGATGATGGGAAAAATTCCATGGGGGTGTAACAATGCAGGACTGGGAACATCCCTTAGTCCAGGGAGCAGTGTCCTCAGCCCTGTGGCTACATTGTCTCAGATCAGAGCAGGCTGCTGGTATTCAGCCAGAGAGAGCCTGCCCAGAGCGAGCTAGAGTGATAAGACAAGGGAAAAAAACAAATGAGCCCAAGTCATCCCTACTTTCCATAACAGAGCAAGAGCTGCACCACAGCATAGGAAGCAGGTGGCACTGAGGCTTCCCTAAGACCCATTCTGAGTATCTTCTGACAAAATCACAGCAGGTTTTTCAGTGTCTTGGTGGAGCCCACACCACAGTGCAGCTCTCTCTTTTCCCCATGTGCTGCACAGCAAGGATCATTACTGGTAGTTGTAAAGGCACTAGAGAAATAAGTTTATTGTTGGAGTTCATTGGCCCTCTGCTTCTGCAGCTTTTTTACATTTCTCACGTCCTGCAAGAACTCAACACAGAAATTATCTCTCCTCAAGGTGAACAAGGTCAAATTTTCTTCTTAATGAACTCGGAAAGCACATTGTCCACCCCAAGTACTTGGCAAGGACTGTACAGTACATGCACATCAAAACCATAAGCAACTTTCGCACTCAGAAAGAAATGTTAGCATTGGCTGCCGTACAAAAGGAATTATAAAACAACAAAGAGAAGCAGAGACCATTTGGGATATTCCCAAATGGCAGGAAATACAAATGGCAGGAGTAAGGTAGATAAAAGATTCATGCACCCAACCAAAATATACTTTTTCTGTTCATAAAATTATAGTTTAAAGGTATACTTTGTGTTTTACAACAAGCCCACATTGATAAAAATGCCCTCTCTCAGCCATCTCTTTATCTAAAAGGTGCTCTTTGGTCCTTCCTTAGTGAGATGAAGGATGATTTATTTGTCAGTCAGAGAACAATCTCTAAAATAAATTTTGTTCTTCTACTTTTTCTCTGGAAGAGCAAGGAAAAAAAAAAAAACACCACTCCCCAGGCTATGCTCTTCCTGTGCATACTATGGTCACGAGTCACTGCCATATCTTCTGGCATTCAGCATCAGAGATGTTCAAATTTCTGCAGAAACTGAAAAATTGTAGTAAATTTCCAATTTCTGGTACTAATACAGCATGAAGAAAAAAGTGCTACCACTCTGCATGACCCATTGCTGATTCTATCTGGAAAAACTGCAATTGACTTTAAGAACAAATTTTCCTTTTTCTGAATAGTTTAACTTTGCAATAACATCTCTGCCTGCTTAAGTAAAATGAATGTTGTTCTGAGCTTGAATTAAATTTATTTCACCCTTGGCAAGAAGTCACCAGTTTATTTTGGGGGTGGTAAAGTTCTGTTTATAGGAAACTGATGGGTAAAAAAAAGAATATCTGCTCTTCTTTTGGAAGTTCTGGAATTTTTTAAACTACTTTCCATTGGAGAGAAGTTCCGGAAATCCCACCTCTGTGTAGTCTGATAAACCAATATAATGCAAGTCTGCTTGCTGCTTTTTACATTCTATTGGGTGGGTGTTGCATTATTGCTGGATTGCTTCCAAAAATCATCAACATAATAATAAAAGAACTTGTTCAGAAGATGTTTATCCAAATACCTAACCAGCTTTTTGTGGAGAAAATCCATATTGAGCAGAGATATCATTTGCAGCAATAATGTCTGGAAGAAAAGAAAAATGGAATGTGTCAGTCAAAGTAAACAGACTCTATAATGCAGCCCCCAGGAGGCTGTGTTACAGTGTATAATATATTCAGTTGCATACACCTAGCCCTATTTTCAAAGTCATAAACTGGGGTGGATTTGTCAGAGTTTCAACAATATAATTGTTTAGCTGTAAATTTTCCTGCTGGCAAGTTCCAGAGTTTTCAGATAATCCCAGGCAGGGACTCAGGCTTGCCATCACATACACAATAGATTGTTCACAAGTAGTGTATGGAGCCTACAAACCATACTGCCACAGAAGTATGCTGGGGATTACGAGCTCCCTCAAGCACACAATTTAATTTGAATATATGATACGCAGATACTTCCAATGTGGTGCACAAAGAGAATGCCATTGTTGTGGATTATGTATGATTAACAGTGGAAGCGCACAGTAGGTTTAGAAGAGTGTAAATCACTAAGTTTTTTTAGCATCTTGAGCAATAAGATGCATTCCCACTTGAAGCCATGTGGAGAGGGCTTGGCTGAGGCCTTTTTTCAAAACAGTCAGGGGAGACACCTGGGTCTCTGTTAACATGAGGCATGGCCCATAGCTTCTTATTTAGGATATTTTTCTCCTGACTACACAACTTATGTCCTGGCAGCAAGGTCTCCTGAGGTTTTCTGTTTCATTTGAATGCTTATTTGCTTCCATCTAAGTTATACAATAGGGCTTGAAGTGTTTATAGAAAAAGCTACAAAGACAGCAGTCCTACTGAAACCACTTCTTCATGGGTAAACATGATGGGAGCTGATGTACATAAACTAATGAAGAGGAAGGGAAAGAGAAGAGCATTTCCATTTCTCACTAGATTATGAAGTCAAAGACTATTTGCCTGATTGAACTGGAGCTTTCTCTAAAAACACCATACACAGAGGCATTTATTTATGCTTAGATGGAAGCAAAGCAATGCTGGAAGACTCCAGAGGACGGTGCTGTGTCCCATCTCTCACATAGACTTCCCTCTCTCTTATTTGAAGGCTAGCACAAATCCTGCCAACACAGACTTTCCACTCCTAAAATTCACTGCAAATAACATTCACGCATTAATTCTTGAAATCCCAGGACCTATTGCAATAGCTATAATCATCTGTGTCCCTAATATTGCTTTATAGTGTGAGAGCAAGACAGGGAAACTCTTTCCTCTATTCCTTTTTCCATCTACTGCTGATCCATCAGAAACTGCCTCCTAACCCATTCATAGTGAGTTGCTATAGCTGCTGTTATGGAATTTACCTATGCATCTTAAAGGACCACATGGTCCTGGCCCCACTGTGCTGTGGCACAGGACCTGCCACTTTACCTTCATGACTTTCTCTCCCTGGCCATATCTGATTGCTACAGTACAAAGAAACATGTCTCACAGGAGGCCACCCAGAACATCCTTGAGGGCTCCTATCTGAAATCACTAACTCTCCATGTTCATCTCAGCTTGGGAAAAAAAAAAACTAAGATAAAAAGTGGAAGCATTTTCCCAGTATTTTGAATAGGAAAGATATGTCAAACTATATTCATTCCATGCTCAAAAATTTGTTACAAGGCATTATGCAGAAATCAGGACAAGCTGTGAGGAGACTGAATAGCTTGAAGGGCCAGCATAAATCATAGAACAAAGAAAGCTGAGGTTGAATCAGGCTTGCAGGCACTTTCCTCAGGTGGCCCAGCACTTCCACGGCATCCTGCAGTACCAGGTTTGCTACTGACCTCAGCGGTGCAGGGAGACTAAGCAGAACAGGACACAGGCACACAGGGCCTATCATGATGCTTGCTGTGCCCTTTGCCACTTCTGCCTCGTTTATATGTGATGGGGTAGTTTGCAAACACCTAACACAGCGGCGCAGTTCAAGTGCTGCAATTTGGTGAAGGGCAAGCACTCAATGTTAAATGCAGCCAGTTCCTTTAGCTGAAAACTTCCATAGTTCTTCAAAAGCAATTGGAAGTAGAACACAGTGTAAGAGCATAATATTGAATGCTAGAGAGAGAAGCATGCATAAGTATTTGCTGTCTCTTTCTCTTAATAACATATAGAAAGAATTGCCTTATCTCTCTCTTCTTTGAATACCCATGAAGATCAGGAGGTTGATGCTCAGAGGTATTAGAATTTCCCCTATAACAGTTATCTAGCTGGAATCTGTAGCTCTGTGCTTGCCTCAAGCATTATCCAATAATTAATCAGATTGCCTTGGTCACACATACATGGACTGTAAAATTCCTCTGCAAGAAATACACACAACCAGTCCTGATTCCATAAACACAAGGCTCAGATTTATTCATCCATTTCGTCCGACTAGAAGCAAAGCTATTGTTTTTCACCTGGGGTATGAACCAGCACTCATTGATGTCAAAGGCAAGGCTCCCAGTGACTTCCATGGGAACAGGATCAAAGTTTTTGCCCATCAGCAAGTAAGAGTAAGTCATGCTGGTAAGGAGGACAAGATTCCCAAAGGCAATTTAGAGTGAAACAGATTTAGCATTGTATGTTATGTTACAGAAGATGCACCTTATAATCAAGCCTTATAATCTAGACTCATCATTTAGTACCTGTGCTGAACAGCTGTGCCACACTGGCTAAACTCCCAAACTTTCATTTCAGCCTCTGTGAAATTCAGTGTAAAATTCTGAGGTAATTTCCTTCCTTCCTTCCTTCCTTCCTTCCTTCCTTCCTTCCTTCCTTCCTTCCTTCCTTCCTTCCTTCCTTCCTTCCTTCCTTCCTTCCTTCCTTCCTTCCTTCCTTCCTTCCTTCCTTCCTTCCTTCCTTCCTTCCTTCCTTCCTTCCTTCCTTCCTTCCTTCCTTCCTTCCTTCCTTCCTTCCTTCCTTCCTTCCTTCCTTCCTTCCTTCCTTCCTTCCTTCCTTCCTTCCTTCCTTCCTTCCTTCCTTCCTTCCTTCCTTCCTTTCCATTCTTTCCCTTTCTTCTTTTCATTTTTTGTCTTTTCCTTTCTTCAACTTTCATAACTTTATGATTATCTTTTTCTTCCTCATTCCTTCTCCTTTTTCCTCTCCCTCGCATTCTACCATTTCTCTGACTCTGTCTCTCATTCATCTTCTTCCTTGTTTGTTTAATAATTTTCTTATTCTTCTCAGTTTTCCCTCAAAATTCTATGTATAACTTTGGTTATGCTTTCTATAACAGCTGAAAAAAATGTCCTCAAACAGCATGAGAGAACATGCAGGTTCTGGAATATCACATTTGCAGCAGCTGGACCCTTCCTTCAGACTCCCTTGCTGTATCTGCCTTCTCTCCAGAGTATATGGGGGGAAGGTAGTGTAGAGAGGCAATTGGCCAAGCAGATGGACACTTTTCTTAGTATTGGACAGGAGCTCACCTTTATAAGATAAACTTTTTTCAGTTAAAGTTTGAGTTTTTTAGGATTTACAATAACTTATTTGAGACCAGAATTAATCCTCGTGTAGGATATATTTAGCCTTTGCTTTCCCCAATTACTTTAAAACTGGCTTTTCATCTTTAAAACTGGCTTAACATCTTGATTGTTAGTAATTTCTTCTATTAAAATATGATATTGTTTCTTCCACACATTCCTTAGGGCTAACTATTCCTATTTCTGCTTTTTCTTCTTTTTTCTTGGCCCTAAATGCACTAAAATGTCCCATCTCCCATCATTTGAAGGTTAGGGGTGACTGGTTTATCTAGAGTTCACTTCAGTTGTATTGACATACGAATGCAGCAGCTGGCATACTTGGGCCTCTGGGCTCCAGCTCATAAAGCCATTTCCACACTGTAAGAGGACAGGATGCAGGCTGTGACCCATCAGTAGGCTGTCTATACGCTAAAATAATGGAGATAGTGATAAACTGTCACCAGAAGACAGTCTCAGTTCCCCAACTCTTAATGGTAGAACAACACAATAGGGTCAGACTAAAAAGGTTTCCTTATGAAAATTTTATCAGCAACTTTGGTAAATTGCTGTGGGAAAGGTGCTTTGCTCTCAGGCAGACCTGGAACCTGTTTTTACAAGGTACAGCTCTCATGCATTGCCTCACTCCCGCAAGATATTAAGGGCACTCAAATTGAATTAACACCAAATCAGGCCGGTGCACTTAACAATACAAATGCACTTAAGGGACGCCTCAGAATGATTTGTGACTAAAGAAAGCAAAGAAGAAATCAGCCTTGAAGACCACAGGGGTGGTGTTGTGTGTCATATACAGGAAAAGCCATAAGTAGAACTTAGAATACCGGAAAACCATGAACTTCAAGGGCTCTCAGATACCTTAGACCCAGCCCTAAAGTAGATGGTCTCTTTTTGTGGTATGCAGAAACAATTGATAAATAAATTACAGCCAATTTTCTTAGCGGCATGCTCTCCATTACCTCTGACAGCAGTGTAACTACTTTGCTAAAATGATAAGAGGTGAATAATGGTATATCAGGTAACAGCAAAGGAAATTCTCCGAGTTGCCTGTTCTCTCCATGAGAGCAATGACACAATGCAGAAGTGAATGAGATGTGACGTGGCAACTGACAGGGAGCTCCATGTAGACTGATGCTAAGGCCAAAGCAGCTGAACCATAACCTAGTAAGAGCAGAGAAGCAGTGGGGTTTTGTTTTTCTGTTAAACTGTCAGAGTCATCCTTTTCAGGAAGCCACTTCTCTTCACCACCATTTTTCATCAAGTTACTTAATTGTCTCTCTCTGACCCTGCAGGCTGTATTCTCCCATAAGCTAGAGGACCAATCCTGCAAAGTTTAGCTCAAATAAAGTCCACTAAGAGCATTCCACATTTCAAGATTTCTTTGCGAATTGAGATTTACACAGGAATAAGTACATCATGGGGATATTGTTCCATAACTCCCTTCTGGTCAAAGACTAGTACTGGATTAAAAGTATCATGCATTAAAGCTGTCTGATAGATGGATATTCTCTTCAGCAAGTATGATGTTGGAAGCACTATTAATGGAAGCAACATTCGTCTTCCTTCTTGACTTGGCAAAATACTGGACTTAGAGTCTTAAAGTGATTGGAAATTATAGTGAAAAGAAAAGAGTCCAGACTTTTTTGTTAGTCCAGGATCTCAAATTAAAATGGTATGCTGGTTTTGGCTAGGATAGAGTTAATTTTTTTCACAATGGCTGGTATTGGATTGTGTTTTGGACTTGTGCTGGAAGCTGTGTTGATAACAGAGGGATGTTTTTGTTAGTGCTGAGCAGTGCTTATAGAGAGTCAAGGGCTTTTTTTCTCCTCACACAGCCCCAACAGCGAGTAAGCTGGGGGTGCACAAGGAGTTGGGAGGGGACACAGCTGGGACAGGTGAGTCCAACTGACCAAAGCAATACTCTGTATCATATGGCATCGTGCTCATCATCCTGTGGGCAGGAGAAGGAAAAGGGAATGTTCAGAATGATAGCTTTTGTCTTCCCAAGTCACTGTTACTCATATTAGAGGCCTGCTTTCCTGAGGTGGCTGAACACCTACTTGACCATAAGAAGTGGTGAACAAATTCCTTGTTTTGCTTTGCTTGTGCCTGTGGCTTTTGTTTTATTTATTAAACTGTGTGTATCTCAACCCAATGGGTTTACTCACTAAATCTTCCAATTCCCTCCCACCGGGGGGAGGGAAGTGAGCAGGTGCTTTGCTGGAGCTTAGTCCTCATCCAAAATTAAACAGCAACATGCAGTGGTGATTTCTGCTCATCAACTCTACAGTTGCTGCTTTTGGTGATGTTATAAAAATTAGCCAACTCAATCGGACCTTCTGATTTGGTATACAGGAATTTCCTTGTCCTAGAAGGATGCTTTATGCCAACTGTTGAAATAAGACTCTTTTAAACTCATCACAGTGCTATGGAAAAGCAGGGCAAATCTTGGATTTATATTCAGCAGCAACATCAGGACACTGTGAACCAATGAGCAGCATGCTTATATACTGCAGAATTTACATGCTTATTTACTGACAGAATTTTCCTGTCAAAGGAAACATGATATAGGGCTATTTATTTGAGCCTGCAGTGGCAGAAGAGCTCACTAGCTGTGGAGTGCACACTCATCTTCCACATGAGTGCTAAGAAGTAGGAGGGAAATATCCCACATGCCTACAAAGCCTGGTGAGGATTCTAGCAACCTGTTGGAAGAGAAAGACATGAAACCACCACTATGAGCAGTAGGAGTTGCAAAGCAGAGAACTCTTCCACTTAAATCATTACAAATAGTCCATGGTGCACTTCATCCACATGGAAAAGGTCTCCTTCCTACATGGCCTAAAAATCAAGCCCTAAAGGGGAGCAAAGGGGAGACACTCAGGATAGAATAGACCTTTCTTGCATCCCAGAATAAAGCAGAGCAGCCAGGACACAGGGTGACAACCTCACACAGTCAAAGTCCCACCATGGGAGGACAGCTCTTGACAACGGCAGAAAGATCTTCTCCTTCTCCAAATATTCATCCAGGCCTTAGTCTGGCCAACTGAAGACATTTGTATAATTCTGTTTATTTTAGTGGGGAAGGAGGATAAGTTAAAGTTTTTTTTATTTTGTACTATTGCTACCTGAATAGCATCAAACGGAAAGCAAATTATTACAGAGTCTATGTCTCTATTTCTGAGACGGAATCAATGTCATCCAAAGCACTCTGTACAGAGAAGAGCTTCAGGATGGAGAAAATGTCTGCAGGCAAACCTTTGTGCTCACAACAGCAGAGCTGGAGAGGGAGAAGAGGTATGCTGGGCAAGCAGTTCAGCCTCACCTCTGTGCCTTTTGTCCTTCAACCCTTCGACCCCGTAGGAATTCAACACAAATAACTTCACTGTGCCTGCTGAACCAGATGACCCACTAGATGTCCTTCTTAACAAAAGTTTTTAAAAAGTTAACAAAAGGCCTGTACAGCAGCTTCCCATTAAATCAGGCCCAGCATCAGTTTGTGCTCTTAGTGTGCTTATAAACAAGTCCTCTTGGAAGCGTAATCAAACATATTCGATTAAATAGCAAAGCTTTTTTTTTCGCCTAACTTCAAGAAATATCTTTCTTAGCATTTAAAGAAAAGAATCACATCCTAGATTCTTAATCAAGTTTTTATTGCTGGGGAGAATTCCTTAATTCCCTTATAAAATTGTGTTCTTGAAACATTTCTGGGGACAATTTAAACTTTATAAATTCAAAAACTGAAATGTACTTGTATACCTAGTAGATATTTATGTGAGTCAAAATCAATCAGGCTTACACATCTTGGTATAGCAAGATTAAGACACAAAGAAAGAATAATTAAAACTCAATATTTTCATACATTAGCCAGACTCTAATATTCTGCATTTTCCTTGGTTTCTTAATTTTCATTGGAGGTAGGATTTCATATCAAATTTCACTTTAAAAACTGAAAATAGAAAGTTATAAAACGGTTAGTAAAAATAAATTATTAATAGAAGTTGTAATAAATAATCAGTAGTCTTTAAATCTAGTCAGTCAATAGGTTGCTAATCACTATTCAAAACTGTGCACTACACATCATCTTGATATGCTTATAAGCTTTGATATCATAAGACTTATACTTCTTTTCCACCTCTAGTAAGCATTTATTAACCTTTTGTAAGCTGTCTAAGAATAAAATCATATTGTAGAGTGCGAAATAAAATATCTTGTGTTCAGAAGTCCATCAAAAATATAGAATATCTGTCCGGGTGCAACTGACTGTTCTTATGAAGATACTAGGTGATTTGGAGGCAGCTGAACTAGATTTTCTATTATGCAAGAAATAAATAGCTTAAATACATGTGACACATGTAAACGTATTCCTAAATAATAGGAATCTCTCACATGTATCAGAATCACAGACTGAATGAGGTTGGAAGGAGTGTCTGCAGGTCAGCGGTGCAGCGTCCCCTGCAGCCACCCAGAGCTGGTTACCCACGCTGACAGCTTTTGAATATCCCAAGGATGGAGACTCCATAACGTCTCAAGGCCACCTGTATCAAGGATCAGCCACACTCACAGTGATATGTTGTTTCCTGATGGTTTCAGACAGGGCCTCCTGTGTTTCAGGTCACACTTACTGCCTCTGGTCCTGCCTCTGGATACCACTGAAAACACCCTGTCTGCATCTTATTTCTAAGAGTAAGAGCCCCTGAGCTCTTCTTCAGGCTGAACAGTGCCAGCTCCCTCAGCCTTCCCCTACAGGAGAGGTGCTCCACTCCCTTCCTCACCTTTGTGGCCCTTTGCTGGACTCTCTCGACTCTGTCCATGACTCTCTTGCACTAGGGAGTCCAGAAGTGGCCACGGTGCTCCAGGTGTGGCCTCACCAGGGCTGAGGAGAGGGAAAGAATGGCCTCCCTCGCCTTCCTGGCAGCAGCCCATCTCACACAGCCCAGAATATCATCAACTTTCTTTGCAATAAGGCATGTTGTTGTGTCATGTTCAGCTTGTTGTCCCTCAAGATAACCAAGTCCTTTTCTGTGAAGTTGAGCATTACATAGCTTTAGCCAACACCTGACCCAAATTTGATGTAATGCAACCTATTTTAGAGTATGTTTTAGATTAACTTGAATTCATAGTAGAAAAGTATCTTCTGAATTGAGAAAGTTCAAAATTTGGTCTAGGGAAAATGAGTGGGAATTTCAAGAATCTAGCTGCTCTCTTGGATCTCTCCATTAACTGAGAATTGCTTAACTTTTTACCTAAACACACTTTCGTTACTAAGAATTTAGCAGACAATTAGAATGTAACAGTATATCCCAGTAACTTTCTCTTCCTGAATCAACTTCAATGAACACAGCTACGGAGGCAGATGTTGGCTTTGCCCACCCTAAGACTTAGCAAACACTAATAATACTAAAACTTAATAATTGCCAAACAAAGAGACAAACGATTGTTTGGTTTGAAGTCAGTCCGCTTACATATCCCCCGACAATTTAAATGAGTTCATTGTATTTTATGAGCATTAAAGCTTCCCTCTTCAACAGCCAACTAGTTCACTTGATTTAATTTTAATACATGCTGTGAAGTAATATCCCTTGAAATTATTGGGTTATTTGAGGGTCCCCAGATGCTCCTTCCTCAGTTCTCTCTTTCAGTCCCACTTGCTGCTCTCCACACACCTCTTATGTCTTTGCTCAGCTGATGCTAGCCTACACACATATACTCATCACAACAGGAGAGTTTTCACTCTTACAGATTCATACTCAGCAGAACAATATAGAATAAATTTCCCCTACTTATGTATATATGAACATATATGTGTGTTCATAACCTACAGTCTTCAGTGATTATAACTACCTGACTTAGGACTTCCACTGAACCATGAGGTGAGGTTTTCTTTTTTTATTTTATTCCCTCAAGTTCTCATTCTGGCCAAGAAACAGGAAATACAGTTTCCTGTATTTCAGTTTCTCCCATCCCTGAACACATAGCTGGACAAGAGTTGCCTATTGCATTTATCACACTATGTGTGGAGTTATATTTCCCATTATATCCATCGTGATCAGCAGCTGGGTATCCTTGCATAGACTGCCACTCTCTCATTAAGCCTACTAATATTGAAGCATAACTTTCAATACCACCAGAAATACTTGTGATTGCCATGGACTAATTCAAGGGCTGTTACCATGGGGTTGAGCAGATCAGTTAAAGTCCTGTTGTGACAAGAGGAAATGCACAAATACCTTTCTCTCATATACAAAGCTTCTAACAGCAGGTCCTAAAAAGAAGTGGTGGGTTACATTTAGTTATCTAGTTCTGACAAAGAGATGCCCAAATGTGACACCTCTATACAAAACTGCGAGAAAGACTTGACTTCCACTCTACTTCAGATAAGAAAGCGTTGGAATGATTTTATGTTTCCAGACTGTGGAGAATAAAAAGGAAAAAAGGTCATGAAGAAAACAGAGTTCCATTGAGTAAATCATTGCTAAAGGAGTGGGTTTTTGTCATGGTTCCTGAGAGAGTCAAGTTGTTCATGTTTTTCAGAAAATTATCTGTGACTGATGATACTTTGGGACTTTTTGCATGTGAGTGGGTGGATGCAATGCTAACCAGCTGAATCCATTTCAGAAAAATCCTTTGCTGCTGTCAGGTCCCAGACTGCAATGGAAAATGACAAAGAGCAGGAACCTAGCAATGCCACGACAACGTTGTGGTAGAAAAGTGTCCTGGAACAGCAAACTCTCCCAGAAACTGTCTGGATCAATGAGCTTTCTCTCTTCCATAAAGGAAACAAAAGATCTGTTATTCTTTTTCTGTCTTTCCATCTCCCTTATACCCCACCCCCCACCCCCACCCCCTTCTCCATTTCCCATGTTTAGAACCATAGCCTTTTTAAAAGGTTTGTTCTGGCATGGTGACCAATTGGATCTCCATATGGTATTTATTTATTTATTCTTTGTCTCAAATGCTTTTGGCACAATATATTTACATGAGTTAGATAGTGTTTATAGAAAACTTGAATACTAGAGTTCATATAAAAGGTCATTGTCTCTCATTTCTTCTCTTATTTTGATTGAATTTTCCTCACTGTTTTTTTTTTTTCTGCTGCTAGTAATTTTATTTTTTAATAGATACTGATTTCTCTTCCAGATTTTGTTTATTTTTTTGCTTGCTTTTTGTTGTGGTAGCAGGGGTTTTTATTCAACTTGACCACTCATGAGTTCTCTGTGAAGCTTCAGACAGTCTTATTACACGAGGAGTGTGGTCTTCTCTACAGTCTTGTCACTTGGAGCTACTGCCCATTTCAGTTTCTCTGAAAGAGGAAATTCATTGTGACTGAGATCTCATATGAAGAACAGTATCATCAAAGGCTGACATCCCATTCACTTCCTTTAACAACCTATTTCCTACCTTTAGCGAACAACTACTAAAACTGCTCCCATTTTACCTACTTGCAATATTTGTGGAAAACCTCACTTAACACATCCTCCAGTTCAACAGAGGGCTGTGGCGAAGCTCCAATTCAGAAAGAGCATTAGCTCCCTGTTTCCTCCTTAAGTGACTCAGGCTGTGCTCAACTGAGTAGGAAGCCTCTTCTCATATCCACTTGTAAATAGTGCCAAATGATGTTAGGTTTAATTGCTCTGTTGTTCTACCTTCTTGGCCTTCAAAAGAGTTATGTGAAGAAATCATTTTTACTGGTCATCTTCAAATTTTAAGATTAAGATTAGGAAGTTCATATATATTTATATGATACTACATAAATCTTACACCATTTTAAGTTATTATTGGTTAACATTCATACAAACTGGCTGAACAACCAATTCCAGAGTGTTGGCACAGGCTCCTGTTCTGGGCTCCTCAGAGAGACACAGAGCTGCTGGAGTGCTGTGTCCAGCTGAGGGTGACAAAGATGATGAGGACAGGAGCATCTCTTTTGTAAGAAGTCAGCAGTCAGGAGAGGAGAGGAGAGGAGAGGAGAGGAGAGGAGAGGAGAGGAGAGGAGAGGAGAGGAGAGGAGAGGAGAGGAGAGGAGAGGAGAGGAGAGGAGAGGAGAGGAGAGGAGAGGAGAGGAGAGGAGAGGAGAGGAGAGGAGAGGAGAGGAGAGGAGAGGAGAGGAGAGGAGAGGAGAGGAGAGGAGAGGAGAGGAGAGGAGAGGAGAGGAGAGGAGAGGAGAGGAGAGGAGAGGAGAGGAGAGGAGAGGAGAGGAGAGGAGAGGAGAGGAGAGGAGAGGAGAGGAGAGGAGAGGAGAGGAGAGGAGAGGAGAGGAGAGGAGTCTACAAGTATCTGAAGGGAGGGTGTGAAGAAGACAGAGCCAATCTCTTTTTGGTAGTATCAAACAATAAGACAAGATGCAGCAGGCAGAAACTGCACAGGAAGCTCCACCTGTACCTGAGGAAGAACTAGGTGACCGTGTACTGGAATAGATTGCCCAGAAAGGCTGTGGAGTCTCCATCAATGGAGATATTCCAGAACTGTTTGGACCCAAATCTGCGCAATGTGCTCTGAGATGACTCTGCTTGAGCAGGGAAGTTGAGCCAGATGAGTCACTGTGGTCCTTTCCAACCTGGCCCAATTTATGATTCCATGTTTCTGTGATTTTGTAATGACAGGTGACAACCTCTTCTAGCTATGCAAACTGTAAACTTTTCCTGAATATGAACTTGATGGAGCATCAGATTTACCCCAAGACCTAAATTGCTTGAAAATAAATTTGAAGATCAAGGCAAACCTTAAGTGGCCACCTTGATTGGTTGAAAGGGACATCCTGTGGTGCTTCTTCCTAACCTGAGTGCTTTATGCTGATAGCCACAGCATCCATGGGCTTCTAGCATCTGACTCAACTGACAATCTTTCAATTTTTATGTTATATAATAAAATTCTTAATCCATCTTAGGAAGAAAAGCTCTGCGTTTTCTTTTTAGTGGGTATTCCAGCTCATCAGCAATGAAGCATCATAGTGATATCACAGTCTGCATGATGGCCAGGGGAAGAGGACCTTTTGCTCTCAGCCTATGGAGAGTTATTCTGCAACTGGAGGGAAGATTTTCAGACATGTTTGGCAAAAGGCTTGTTACATCTGTTCTCGAGAAATATAGTACTTAAGCAGGTACCAACTTTACGCCCTTAAAAAAAGGAAAGATTCTTTACTAGAGTCATGTCCTTGTTTTATGAAATTGAAAATATACAATATCATTATATACAAAAATCTGGACACAGTATGAAATTCTACTTCCCTGTGGTAACAGTACAGATAATAATTCAGTAGTCAAAATCACTAATGCAGCCTCATCCTTCTATATTTACAAGTAATCAATGAGAAGTAGAGTAACATCCAGAAGTTAAGGTTAATGAAATCAAATGAAGAATTTCGAAAAGTCAGATGTGTTATTGATATGCTTAAATATTGACTTTAGCTCCTATGATTAGATCAATAGGGTTTAATGTCAGAATGGACACATCATAACAAAAGACAACAGACTTCCCTTAGGAAATGCATGATTCTGCACAATGCATGCTCTTGAACTGAAGCAGACTTTTAGAAAAGAAAAAGGAAAAAAAGAAATCTTGACCAAGATAATTTCCCCCAGTATGAATCATGGCCTGTGTTGTTTCAGTGACTATTACTTTGAAGACATGCCCTCGTTTTAGTCAGAATTTGTCTAACTTCCGTGGAAGAGCAGACAGCCATAGAACCTGAATTGCAAACTTCAATTTCCCATTTCTTAGTCTTGTTAGGGCTTTGGCGAATAGAGAAAATGGTCCTGCATGCCACTCCACACTGCAGGTCACACTCAGGTTCCAGCATAATCTGGGGCCTCTCCTGGAACTCTGTCCATATCACAGCTCCTTCCTGAACCATGGGACCAGTGGTGGGCAACATTCCAGCAGGCTCGGTGCCAGCCTTATGGGTGCTGAACACAGTACAACACTCTTTGTTCATGAGGACCACAAGCCACCATGGGTGTTTTTCTCTAAGAAAGCCCCTTAATTATAAGATTACCTTTAACGAAAGAGCCATGGAGATGTCTATTACTTTCTTGGATCCTAGCTATGCCAATAACCAATACTGCTATTTCTTTTCCCTTACCTTTCTTGTGGAATGAACAGCTATTTATCAGCTATGGTCATTGCTCAGGGAAAACTTAAACAGCACAAGGCTAAGTCAAATATCTGTGGCCAGAGAAAAGGAGCTGTTTATAACTATGTTCTTGAGACCTGTCCCTTGTCCATTATCTTTTTGAGTGCAATAATGGTGTGGTGCCATTCTGGGCTTTAAAATGAATGGCATGTTAATACAAACTAAAATGCATCAGAGATTTCTTCGGTTATTGGATTAACAAGCTTTTTTTATCAAACAGCATTTTAAAATGTCTCAAATACACTGGTTACTTTCTTAAGGTTATTTTCTCATGCTGATTGCTAACAGAATTATCATCCTTTCATTTAGGACCTAAGCTTATTTTCCATTATTTTATGTGGTACAGATACAGGAGGCTGAGTACCCCTTTTTGCTCTTGCCCACTATTTGCTTTAGTGTCTTGGAATGGTTATGAGACTTGATAGGGAAAAAGTCAGTGCTATTTCCTCAGAGGAGTTTTAAAGCCATTTTGTTCAATAGGTGATTAAACAATCTAATTTCCAAAGGTGTTCTGTAATATCATCTTTCATTATCACTGGAACTGAGAAGTGTTTAGAAGTACATGACAGAGGAGGGGCTTTTATCAAGTCTTCAATAAAGGTATCTATTGAATTGTCATGTTTTCTGCACTATAAATAATAACTGAACCAACTAGCAATGGATTATTGCAGACTTCTTCTGTTTGTCGGAAGATTTTTCCATAGACATCTCTGCAAACTTTTGTTTCCCCTCACCAATTTTCTGTTTTTCTCACCTTTTAACTCACATACATCAGTGCTATTTTCTATTTCTCTAAAAATTTTTATATCTTAGGAAAAAAATATTTTCAACTCTATGCTTAATATTTAAGAAACAACAAGAACAACAATAATAACATTTTCAAATTCCTAGGCAGTTAGGGGTGACATGTGTCATTCACTAAGTGCTAGGGCAGTGGGATGGTAGCTGCAGAATATAGGCAGCTTTAAAAATGAAGGAAAACTAACAAAACAGAAAAGAAGTAAGGTATTATTCTAAACTTCGCAAAGCAATGTTTTTCAACAGGACAGTTCAGTCTGAAACATTCTTGAAAGTTTTACCTAACAGCATTGTTTACCTGACCAAATTTGTTCATGTGTTCTAAGATGCAAATATCTTTAACACTCTTCAGACACTCAGAAAAAAAATCAAAAAATATTCCAAGCTCGTACATGCAAGGCTCTTTGAAAAGAGCTCCTTAGAAAACATAGAAGTTCTTGTCAAATTTTTAGTCATGGAATTGTATAATTGTAGGAAAGCTATGTAAGATTGTTTTACTTTTTTCACTTTTTTTTTCCTGAGAAAATGAGGAAAACCTCATCAATCAAAAGATACAGAGAAATTAAATTATTTTATCACAGTGTCATGCAAAACTGTCAACACACTAGGACTGATTCCTTGAGAGCTGAATAGCAAGTCTGGGTTGCAATTGACACAACAGATGTAACATGCAGGTGCGACCCTTCAGTCCACATTTATGTGCCATATAAAACCAAAAAACAATTTTCAAGTCAAAGTGTCAGCTAATTTAACGTTACTTAGCAGCTTGTTAGCAAGGTTCTTAGTTTGTAGCATATTTGATGCCTACCATAAACAGAGTAGATAAAGAGACAGCCTATCACTTGTAACAAATCCACACCTGTGAGTGATCTCAGTGGTCTGGAATTCCCCAGTGCTTGATGGCCATACACCTGAATGAACTGCTCTGCAGAAGTGAGAAACCTAATTTGTACAAAACCTTTTCAAGGAATTAAGCCCATGACAACAAGAATTACAATGCACCGAGGTCTTCCAAATACTTGAACTCAGCAATCATGCTTCTATCCACTGATGTACTGTCAATGGTGAACTGACTTCAGGCAGGAATGCCATACCCATACAAACTGAAAATTATGTCCTGGTGCATGAAAATGATTGCATTAATTTACAGGCAGGCAAGGTCACCATTTTGTTGAAACTTTTTTTGTGTTTCACAAGAGGAAATGACAAAGGCAAAGCTTCATTAGTGACCTAGTAGTCCCAGACAGACAAATCAAGGTCCAAGGGAGATGAAATTCCTCCTGCACACATTGGAGGTAATCAATCATCAGAGGTGCCCTATCATTAGGAGGGGCTTGCACTCACCAGATGCTTTGATGCACCTCGTTTCTCCTGCCACAAAAAACAGCTGTCATCACTGTAAGACAGTTCTGGTGTGCTAGCACCATTGCCAAGCTGGGTTTCAGGCTAGTTTCCCTCCCAGAGTGACTTTTTGGTTTAGCACCAGGCATCCTGTACCCATAGGTGTTGACAAGCGAGCACATATGGCTCACATAACAAACGAAGGCACGACCCTAGGCGAGAGTTTGGAAAGACCACAGGTTACCCTGCCAGTGGCATCAGTGAGTCTTTGCTCAACACAGAGCTCTGCAGGAAACTGTGGAGTGAGGAGGCTGCAGGGGCCAGTGAAGATATTGGGACCCAATAACTTCAGAACCACTGTGCAATGCTCCATCATCAGGCATGTGCTTACAGCAGCTGAGCTTGATTGAAGATTCAGTTTTTTCTGAGATCCTCATCAACTTTTTCATTTTAAATCAAGGGAGACACTTCTATGAGGTTACTATCTTAGCCTACTCAATATTTTGAAATACATAGTATAACAGCTTGGTACTGGGGCCAGTCTTGTTTAATTTTTTTATTGATGATTTGGACAAGGGGATCAAGCGACCCCTCAGTCAGCTGGCAGACAACATAAAATTGGGTGGGAGTGTTGATCTGCCAGAGGGTGAGAAGGCTCTGCAGAGGGATCTGGACAGGCTGGATCTGTGGGCTGAGGCCCATGGCATGAGGTTCAACAAAGCCAAGTGCCACGTCCTGCACTGGGGTTACAACAACCCCAGGTAGTGCCACAAGCTGTGCCCGGAGTGGCTGGAAAACTGTCTGACAGAAAAGGACTTGGGCGTGCTGTCAGCAGGTGGCCAAGAAGGCAACAGCATCCTGGCTTTATCAGCAATAGTGTGGCCAGTGGTCCAGGGCACAGATTGTCCCCCTCTACTTGGTACAGGTGCACCACAAATCATGTGCACGGTTTTGGGGTCTCTGAGACAAGAGGTACCATGGAGGAACTTTTATACTATAAAATATAAAGCTATTCTGTGACTGTACAAATATAAACAAAAATAAAACGAATTAGTCGCCTGATCATTGAAAGAATTGTTACAGCTGAATTAACTAAACCAAAGCTCCAGGCAGACCGAAAAGACCCCCCACAAAGCCTGGCAAGCATGCCTCAGCCCTGAGACCTTGGAAAGTTACCGTGAAGTCTAAGGATTTACTAAGCTATACATGACTACTGAGAGTTTCTTGTCAAGAAAGGAAAAAAAATAACCCCAGAGGAAGAGGCATAATTCCAACAAAATGTTCCAAAAATGTTCCATGTTACTGGAAAGGGAAAAGTAAATACTTGAGTGTATTATCAGGAAAACAAGTTGAACTGACACTGACCTGGTTGGTTGCCACTCAAGTTCATGTAAGATTATTTGCAACAGACAATCCCATCTTTCCACCCCAAGATAGAATCCACACCCCACACTTCAGAATTTACTGCTGTATTTCCCATGGCATATTAATGAACAAAAGCAGAACTGCTTATGAGCACATTCTGAAACAGTGTTTATAGTGCAAGGGTATTCAGCTCCTAAGCTACTAACATATTACGAAATAGATGTGCTGTATACTTCTGGATGTGCTGTATATCAACCTGAAAGGAGTGAAAATACTCAACAACTTCACATAAGCCTTTTTTTTTGTTAGAGGAATGCATCTATACAGTAGCCCTTGTTGTCCCCAAAACGTTATTTTGTTCTACTCCATGCTTTGTAATGACACTTGTCTTTTTCAGGCTTGTGTACCTATTTGCATAGACAGCTATTTTTCCATTTTTCAGAAAACTACATGTAAAATTCTGTACAAGTGGGAGTGCACTCACATTTACATGAGTAGGAACATATATCTTGGATAGAGATCAACTTTGCAAAGTTGATTTAAATCCAAAGTAAATTTTTTTAATCAGAGTTAAAAGCCTCCAAATTTGTAGATTACAAAGGAAATAATGCAAGTGTTCATCTAATAGCAGCTCTGCAACAGCTATTCTGTAGAGCAGGAGTAGCATTTGGAGAGCAAAGCTACAATGTTACATTCCACAAGGGTAATTTGTAGGTTTAATACCGTATTTGCAGTGAAAAGGGGAAACAGTAAACAGCAGTACAAAATTTTTACTACTAGTATTAATATCAACAGCTCTTGTAAAACCAATAGCATAAATCTTGTTCTTAGCACCATAGCATATTAATTAATCAGGCCTGCCATCCTCATTTGCCCTTGACTAGGTTTCACTGATGATTACCCAGTGGAAAATTCGGCCCCTTAATGCAAACAATATCCTTTTTAACACTTTCTTTCCAGTGGCTGACTTTTGGGGGTGGCAGAGGCATCTTCAGGGAAGGCGGCTGAAACTCCATTCTTGGCTCCAGACACCGTTCTGCGATTTAACGTTTCATACAGATTAAAAACCAGCTTGGAAGGAATTTCTCTGCTCAAACAGAACAGCTTCTCCTTCAAGACCTCTTCTCTTTTCCTCTCAACTTTAGTCATAGGATTACTGCCAAATATTTATGCATCCTTTGAATGTGAAGCAAGAGATGTATTAAGTGCTAAGTTATTCTAATTTATTCAGCTAAAGGAACCATATGAGCTAGCACAAAGCCTTCTCTAATTTTTCACTTTAGGCTAGTCACAAGTTTTACTTGTAAAGGACATCAGTATTATATTTTCTTATTGGTAGTGCTAACCAGGAATGAAAGAGAAAAATCATCTAAGAAATTAAACCCTTGTAAATAAAATATAATTCACAGAAGGCACAGAATTTTCCTCTGGGTCATTATTAGTGAAAGCCAGTGAGGGGATAATAAGGACATGAGACCTGATTAATTAAACATTTGCACTATTGTGCGTAATTAGATTTTTGTGAATCATCCCATGGACATCTGTTTACACAGGACCGCCAGGCTCGCCACGCTGCGCTCCGGCGGGACCGGCGGCAGAGCCCGGCGTGGGATTCCCAGGCGCCGGGGCCACCAAGCCATCCTTCTGCCTGCCTGGGCAGCACGACACAGCCTGCCAATCTGCCACTGTGCTCACTGCAGCTTCCAACCAGAGGAAGTCTCCAAACCGGCTTGGTTTAGTGCTCTGAGCTGGTTCTCTTATACACAGCAGTGTGTGAATTTGCAGTGACAACTGCACACTTTCACACTTGGTTATCAGAGTGCGCTGGGATGTATTCCCACCTACCTTACACTTCCGTCTATGTTCCAAGTCATGTGCAGCTCACAGGAATTAATGTCTGTGCTTTTATTTGAAACATTTTTTAAAAGATCTGTGCCATGACATATTTGCAGTTTAAAGCATTTTTTCAGCTTTTAGTCACTAATTAACCGATCTGTGGGTTTGCAACATTCTGACAAAAAGCTGAGCTCCTGAAGCATAGTAAAAACCTTGGCACCAGCATTATCAGCTAGATTCCGCAGAGTTACTAATAGAGACAGCTTCAGCCTGTTTAAAATTTAGTGTGGAGAAACACTGAATTGCCATAGCACGGACTTCCACAATAATTCTAAGCTGCAGCAGATTTCCACTCCAACCTATGACTGAACACACAACATTAGGGGAATCTGCTTCTCTAAACAGGCTGGGATTGACAGTGCTCCAAGCAGCCCTGTCATGACAAAATGACCCCTCTTTCTGGGAAGACTGGGAACAGCTTTGCTGCCTCTTGGACATACTACATCCCACTTCCCTGGGAAAACTGAATATTTTGGTTAATTCTTCCTCTTTCTGGTGTAATTTGGGGCATCTGAAAATACTCTATTTTTCTAGAAGTGTGACTCTTCCGGAAAGCACTGCTAAGAGAGAAGTAACATGTTGAAAGACAGTACAGCTTCATATATTTATACCTTTTTGTAAATTCAGATGAATAACTTTCCAATCTTTACCTCCTCTTTCAGTTGATAGTTGCATTTGAGTGACTTCACACCACTTAGGGGTCTCCTAGCCCATGTAAGAACAGCCATTAAATCAGAATATTTACGAAAAACACAGACAAAGTAACACACAGGAATAGCCCAGCTAAATAGGCTATTTCTTACATGATAGTTGAAAGGCACAAGAGCCTTTACAGCAACCAAGACCTAGATGTACATGATCAGAAAGAATAAAAGAGAAAAAAGTTGTACAGTTGAAAACATCTGCTTTGTTTTCTATTGTAAGAGAAGTGGGTGTAAAAAATCCTGTTAGCAGAATCCTGCCAGGCACTGTGGGCGTCAACACCTTGTGTATGCAAACAGATAGTTGGCTGTGTTCTAGGGCCACAGAAATCCAACTGCCATAGGTCAAAGAGACTGCTGGGCTGGCTAAACACAGTTTTAGAAACCTATAGCTAGTGATTTTCCCTTGCAGTAAAACACTTTCTTCTACAGCACCACCTCATTCTTGCACTAAATGAAAGCACTAGTGTCTCATTAGTGCCTAGCTTCCATTCAGTATATTTTCGCCTGCACACAGCCTGGCAGTCCATGCATTCTGGTGCAAAAAACAACAAACTTTGAATGCCCTCAAGGTATGACCACTGGTAGGACTGGTTCTTGTGTGGGCCTAACAAGTCAGAAAAAGCACCTTCCAAACCCTGGAAGATGGGTACAGGCTGGACTGAGGGCCTGGCATTGAAAGGTGAAAGTACATCTGTATCTTTGAGTCACATATTCAGACAGACAATGAGATGTATGGCATCTTTTCAAGGAGATAGAATGCCCATGAGCTTTGCCTGCATGTCTTCTCCCTTTTTCTCTACTCTGAAGCACCACTAGAAAATTTCATAGAATCATAAAATATCCTGAGTTGGAAGGGATCCACAAGGTTCATCATGGCAAACGCCTGGCTCAGCACAGGACACCCAAATAATCACACCACCTGCCTTGGAAAGTAGTTGTCCAAATATTTCCTGAACTTGTCAGGCTGGTGCTGTGACCACCTCCCTGGGGAGATGTTCCAGTGTTCAACCACCCTCTGGGATGAAAAACATTTCCTAATACCCAACCTAAACCTCCTCTCATACAGCATCAGGCCATTCCCTTGGGTCCTGTCAGTGGACAGCACAGAGAAGAGATTCCCCTCAAGGCTCTTCACCATCCTCATGGTCCTCCTTTGGATGCTGTCTAAGAGCTTAATGTCTTTTTTTATACTGTGACACCCAGGCCAGCCCCCAGCACTGGAGGTGAGGCTGCCCCAGCTCAGAGCACAGCAGGACAATCCCCTCCCTTGCCTGGCTGTGATGCTGTGCCTGATGCCCCCCAGGACAGGGTTGGCCCTCCTGGCTCCAGGGCACTGCTGGCTCAGGTTCAGCTTGCCACAGACCAGGAGCCCCAGGTGCCTTTCCATGGCACAGCTTTCCAGCATCCCATTCCCCAGTCTGTCCATACATCCAGGGTTGCCCCATCCCTGGTGCAGAATCCAGCACTTTCTCTTGTTGAACTTCACATGGTTGGTGATTGCTGTGACCCCTGATTTGTCATGGCCTCTCTGCAGGACCTCCCTGCCTCCCTCCATCAACTCCTCCCTGGGGACTTGCTTATTATCACTTCCAGTCCTGCATCCAAGTCACTTATGAAGATGTTGAAGAGCAGAGGGCCAAGGATGGAGCCCTGTGGAACCCCACTAATGACAGGTCCCCAGTCTGATCTCACCCCATTCACTGTAACCCCTTGTGCCTGACCCATGAGCCACTTGCTCATCCCTCACATGATGTGTGTATCCAGCTGTGGGCTGGACATTTTGTCCAGAAGAATCCTGTGAGAGACAGCATCAAAAGCTTTGCTGAAGCCTAAAAAGATTACACCATCTCCCCTTGATCAACTGGATGTGTTACCTTGTCATAAAAGGACAATTTAGTCCAAAGGTCTCTGTGATGCCCAGTAAAGAAATAAATCAGTTGTGAATAATTTTTTTTTAAAGAACATTTCCTCTCAGGTTTTAGTAATTTGATAGATTTTATCATAATTACTCCTAATTATTCCTTGCATTAGCCTGGTGAACATCAGGCATTTAAATACAATATGCCCGTACATATCTCCAGTGGGACAAGCTGCAGTGTGTATGAGATGCAGTTTGCCAGACACGAGGATCACAGGCCACTTCTTAACCTGACAGAATAAGAAAACCAAAGAAAGATGAGACTGGTGCCAATTTTTAAAGTGGATTTAAAGGGCAAGAAAATGCACTTTGCTCCATTCAAAAATATTTATTCACTCATCATTTTCAGGCAGTTTATTGTAAAAGTGATATTACACACAGGTTTTCCACTCATACCTCCTGGTGGTCCTCACAAGAATCTAAATAACCAAATTGAAGCACTCGGAAAACACACAACAGGAAAAATCCTATTTCCCTGCTTTATACAACTACACTTTTAAAAAAGAAAAGGAGAATTAACATGTCTAACAAAGTATAATATGGCTGTATGAAGAATCTGGTTCTCTGAAACACTGAAGACAAAGGTACCATTTTCATTAAAAGATTGCTGGGGCTAGGTTTAATCTTTCATTTTTCTTCTAGGGCTGTCTTTAAACCAGCTACAATTCAATTTTGACTGAAAATAACTGTGAAGAAAATAGTAATTTTTCTTAGTTGTCAGTAAATTTTCTTGGTTGTCATAGGTCTTGACCATAGATTATGACTGAATTTGTTGCATTTTGGAATGAGTGGAAAGAAAATTAATTAACAACACAAAAGCCTTAGTGAAATCTGGTGTCATGAAAGGAGGCTTAGAACATGGATCCAATAAGTCTATGTTAAAATTTACTCTTGAATAGTATTTGGGCCAGTCATTTAATAACTCTCTCCCTCAGCTTACTTTTCCAAATGACAGATTTTGATATTCCACTGGCTCTAATGCACTAGTAGACTCTCTAGATTAAAAGCACTAGTTAGCCACGTTGTTATGATAGCAAAAATACAGAAAACTTGTTCAATTTTCTCATGAGACAGAATTGCTAATTTGCTCATTTGGAAAGACATGCCTGAGCACTGTCAGCATGAAGCTCCCCTCCCTCATACATATTGGCATAATATGGAGCAGTGCTAAGTACTGAAAACAGTGTGATAATCGACTTTCTCAGTTTCTTAAGGAACTTGGACAAAAGAAATAGAGAGAAGTCCTCATAGTTATGCTACCACTGCAATTTTTCTATTGAGATAATTGGCTTTGCCAGAAACTGCACTGAATGTTTTATGAAAACAAAGAGCAGGGAATACAGAACACTTTATAGGCAACAGGGAGCAGCCAGGGCGCTTAAAACTTGTACTGGCCAGTGTTGGCCGGATGATGCAACTGCAGAAATCAACAGAAAACACTTATAAGGGCATCAGATATGACTGAAAGGGAGCAGGTGAAAAAGATTGTAAATAACAACACACTAATGTCAGAATATGCGGTGGAAATGCAAAAAGCAGCAAGCAGTTCACAATAGTTTCAGTGCCTTTGGGTCTCAGGAATGCTAGAACAGTATGACACCATATGGGACAGCCAGCCCTTCAGAGATGATTGCCCAGCCAAGACAGCCACAGCCTCCTACCTGCAAGGATCCCCAAATGCAGAAATGCATCAAGGCTTGACTGAAAAAGTGACTGATTTAAGAAGGGATAGTTTTAGCAAATAGCTGTCACAATTGTCCATCAATGCTTGCAGAGACCACTCAGTGATCAGGGACAGCTCTCTGGGTGAAGCAGTTGCTGCATCAACAAAGACAGCCCTGCAGCCCTCTCTGCACCTGTGCTATGGAGATGGCCACGCTGGGTTTCTGACGTTCTGGGAAACCTAAATGTTGCTTAAATTAAAAAAATAACTACCCAAATTAGCTAGTACACAGAGCTGAGTCAACCTTACTTACTCAGCTTGTATTTAAATTAAACCTTTTTTCTTAAGGACTTGGCTCAACTGTAGAAATACTGTGATCTCAGCTGTGACTCACTTTCTTCTACTGTATTTCTTTGCTATTTGTGCAAAACTATGATGGAATGGTCTTTAGTGTCAATAAAACAAAAAAAAATTTGAAAAGACATAGAAAGGAAAATGGGGAAAAGTATATATAACCTCTGCTATATATAATAAACTGGAGACACCAAGTAGTCATGAGGCAGCCACTTTTTCCTCTTCACTGAACCCCTCTAACCCAGACTTCATTCTTCTACTTTTTAAATTTTATTTCAAGTTTTTAAATGTGAGACAGCAAAATCTAAGAATACCAAAGAAAAAGGAAATGGGACCCACATTAAGATAAGGTGTCAGGATATTAGGTTCTATTTGTCTCAGAGTGAGGGAGTGTTTTAGTTTAGACTTTAAAACTCTTTTAGTCCATAGTTAGAGAAGTCTTAAAATGAGCTAACAGCACTTCACAAAATGCTTTCAGTCTCAGAGAAAAGAAGTGCTTAGTATTGTTATTATTTCTCCTAACAAAAAGATCTCCACCCAAAGCAGGAGAAACACAGAGAAGCACATACTGCCTGAATTACATTCCTTAAAGCATTGTGTATCCCAGAAAGCAAGTAATCCAGCTTGAGTGTAATGGTCTTGGTGAATAAAAGGCCGAAGTTCCTATTCACTTCAATGGGGTCAGGATTTCCCACAGGAGGATCTCACCTTAATGCTTGTTTTTCAGTCCTACCTCCAAAGCACTAACATTACAGTCTTTTCTGGTGTCTCCACATTTGCAGGTTTAGTCCAAATTTTACAACTGGCCATACCTGGTTATCAACAGCTGATCAAATTGACAACACTTACTTTTTCTGTGTCATCTGTCCTCATGGAAGACATAGGTATTTCTGGCAAACGTGTGCACTTTGGGGCCTGTATTATCAACCCACTTACCATCCACCCACTATGTACTTCCTACAAAATCAGTAGGAAAACTCAGAATGAAAACCATGAAGCAGAAAAGATCGTGTCTTGCAGTTCCCCTGAGCTGTGGTAAAAGATCCTTCTGAAGGTGATTTCTGGTTTACATGGCATAGACCTTTGAAGTACACTCAATCTGGAATCAATTCAGGAATTTACAGATACGGGTTATCAGACCTTGTTTATTCACAATGATGAGAGGAATTTAATTAATACCACACATATTGGTCAATTCTTTGCTTTTAAACCTTACCTTTTGCCCATCAGCCAATCAATATGTATTTTAATCTTCTTCCCTTTACAGACATGGTTTTAACATCTCACAGAACAGAGTAGCAGACTTCACAATCATTAATTGCTATTACCAGCTCTTTCATTTTCTGAACATCAGCAGTTTCCATAAAATCCACTTTCATCCATGTGTTATATTACCCATTCTTATTCACCACTTGTTTCTGAAGTATTCTTCTTTAAAACTGCAGAGATTCTATTAAACAGGATTACAAAACAGTTATTTTATACTCTTTTCTCTATATTCTCAGATTTTTCTCATTTGATGTAGAAAAGAAATAAGAATAAACTTCAGTTGTAGATATAATTTCACATCTATCTACAAAACCTAAAATATGGGGTATATGAGGAAAACATAGTAATTTTCCCTGATACAAATACAACTAAAATGTTTATTTTTGGATCTAGTCGAACATTTTAACCTAAGGAATTCTAGGAGGCAATTAAGCCTACGTAAATGTTTAAAGCTCTGTCAGTTATAGCCAACTAAAAAGCAGACATATTTCTGCTGATCATTGGTCACATGCAGCACACAGTGGCAGCTGATATGTCTTCATATTTGTCTCCCTCTCTTTTAATCAACAAAATAATAGCTACAGCCACTTCCACTGGCCTCTCATTTCATTTTTTTTATGCAACTGAACTCAAACATAGAACAAAAGTTGGCCACAGGTGAGAGTAGACTCAAGTGACCCAGGAAGAGTATGGTATCGCTGTCCAGTTGTGCAGGGACAGACTTAGAAAAGCTAAAACTCCTCTGGAGTTGAATCTGGCGAGGAATGTGAAGGACAACAGGGAAATATTCTACAAGTAGAAGAAAAGTAAAAGGAAAATGTGAGCCCTGTGCTGAATGGAGCAGGGAAACTGGTAACAACTGACATAGAGAAGGATGTCTTCTTTGATGCCTTCTTTTTCTCAGTCCTTGCCAAAACAATCTGCTATTAGGAATCCTAGGCCACTGTAGACCAGAGAGATTTGGAGCAAGGAAGACTGACTTTGTGATGATGAGCTGGGATAGGGAGAAAATAAGCAGCTTAGATATAAGCTCAAAAGTGCTAAGCGACCTGTGATGTCACTGTGAGGCCACTTTCAGTTGTCTTTGAATGATCATGATGACCAATCAAACAAGAGGTTCCCAAGGACTGAAACAGAGAAATACCACGCCAAGAACAGAAAACAAAAGAAAATTAAACAATTTGAGAACAGGTCCTCAGTCTCTAGGAAAGCAATGAACAGCTGCTCCTGGAAATTCTTTCCAAGCCTTCTAGAATGTGACAACTAGCTTGGTGGATGAAGAACAGTGGATGGTTTTTACATTGACTTTGGCAGCATCTCTGACACTGACTCCCATAACATCATCACAGACAAGCCAAAAAAGCACAGGTTAAATAAATGAACGTTGAATTAAAAAGTGGCTGAATAATCAAGCTCAGCATCTCCACTAATGGCCTTGAGGATGGGATACAATGCATTCTCATCAGGTTGACAGATGATACAGAACTGGGCAGTGTGACTGATACACCAGGGCATTTCGCTGACAATCAGAAGTGTGTCCACAAGAGACAACTCCAAAAGTTCAACAAGGAGAAACTGAAAATCCCTTAACTGAGGAGGAATAACCCCAGGCACAAGTATATGCTGGCTACCCAAATGGAGATCAGTTTTTCAGCAAAGGGTTTGGGGTTTCAACCAACAGCAAGCTGACCATGAGGCAGCAATGCATTCTCACAGCATAAAAGGTCAAGAGTATCATGGGCTGCTTCGTGCAAAGAATGGTAAGCAGGTTGAGGAAGATGAACCTTCCACTCTGTTCAGCACTGGTGAGGCCATGTGTAGCCATATCGTGGCCAGATCTGGGTTCTCCAGTAAAAAAGAGACGTGGATATACTGGAACATACTTTGTTGCAGGGCAACAAATATATTTTATGTACTATACTACCTTTCATACAAGGAGAGGCTGAGAGAGCTGGGCTCGTTCAGCCCAAAGAAAGGCCAGCCCAGGGCAGACCTTGTGCACATGTGTAAATACCCAACAGCACAGAAGAAAGATGAGGGAGCCAGACTCCCCTCTGTGGTGCTCGGTGATGGACACCAGAGGCAATGGGCACAAACCGAAATACTGGAGGTTCTCTTGGAACATCAGGAAACACTTTTTCACTGTGAGGGTGACACAGATTGTCTAGAGGATTCTGAAGTCTGTTTCCTTGGAGATAGATATTCAAAGACCAACTGAAACAGTCCAGGAAACCTGCTTTAGCTGATCCTGCTCTGAGCAGGAATTTGGAACTAGATTTTAGAGGTCTTATCCAACGTCAGCCATTCTGCAATTCTGTAATTTGTAAGCCAATGGCTTGTTTACAGTTATACACTGCAAAAATTTATGAATTTGGTCACTTCTGTGATTCATGAATGGTCACATCACTCATCTAGTGGTATCATGCAATAGATGAAGTAATTATTGTAAAACAGGAGCATTGCCAAAACAAACCAAATGCTCTTGGGTACTGTAAGCTACAGAGAGAGGGAATGAACTATGGCACCTTAGGATATGCTCATTCTCTCATTTGCTGTGGATACAAACTTCAGGTTTCAAAATAATGAAGTTTCCCCTCCAATCTTTTATTAGACTGACAGCCATTCATATGTGTATTGCTGTGTCAAATCATTATTGTGTGTTATACACAATGTTTTTCATATCTGTGTCAAGTGAATGGATCCATTTTTAACAATCTTAGTTTTTATGTCACTTTTGCTCTTCTCTAAGTTCCCATCTTGAAATGTTTTCATTAATATGGTCAATCAGCAAGGCACCAGTGACTGAGAGAACTCTGGGAGTGAGGTTTAGATCAGGGGGAGTTCCATTCACAGGAGATTTAAATAGCTCCATGAAGCATGGAAAAAAACCAGGGGTGTGGCATGGCAGTAAGGGCGTGGCACAGCACTTTGCATGGCAACTGGCACAAGCAGGGCAAACTCTGACCATCTGGGAGCAGCCAACAGAGGCAGCAAACAGGCTGGATGGCTGGTAAGGAAGAGCATCTTTTCGCCCCAATCTTTTCAGCATACTAGTTCGAGCTTCCTCAGCTCATGCATTTCCACACCAAGCTCAATCACATGTTGCTGCAGGAGTCACTGAACCAGCCATGTCAGAGGCCTCCAGACAGACAGACCTGCTGATGGGAGATGGAGCTCTCCAGGTCACAGGCTGCCAGGAGTGCCTTTCTGCAAGGCTAGGGCTGACAAGCACTTATTTTGCAGAAGATGTGCTGTGGTTGAGGAGCTTTGTCACCAGAAGAGGCAACTACAGGAAAAAGTGAACAGGCTATGCAGTATTTGAGCACACGAGGAAGGGGCTGAAGATTATATTTCAGTCTCAAGGTTCTTGGTAGTCACTAACTTACATTGCAGTGGAGGAGCAGATGGACTCAGAACCCTGCACAGTAATTAGCCCAGGGTCTGTTAGTCCAGGGTCAGTCAAGACGAAGTCAGGAAGCACATCACAGCAGGTACCAGGAGGAAGGTTCCTCCTCCTTCTCAGAATCTGGCAAGTGGGACTGGCACCTTCTATGGCATGTGTAAGGCTCTGGAAGTAAGAAGTCCAGACAACTGATGAGGTGGGTAAAGGTCTTTCTGTGCTCAAGTGGCCTCCTAATACAACACCATCTCTACCCCGCATCACAACCTGCTGTTAAGAGGAAAAGGAGGGTAGTTGTAATAGGAGACTCCCTTCTAACGGGAACAGAGGGGCTGACATGCAGACTGGACCCAGCTCACAGGGGCATGGACAAGAGACATTATTGGAAGACTCCCCAGTATACTAAGGCCTTGTGATTACTATCCTTTCTTGGTCGTTCAATGGGGCAATGATGAAATAATAAAGAGAAGTCTGTGGATAATCAAAATCAGTGCTTTGAGAAGACTGGTAGAAGGATCAGGGGCACAGGTTGTGATTTCCTTGATCCTTCTGGTAACAATGAATATTATTAATAGGAATAGGCAGATCCATCAGGTCAACATGTGGCTCTTAGGCTGGAGTAATTGGAAAAAAATTGGGGGTTTTGACCATGTTTTACTCAACATCAAGTCTACTGACACCTGAAGAGATTAACCTTCCTCAGAGGTGAAGAAGAATTCTAGCACAGGAGCTGGCAGGGGTTGTTGATAGAGCTTTAAACTAGCTTGGAAGGGGAAAAGGGACCAAACCAGCCTCGCTATTGGTGAGCAATAGGATGGTGTGACAAAACTTAAGGAAACAAGCACTAATAGAATCCTTCAATCAGCTTCATTGACTACAGCGTAGCACACCTGAAATGCTTCCACACTAAGGCATATTCCATGAGGAACAAAGATGAGCTGGAAGCCTGGCCCTGTCCCAGAGCTTTGACATAACAGGCATAAATGAAATCTGATGGATTAAGTCCTGTGACTAGAGTGCCCTGCTGGACAGTTACAGGCTCTTCAGATGGAACAGCAGGGCAGAAGAGGCTGGAGAGTGGCATTGTATGTAATGAAAAGGATAAAATGTATGGAGCTCACAGTTGGCAATGGCATGGTTGAAAGCCTCTAGATAAGAATCAAGGGACAAACAAATGTGGATGTTATTGTGGGACTCTACTATAGACCTCCCAGCCACTACAATGATGCTGACAAATTATTCTTTGAGGAACTAAAGGACACTTCCAAGTCAACTGCCCTTGTTTTTATGGGGGACTTCAACTTGCCAGAAACAGTCTGGGTCAGAAGAGTCTTAAAAAACCTGGATGACAATTTTATGGAATAAGTCCTAAGGGAGCTGACTCAGCAAGATGCTCTTCTAGATCTCCTGCTTGTCAACAGAGAGAATCTCATGGATCAAAGTGGACACTGGCATTTGTCTTGACCACAGAGAGATCAAGCTTAAAAATCTCAGTTGACAGCAGGAGAAGTGCTGGCAACAATTCAGATATCAGGTAAGCAGACTTCAGGCTGTTGAGGAAATTAGTGTGTAATGTCCCCTGGGAAAATATATTTTCAGGTGCTTAGGTCCATCAGTGCTGGTCACTTCTTAAACATCCCCTTCTATATATATCATAACTGGTAAAGTTATGGAGCATGTTATTCTGGGAGCTATTAAAAACACCTAAAACAGAGTGTTTGGTCATAGCCAGCATGGCTTCATGGGAGGAAATACCTGCTTATCAAACCTAATTTCCTTTTATGACAAGGTAACAAGTTGATCAAGGAGAGACGGTGTAATCTTTTTAGGCTTCAGCAAAGCTTTTGATGCTGTCTTTCACAGGATTCTTCTGGACAAAATGTCCAGCCCACAGCTGGATACACACATCATGTGAGGGATGAGCAAGTGGCTCATGGGTCAGGCACAAGGGGTTACAGTGAATGGGGTGAGATCAGACTGGGGACCTGTCATTAGTGGGGTTCCACAGGGCTCCATCCTTGGCCCTCTGCTCTTCAACATCTTCATAAGTGACTTGGATGCAGGACTGGAAGTGATAATAAGCAAGTCCCCAGGGAGGAGTTGATGGAGGGAGGCAGGGAGGTCCTGCAGAGAGGCCATGACAAATCAGGGGTCACAGCAATCACCAACCATGTGAAGTTCAACAAGAGAAAGTGCTGGATTCTGCACCAGGGATGGGGCAACCCTGGATGTATGGACAGACTGGGGAATGGGATGCTGGAAAGCTGTGCCATGGAAAGGCACCTGGGGCTCCTGGTCTATGGCAAGCTGAACCTGAGCCAGCAGTGCCCTGGAGCCAGGAGGGCCAACCCTGTCCTGGGGGGCATCAGGCACAGCATCACAGCCAGGCAAGGGAGGGGATTGTCCTGCTGTGCTCTGAGCTGGGGCAGCCTCACCTCCAGTGCTGGGGGCTGGCCTGGGCTCTGCAACACTGCAATATAAGAAAAATACTAAACTATTAGAGAGTATCCAAAGGAGGGCAACGAGGATGGTTCAAGGGCCTTGAGGGGAAGCTGTGTGTGGAGCAGCTGAGGTTTGTTGGTTGGTTTGTTTGTTTAACTTGGTTTGTTCAGCCTGGAGAAGAGGAAGCCGAGGGGAGATCTCATTGCAATCTACAATTTCCTTCTGTGGGGAACAGAAGGAGCGGGAACTATTCTCTTCTCTGGGTTGACCACAGGCCCGAGGGAATGGCCTGAAGCTGAGTCAGGGGAGGTTTAGGTGGGATATAAGGAAAAGGTTCTTCCTCCAGAGGGTGGCTGGGCACTGGAACAGCTTCCCAAGGCAGAGGTTGCAACATCAGCCGGACAGAGCTCAAGAAGTGTTTGGACAATGTCCTAAGGCACATGTGTGACTCCTGGGGGTAGTGCTGTGCAAGGCCAGGAGCTGGACTTGATAATAATTTTGTGTCCCTTCCAACTCAGCATATTCTCTGATTTGGTGATTCTATGTAATATGTGTATGATTACATAGATTCTTCTAAGAAAAGCATCTGAGTTCATGTAATAATGGTAAAATAATGCTATCTTTGGAGAAATGACACCTGATTTAAGATAAAACTCTCACAATATGAATAACTGGGGCAAAGACAATGCATTAAAATATTACTTAGAATTTACTTATGTTGATGGTCAAAATATGAAAACTGGATTATTAGGTTTACAACCCAGTTGATTAACACTGTATTTCTGATAGGATGTTTAAACACTGCTCTAATATAGGAGAATTATAGAAACATTCAAAGTTGTACTACCTGGATCTACTTTCTTCCTTCATTCATTCTCACAGAGTACTTCTTCAATCTGGCAAAGGAAGAATCTTAATTGTGAAATAAATATATTTATATATATATGTATTTATATACACAATAGAAGCAGCAAAGCAGACATACAGGAGAACAGGAAATTAGAGGAAAAAAAAAGCCTGTGGAAGCCATAGAGAAATTTCTATCATAAGCCTTTTTTTAGGACTACAGTCCAAATTCCTGTCTAAAGTCAACCCAAGTAGCTCTACACACTTTTTCATGTCCCTAAGCTTCATATTTTCCTGAGGTCCTCGCCGTCATCTGTAAAAATTATAGTATCTAAACTGGATATGCATTAGACAACTGGTTTAATGGAAAAGATGACTAGTGCTTGCTCAAAGAAATAAGTTTGCATTTGACTAGCTCACATGGTGAACTGTAACTGTTCTGTGAACTTTCTAAGAGGTTCTTGTAGACTCAGACAGAGGTAGAAACCATTTCAGTTATTAAAAGAAACCAAGTCTTTTTGTGCAGCAGCAGAAAAGAGGAAACTCCTCCCTTTCGAATTATAAATCTTTATAGTGCAATTCTTTATGGCTAGGAAGAGAACTTCAGACACTTTTCAAATAACCCCAACTGTTTAATCTGTACCCTTTCAGAAGTCAAGCTGTGTGTGTACGTGAGATAGAAACATTTTTGCTGAAATAAGAAGAATGATATGCTTCTCCTCAACCTACTGTAAAACTACCCAATTCTTACAGGGGAAGCAATGTAGATTTCCTTTGCAGAGAGTGGCATTATATGGCTTGTGAATCTTCATCCTTTTGTAGTCAGTCTAGTTAGAACCTGTGATCACAGGGGACCAAGGTAGGCAAATGGACACTATATCCATTAACAAAGATATTAAGTTTTTCCTAAGTAGAAAAGCAACAGGGGCTAAGTTTAGCTAACAGAAAAACAAGCCTGAGCCATTCATACAAGATCCTCTTTATCACTTCCTTTTAAATTTACTATTACTCCAGAGTCAGTTCAATCAGGCTGTCTTCTGCTAGGTTTTAAGCAATTTGTTTGAAATTCTAGCAAATCCAATATCTCAGTGGTAACAGTCATTGATTTCCCTACCATTCCCTATGCAGTGCTCAGCCACTCATACAGTCACAACAGTGCAACACAAACAAGTATTCCAAAAATACCTAATGAAAACTTTCTATGTATGACAGCTGAAAAGGTGTTTCACACTGGAGGAAATTTGCATTTTCAGTAAATTAAGATATATTTACAGGCTGCAGGACATTCATACAGTAGATACAACAATGAACAGATGTTGCAGATCGATAGCATTTTTTCATCTGAGAATGAAAACATTTTTTTATGGTACTGGAGTAAAATTGGTAGAAATTTAGTCAATGAGAAATTACAGTCGAACTCCTGGTCAAAGGGATTCCATCTCAAAGGGTAAACTGGGAGGGGTTTTGTTTGTTTGTTTCTTTTTTGTTTGATTGTCGTCATTGTTTGGGATTTTTTTGTTGGTTTGTTTTGGTTTTACATGTAGCAGTTGACATGAAAGATAAAGTATTTTTTTCTCTTTGTCTTATAGGTAGCCACAGCAGCATTTGGTGTCCAAATCCTAATTTACTGATAAAACACAGGAGCCTCTTCTTTAAAAATAATCAGAGCCTGAACAAGACTATAGATGTCCTCTGAACCTAATCAGAGATCCACTGGTTTTCTTTTCTTTCTGATCCTTCACAATTAAAGCTGCTCTAGATATTCTCTCCTGTTATAAACTATTTTCCTAAATTACAGGATCCATTAGGAAAATATTAAGACAATTTTTCTAATTGGTAAGTTTTACTTACCTTCTTCTTGGAGCTTTTTGGCAAAAGCTCTGCATTGTAGTTTACCTGAGTATATTTGGCTCAGTCCTTTAAGAAGGGCTTTATTTACAATGCCAAACAATAAATTCATCACATTTTGCTGTTAATTTTTGAGTTTCCTTTATTTTTTTAAATAGTAATTTAACACATTATGTCTTGATGGGGGCCAGGCAACAGCTGGTTCTGACTGCTACAAGTGCTTCTGGGAAAAATAAGTAGTTAAGGGTAAAGGCACACAGTATGTGCACATACACAACAAAATGCTAAAAATACATTAAGTAAAATATAGCATTAACGCGTTATAAAAGCCGACACCAACTCAGATGTTCATATACAAATGAATTGCATGGATAATTAGACTTTGAACTCCAGGAGGTTTACACAAGTCTCCTTATGGCTTCACAGGTCTGTGTTGCTCAGCATAGCTGTGAGTTTCTGGAAGCTAGAAAGATCTACTTTTTGCCCTTGAGCCAGTGGTACAGAGAATTAGGTCCCCACAGGTCAGAACTCTATTGGTCTTGCCTGCTGAACTATAACAGCTCTTCATAGTATACAACCAGTACAACCAGACCCAGTGCAGATCTTGGAAGAAGACACATATCTGCAATGTCACCAGTCATTCTCAGAAGCAGTTAATCTGCTTCCAGACACTTTCATAATATCTTAGACGTGAGGAGAAAACTAAGTATATTTAGCTAAACACATTAAGGCAGGTCCATAAATATGCTTAAATGCTGTTACTAAAAAGCTGACTAATATGACTTTCCACAAAATCATTCCTTGTGATTTACTATTCACACGAGATTCAAACGCTTTTTTATTCCCTTAGAAGGCCAAGTATGATGTACCAATGCCACCTAATAGGCTAGTAAAAGGACCAGGAAGTTCCCCAAATGCATCGAAAGTTTTACACAAGTTAGGTCCATTTGCAGTTGCAAGCTTCAACCAGGCTGGCGGATATCAGCTTGGAAAATGACACTGGCTTGGAAAAAAAATTCTAAAAGCTGTAACTCATGAGCATTTGAAAACTAATTTCCAAGACAGAATGCTAATGACTTCCAGAAACCACCCTGCAGTCATGAGAAAAATCCTGGAAAGCTCAGGGTCCAAAAATGTAACAAAGTCCTACAGGACTAGACAAACAGCATGCAAACTTCTCCAGGCAAAATAAGGAAGTATAAAGCAGCTGTCTATATGATGACAGTTACTTTGGAATTGTTATTCCATCGTGCAAAAGCACACAACCTAATATATCCTATCCAGTGCAAACACAAGCTCTTGTAAAGTCACTGACGTTTGTTCCTACCTGTATTCCTCTTCAAAAGCTTTTGAGTTCACAATTTACACGATTTTCTATATCTCAATTGCCAAGCCAGCATCTATTACCTCTTTTTAAGCTGGCAGGAAGAGTTAACACTGAGAAGTATTCAGAGAAATAGCATGAACTTACTTTTTCCAAACTAAGACAAAGTCAAGATGAAAAGCCATTGGTGTGTCCTAAGGCCAGATTACAAAAGCTGTCAGAAAGGACTTCGATAACAAAACTCTCTTCAGGAGTTTGGTTTGTATTTTTCAAGGTACATTTACTAACTTGTGTGACATACTCAACAAAAAAAAACCCCTTGAAATTAATTTATTTGTCTAAAGACTCGATAATTAAGTCTCACCAGTTCTCTCAAGAGGCAGTCTAAAAACATATACAAAGCAAAACAAAACACATACAAAGCAAAAGCAAGCCTAGTTCACATTTCCTGTCAGTGTATAATGGATATTGCCACCATTTAGACAGAACAGGGTTCCTATTCCAGCAGAGTATGACTGTTCTGTCTTGCACACTGTTTTTTCTATAGCAGTATGATATGTCAGTGTATACTTTGCTGAAGAGAACTTTCTGTCAACAATCAGTGTTTCATTGGCATTAATGTGCAGTAAAAGACAACGAAGCATGACTCAATTAAACCACCAAATACTGCATTTAAATAACATTAACCCCTGACATTTTAAGAGAACAGTGCAGGATTTTAGCTGCATGACTTTTGTTAAGGTCAGTGCCTTAATATATACAGCTTCCCACCCCAAATGTCTGACATAAATTTGTTTCAGTAAGCCAATTGAGAATGAAGCCTGAAACTGGGATTTATCTACTACTGCAAACATTACAAATAAGATTTCTCCCTTGCTATTGTTTATGGGAACAAATTTTATTAACCTTCACATGGCGTTGAGATAGGAAAGGATTTAATATTTAATTCTCTTGCTTTTGTTTTGATAAATACCTTGTGGAAAAAGGTTTAAAAATTATTTTCAAAAGGTCTTTAGTCAGCAAAAATCTCAAATGCTATATATATGAATGTCACAGGATGGAGTGTAGCTTTGGGTTCCTCCCCATATGTGCCAGGAGAATCCCATGCATTTAAGGACTTTATGTATGAAATTCTGATGGCAAGTCATCACAGCATACACTGATAGTTACTGAAACTCTCTCCTGATTCACACAAAAGTTGCCCCCACTTATTTTGCTATGCACATGTGCCAGATTTTTAAGCCTAAGAGTTTTTCCTGTAACATGTAGAAGGTACATGCCTTTCTTAACTACATTGCTCACAAGTACAGCATCTATGATGCTTGTTTCCACAACTTTTAGGACCACACCATTAGTGTGGACTAAACTATTCAGATATCTACAAATCAACAGCTAGTGGGGCTGCTGTGTGGGTTAGCTGTATATCACACAAAATGAAATGTAATTATTTAAGCATAATTAGTATTGCTTTATTTTTGAACAATCTCCTTGTTACTGTCATGCGGTGGAAGATTAAAAAAATTGTTTACCAAGAAAAAGAAAGGATACTTGTACAATAATGGTAAAAATACTTGTGCTTAAAATCTTTAAATCTAACGTTTTCTATTTTTTAATTACTGACTTTCATGGAATTAGTCAAAAAGAAGTCCAGCCACTTATGAAGCTTTAACTGGGCCCAGCAGAGACATGAGAAGGCAATCTGGTATCACAAATAATTATTAGTACTATTAGCTTATAAAGAGACAGGAAACATGGTATAGTAGAGGTGGTAAATAAAGAACTGAAGAAAAATTATTCAGTGGATCTCCCTACCTCCTGCTGAGCATTCCTTGGAAACAATTTAGTTTTCAGACACTTCCTCATATTTTGCTTTGTCCTTGTTCAATTTTATTCATCAGTCACTGGACACCAGAATAGCAGACAAAGACTCAGTTTCATATGCATTGCTGAATGGCTGATTTGTAAAGCACTGAACTGCAATACATAAAATTATATAAATTGCCCAAAATTCGTACATGATGCTCCCCCTGACAGCGATCAGATCCATGTTAGCATGACAAAGAGCATGTCACCTTCCATCTCCCATTGAAGGACAATTTGCAGAGACCTAATTGAAAGTCACGTCTAAATCTGTAAAACTGAAGTCATAGTAGAGTCAGAGTACTTATCAGAAAATGTAATTTTTCCAGTTTAAACTTTGTACATAAAGATGTTAAATAATTTATGCAAAAATCACTGTACGTTCCACTGGTTTAGCTGAATACTCAGCAAAGAGGAATGAAGACACTTAAACATTTTCTGAGTAAATACTGAGGTACATTTTTAGGCCATACAGAGAGTATGATGCAAAATGATTGTCCAAAAATGATCAGATTACAAAGGCAAAAGTGAAGTGAAGTTAGACAAAATCTAGTAGGAAATTACTGGGCAAGATTAAAAGATAGGAAATAATGTCCTAATAGATTCCTTTGTTTGGATTTCAAGGCCAAGCAACAACAGAATGGAGAGAGAAATGCTGAGTAAGCTTGGTGTTCCATCACCAGCAGTAGGAGAGGTGCTCTTCACATATAGATTTCATCCAAACTCTGTAGTTGCCAGGGGCTTTTTGGGGTTTATTCACTGGAGAATAATCAAAGAACTACAAAAAACATCAGGAGAAAAATGCTACTAAAGCAATTTTGTATATCAGAAGAGAGTTTAAATATTTTTCAGGAGCTTAGTTATAGCACATGTGAATTTATCTTAAATTTAAAGCATTGGAAAATCTTTCAAGTACAGAATGACAGCAGAATGATCAGACGCTCTTATAAGTGATTAAATGATCAGACTGACCTAATTGACAAAGAGGTTATATAAAATATTGCCTTTTACTTAATCCAGGGCTTTAGCAGTGTTTGGAAACTTGGAGAGCCCTTTATAAAATAAAATGTCCCATTTGTTGAGTAAGGAATTATGGACTAGATACATGGACAATAGGTCAGCTGCAAAACTGCCTGAACTGGTGAGCTCAAAGGATGGTGATCAGTGGCACAAAGTCCACCTGGAGGCCAGTCACTATTGGTGTACCCCAGGGGTCAATACAAGGACTTAACATTGTTAATGGCCTGGATGATGGGACCCAGTGTAAAATCTGCAAGTTTGCAGATGATACTAAGTAGTTGATACTAAGTTGATACTAAGGGAGAAGTAGTTGACAAATCAGAAAGATTTGCAGAGGGACTTTTGACAGACTGGGGAAGGGCTGATAAGAACCTGGTGACATTCAAGTAAAGAGAAGGTTGCTCTGCCTGGGGAGAACTACCTCTGCCACCAGGAGAGGACAGGGACCGGAGACTGACTAGAGACCAGCTGTCTGGGGAGCAGTTTGGCAGAAAAGTACCTGGAGGTTCTTGGTCTTCCTGTTTACCATGAGGCAAAAATGTGCCCTGGCAGCAAAGCAGGCCAACAGGCCTCTTTGGGCTGCATCAGGAAGAAAGGTGCCAGCAAGTCAAGGGAGGCAATCTTTCCCCTCTATCCAGAATTGGTGACTCTGTATCTGGAGTAATGGCTCCAGTCCAGAGCTCCCTAGCACGAGGGAGTGAAGGACCAAAAAGATGACTAACAAAATGACTGAAACATAATCTCTTTTCATAAGAGAAAAGGCTGAGGGGAGCTGTGATTTTTTTAGCATGTAGAAGAGAAGGCTGAGGGAGATCTTACCAACTTGTGTAAATACCTGTAAAGAATATGGAGCCGTACTATCCTCTGTAGTGCCTAGCAACAGGACAAAAGGCAATGTTCAGCAACCTGTTGTAGCTGACTGTATTCTAAGCAAGGGTGCTAGAATAGATGATCTTCATTACCTCACACCTCAGCTCCCTCCGTTTAATTTTGCAAAGGCATTCAAGCTCTTTTATAATGGAGGATACTCCCATAAATGTCTAATTTGAAAGGCAGTGAATTCTGCTGAATTTGCAAATAGTTGTGGGAGACAGGAGCCAAAAACCTCTCTGTACTACTAGTGTAGTAGGAATTACAGTATGTGGAGTACAGCGTACAGTATGTGGAGTGATAATACAGTCAGTCCAATAACCAAAATCTTTTCTGAGAAAGATATACATATGTGTGCACACAGGCACAAACACAACTTGTACTAACAGCTATAAAACCTACTGCAGGGGAAAAAATATATTACACAGTCTCCTTTCAGATATGTTGTTTGGTGGGTAAATAAATAAATAGTAATTTTGAGACTGACCAGAAAGCCAGTCATTTGTTGCACAACCTTCAAAAACAATAGAGAGTATTTTAGCCCCACTAAATATGATCTTTCTTCTAAGGAACCTAGTTGTTCTTCCGGAGGAGTGCTGAGATGAAGCTGAGATTACACTAGTTCCATAAGTGGAACTAGTCCTCTTCAAATGCCAGGCTCTAAAAATGAAAAACTTCGAAAGTACGGATCAAGGTCTCAAGCTCTGTAATTTTCAAAGCAAGGCAGAGTAAATGGTATAAAACATGATGCTCTTTTGAGAGCTACTGTTACTGTACTGTCTTGCCATATTCTACACAAGCATGACTTTTATGTGTCCCCAAAAGATAGGGAAAAATATGCTTTGATAAGCTACAAAGTACATTTGTAAACTACTAACAGGGATCTTCTACTTATGTAGAATTTAACTCAAATTTCACTCTATCAAATGCAAGGGAAAGCAACTCAGGAGTATCACACTAGATAATCCAGTTTACTACTCTCAGCTTCTTCACAATGTAAGAAAGATATTTGATTACAAATTGGACATGTGACAGCCAAATACAAGATATTTCAAAGTGCCTTCCTAGTGGATAGCTTCTAAAAAATAGCATGTAACTCACAGTTAGTCAGTATTTCAATTAGAGTGAATGGGGTAGATATTCTCCTTCAATGAAACTTACAAACTAGTTCTTGTGAGAAATGATAGCTTTTTAGATCATTCCTATTAACTACACTCAGTTTACCATTATTATAGTCTCTGTGAAATCACAAAAACCCATGCTTGGAGCTGTAACTGGACTAACTGGAGGAGATGCTCCTACTCTCAGTAAGATACAGATTTCAGAAATAAATCCTTTTTCTGTCTCTACATGCCACATAGACTAGCAATGATGGGAAAGGGACAAGTAAACTGCAAATCTTCAGCAATTTGAGACCACATAGCAAAAAACAGGCACTTTTTTCTCAAACTATAGAGTACCATGAGAATATACTTTAAAAAGTGCTTAAATGCATCTATACACAGTAGAGAGGAAAATAATGAGGGAGATATATTCTTTCATTCTTCATATTAATATTATAGATCTTTGACATTAAATTTGGAAAAGCAGAATACAGTACTTGTGATGCCTTTAAGAACAGTCACTGTCCTGAAAGAGTGGAGCCAAGACACATACAAAAACCAAAACTTCTTTAGTATTCAAGACTAAATACATATAGAAAAGGAATGTTCTTCCTCTGTCAGCTGACTCTTACATGTAGGAGTCCTTCAGGATTTATTATTTGGCGTTTCATGGCTCTGTATTATTATACACACACATGCACATCAAGGCTGTGAGCAACGGACTGCACAACAGACAATACCTGAAAATTTGAAGCTACCTTATATAAAAGGTCTGCTGTTGAAAATTTAAAGGTGTGTTAGGAGTGGCTTGGTTTGTTCAGCCTGGAGAAGAGAAGACTGAAAGGAGACCTCATTGTAGTCTCTAACTTCCTCAAGAGGGAAAGACAAGGAGCAGGCACCGATCTCTGCTCTGTGGTGACCAGTGACATGACCTGAGGGAATGGCCTGAAGTTGTGTCAGGAGAGGTTTAGGTTGGATATGAAGGAAAGGATTTTCACCCAGAGGGTGATTGGGAACTTGAACAGGTTCCCCTGGGAAGCAATCCCAGCACCAGCATGACAGAGTTCAAAAAGCGTTTGGACAGTGCTCTCAGGCACATGGTGTGACTCCTGGGATTGACCTGTGCAGGGCTAGGATTTGGACTTGATGGTCATTGTGGGTGTCTTCCAACTCAGGATATTCTATGATTCTAGAGTACCTGAAAATAAAGGTAGTTGGAATATTTGTTAATTTTAAATGATACATCATTTATGCAAATACTCTTTTCCATCCAAAATGGAATGGATGGAAAGTAGTAGTCATGAAGCTTTAAAATCAAATCCTACATTTGACGTACTAGAAGAAATTACAAATTCCATAATGCATAATATTATTTTTGTAATGTATCACTGGCCCATACTGGGAAACAATCTATTATACAGATTTTGCATTCAATTTTTTTGTCAAAAACTACATAGCACATCAAAAGTTAATAGCACTAGGGAGTTCTGTGATTAATATGAAAACAAATGGTGTATTAAAAAATTTCTTTTGCTTTTCATTCACAATGATGAAAATGCTAGGATTTAACCTTTAAGGGTTAAAGAGTTTAATCAATGTCAATGTCTGATCTTCTGAAGGCGATAAAGAACAGTCTGTCTAGCGATACCCAACAGAACATCACTTTGTCAAGCCACAAAGCACCCAAAAGCTTGTCAAGTAAGTTACCAGAAACCTCTTTGTGGTTAGAACTCAGCTCCTTCCTGCTTGACCTATTATTTGATATTTGACCACTTGGTTGCAAGACACTTGCTCTTTCCAGCTGAAATGTCACTGGGGCATCTTGTCAGCTCCCCGACATCTCGGCCTGACATACAATTTTACTTTTGTGTGCTACAAGGCAGAAAATGCAGGGCAATGGCCTTGCTTTAAATTCTGTCAGCATCAAAGATGGGCGTCACTCTTGGGTCCTACCAACAACAACAAAAAAGGAGTCTATTTGAAGGTCAAGACAGCCATTACTTTTTAGTCTTTCAGTTTAAACCAAATACATTAACTGCAACACTGGTTTGGGAACTGTCCTTATAAAGTATATAAACATATCATCAGAAATCCTCCCTCCACAATTGTTCTTCTTTCTTATGAAATGCAGACTTGATAAAAGGGTGAGTTTTCAGCGCCTGCAGGGACCAGATTCAGTGGTTAACTTAACTTGTTCAAATAGGCAAGTGGTATCATGTAGCTTTACAAGGAGCAACCTGACCTTCTCACATTGACCAGCAGTGACATTATTGTGCAGGAAGAGAAGCAGTCACATCATTTCTGTTTTGCACAACCTGCTTAAAGTTTGCAACTAAATGCTTGTCTTCAGTTGAGCTGACAAGAGAAAAGAGGGGGCTCAGTGAACCATGGCAGGGCTGCCATGAAATGACAGGAATCATTGGCATACATTTCAAATAGCTCTCTCAATCCTATTAAAGTATTGCAGTCCTGCTTTAAAATAGACAAGTATGAAACAACTTTGATAGATAGAGACTAAAATGGCTTATTGATTTTTTTTTAAGTCTGAGGAAAATTACCCAAAATGTGTCATTCTTTAACATTTAAAAATATACTACATAAAAAATGAACAACTGCAATAAATAAAAGTTTAAAGAAATAACTGCTTCAGTATGCAAAACTGACAAGTGCAGAAATGTGAATATACAAATGCACATTTTCATAAAACCATAAAATTAATGTCAAAAAATACAAACACTGAACTACAATTCAAAGATAGCAAAAAATTTACACTTTAATTTCATCATTTTACATTAATATAATTTTTCCCTTCTAGAAGATTATTGATACTAAGAATCTGAAAATCCATTTTCCATTGTTCTTCTGGGATTGGATGTGACATCCAGGCTGAAGAAACAGATTGAAGACAGAGAACTGTCTCTGTTTTGCATAACACTGTAGGATGTGTCAGGTTCAGCTTGCAATGCCAAAAAGTCGGGGATAGAACTCTGGTCAGGCTGAATTTCTAAGCTGGAGCCACACTGATGTTTGAACTACCTCTTGCTTCCTGTAATGATAAATAAAGTGTAAAAAAAACATAGCAAAAAGAGAATCTACATTTACTGTTAAATTCCTTTCACAAAGGTATGTATATGAAGTAGTTGCAAGTCTATGCTTCTTGTTTTAAACACTTACATTGGTACCTGAGAACCAATAGTCATATTTAATAAAAAGAAACAACAGATGTTTTCTCAGGTATTCTGCATGAGTGTGAGAAAAAAATAACCTACTCTATTTGAAGTGCTACAAGTACTTACAGAGAACTTTTACCCCCTCTTCATTACAATTACCAGATTTCTTTTCTATCAAATAAACAAACTTTTTCCACAGTCTTCCTGTCACTGTTACTAGAAAACACATGCCGTGCTAACTATGGAAAGTATTTGTTTATTTTTAAGTATATTTTATCATCAATTTAAATTAAGCACTTAGTACTCTTCAAATGGTAGCCTGTAAGAAAATGTCCAGAAAATATATACTAAATGTACATTGATGGGAACATGATTCATATTTCAATGACTCATATTTCAATATTCAGTCAAACAGATATAAAGATTAAACTAGTTAAAATTCAACATTAAAGAACGTCCAGCACCAAACCATCAGGCATTGTACTTTGAAAGATTATGGATAATATCAGTATATCAGTACTAATAATTCTTTAAAAAATGGTAAAAAAATTCATTTTGTATTCCCCTAAACAAATAAAAGAAAGCTCAATACCGTGTTGGTCTTCTGCCCTTTACCAATGCTCTACACGGTGTGAAAATAACAAAAATTTCATCAGGTCTTACAATATGTGAAAACATCACAAGCAACGTATAGTTATGGAATAAAAAAATTAACACACTAAATGACCATTACAATATCTTTGAGGTTTAGAGCACTCTCTCTTCAGCATTTAAGGAAGAGTATACATGCATATATAAACACATACATATTGAGGCATAAACCCATACATACAGACACACGAACTAATATGTATCTGGAGAGAGGCTGAAGGGTGTGTGTATATTCATATTTCAACAAATCCAGTCTCAGTCATATGTATAAAGACACATTCATGAATGATTCCCCTTTCCTCTGTTACCATTGATGAAGAAAAAAATCAATTGTTGCCTCTAAAACCTACTTCAACAGTTCTCTTTGTTATGGACTCTCTTGATTTCCTGATTCATCACAAGCTATACTGCAGCCACTGTAAACTAGTAGGTTATGTTAGACCTTCATTAAGAACTCATACAGTAGCAAATTTAGATGACTGTCTCAAGTACATAGTTAAAATGAGGTAGTGCCCTGAGTTTCTCTAAATTATAGGCCTGTCGAGGATGAGATAACCAGCAGGGCTAGCAAGTAAGAGCTGTAACACTTTAGTTTTTCAGTCCTTCTGTGCTCAACTCTCTACCAAATGAGAACCACTATAAAGCCAATGCACAAATAAGATGTCAGTGTACCAGCAGACCTGAAATGAGATCTCAGTAAAGGCAAATACACCAATTAACAGCCTGTTCTTTATACAGCTGTTTTTTAATCAGCTGACCACACACAAAATTCTCTCTAAAACAATAATCATCCATTAAAACCATTACAACAGTATTGAAATATGCAAACAGCTTGTGATGTTCTAAAAAACTTCCACGTGCAAAAAAAATTAAATCAATAAACTGCAAGCTACAAATGGGTTTCACTATGGAAAACAAATATTGAGACAAATTTAAACATATTGGTTTGTACTGCTTTCAACACCTCAATCAGCATACCACAATAAATGAAAAATCTCATGGTAGGATTACACTCATGTATTACTCTTTTCCAAGCTGTAGTGAGTTTTTTTTTTTGAATATGGCATCAAAATCCCAGTAAAGAGATATGAAATAAGATTTCCTTTGAGAGTTGCAAAAAAAATGTATGAAACTTAATGATTGGCAGCAAGTCAATAGACTATGTTACAGTAAAAGCTTCACTGTTGGGAAAAAAAAAAGCTCTGGTTTAGTTATCTAGAGTCTGTGCTGTACTTCTAGTATTCTGAATATTAGTCATTGAACAGAAGGGAAATCAGATTTAATAGCAATGTGATCGATATAAAAAACAATTTTTGGCTCTTATTCCTACGAACTGTTTTGATCAAATATCTTTATATACCCTGATGATGAATAAAAAAATAGTATTCTATATGTTAGAAGAAAAAATATTCAGAACTGTTATAATATTCATTTTCTGAATACATACCTTTACAGAGCAATTTTATTATAATTTTCCCAACAGACCTCTTTCATTATTATGGTATTTAGACACCTTTCTAAAATATGTTCTAAATTGACGAACTTAAATGACTATGCCAGAGCTGTGGTGATAATCCATCATATAAATATGCATTTAGGTAGTTTTTAAAAGAGGAATTATTTATCTGAAATAAGGTGTCTGTTCAGGTAAATCTTTAGCACAGGACTTTTATTTACCCTGTAAGCCATACATTAGTGTACCTGAACTGTTACACTTCATCAAGTAAATAGATATCTAGGACAAATACATCTAGCAAAAACATGCTTTGAAAACATTTATGTAATATAATAATTGGTCATGTCCTGTGCACATTTTTCAAAGTTTGATTGTCTAACTTTACAAAACATGTTTTCTCAAAGACAAAATATGAAAAGTTAGTCTATATTATGGAATAATTGCTTTCTAAGCCTTAGCTAACTCAAGCAATTTTTTATTAGACATGAAAAATATTTCTACAACAGTTCTTCTCTGTGGTTGCTCTGTGACTAACCTACAGTCAAATTTAAGCTCTAGTTTAAAGGCTGTCTCATGATATACAAACTGTTTTACCAATTCGTGATAGAATATTTTCATACCATCATTTATTATATCCTTATATTATGTTTTTATTGCAATGTCAGCCTACCCAAAAGCATCATGTTGTGATCAAAGATGCCTATTTTGCTTTTGTATATCCATATTTGTGGAATAATATGCACAGTTGGACACTTGAAATTAGAAGACTATGCATGTGTTATGACAGTGCTGCAGATAATTACCTGTTACAAAATACTTGTTATGAAATAAGCTGTTACAAGTATATTGTTTATCTTCAATTGTAGGAGAAAAATCTACACCTGAAGCTGCAAATTAGTCAGAACAGTTTCAGCGTTCAAAATCTACACAAAGGTTATTTTACTGGACAATTTTCAAGCTTTTCAATTTCCTTCAGTTATGTATGTTATTACAAAAACTTCTTCCACTTTTCAGGTTTCCCATCACTATTTTTTGTCACCTCAAACTGCTTTCAAATACTCAATTTCAAAACACAATATCCCAAACTTATCTTCTGCTTTCTTCTGACATGTAGCATGCTACCTTATTAAAAATATATTATTAGAAAATCAGAATAACAAATACTGGTAAGATTTTTGTGCATTAAGGCTCCTGGGTTATGCATGCAATAACAACTGGCTTCAACTGAGGTAAAAAAGCCAGGAAACTGCTTAGAATCCGAAGAGACCAAATAATAGACAAATGCCAAAATGTGATAATTCCCTAGAATTCAGGAAACTTAGGTGCCTACAAGTAAACAGATAATACAGAGGGAGGAATAAGCTGTAGTTTCTACAGAATTCTAGCGACTCCTAAAATCTCTGGAAAGGCAGTAGCAGTTTCTCAAGAGTAAGAATAATTTTAAGTTAAGCACAGATGCAGAGAATGATGGGGGGAAAGTGAGAAACAGTCAATAATATTTCTCCACAATTGATTTCTGATACTCACTCCTCTCTGCCCAACTCCAGAACATACAAATACACAGTAATACCAGTAGACAGTAAATCAAATGGCCAATAATATTGTTTTCAGCTTCTCCCACCTATGCTATCCTTGTAGCGTGCATCATTTCACTGCTGCAGTATCAATTCCAGTAAGTGTTAAAAAAAGAACCACTGTCTTCAATAACCATTTTGCAGCACTTATATGGAAACTCTATATCCCTATAGAAAAAGATGTACATTGTCAGATCATTCATAACCTCCTACTCAGCCTGCTATTTCCAAAACTGAGCTACCTTTTGCCTGACAATGCCAAGGGACTTCTTGTATGCTGCTCTTTTTTTTTGTTGTTGGGCTTTTTTTTGTTTGTTTGTTTGCGTTTTTTGGGGGGGTGGGTTTTTTTTGTTTTTTTTTTTTTTTTTTCTGGGGGGGGTTGGTTTGGGTTTCATTTGGGGTTTTTTTTTCTGTTAAAAGTAGCTCCAAGAGCCATTTCTTACTTTCAGTGAAATAATAAAGTAAAATGCTACAAACTGGTATTTAAAATGGAAAGTATTACTTGTGGATGGATGTCAGTGCAATACAGTGCTAGTTACAAACTTTTTCAAAAGCAGGCATTGTATGACCGAAACCAGAAAGTTTGCTTCCCATGTCAGTGATCTTGCAATTCTGTATGCTGAGGCAGTAGGACTAAATTGGTGCTCTGACACAATGTAAGAAAACAGTAACATTTGGTATAAATTTTAATTGTCAGCACTCCTGCCTGGATTGTGCAAGCAATTTGCTATCAGAGAATAATTCAATGGGCTGCCAACTCATTCCATATTAAGTCAGAAAGGTAGACACACAAAACACTTTGGGTGCTGCTAGCCAACAATACTAATGGCTTTTTTCATTATCAAGAATTCCCTCTTCCAGTTTCAGGAGCTTTTAAACAAATATGAGTCTATAATATCGGGAAATAAAAATTTTTTCTTACCTTCCTAATGCTCTAGCATTTAATTCATTCAGTGTGAACTCACACTCTGGAGGCTCAATTAAAAGCAATTAAGAGAAAGATTTCATTATATATTGTATTTGTTTTTCTAAAAGAAAATTCTGTTTCATTCAAATGCTCTTAAACCTGATATGTTTGAAGAACGCACAGGACTAGATGGATTATCACACCAGATGAACACTTTATCTTCAATGTTTTGTTGGCTTTAAGACAATCACCTTGTTCTCCATGGCTAATTTTGATGTTTTCTAAAAGTTTTGGCCAAATTCCACACACAGCCTATACCATAAGCCTTTGTTCCAGATGCTTCATTGGAATACATGGGGAAGTTTCCCATTTTTAGGTCAAATTCTCTGCACTGTACTGTTAACACCAAAATACTAGACAAACAAAGCTGTGCTCTTTTTTTCATGGTGAAATGATTGGTCTGTTTTGATTTCAATCCAAGTTTCCAAATTCTTAAGTACTTAGTACTTTTAGAACTTTTAGTACTTTAGAACTTTATTTTAGTCCATGATACCTACCACTGTCTTTTCACTTTCTCAAGAATGGAACAACTTTTATTTATTTATTTATTTTGAATCTGGGTGGCCAGCCCAAATGACTATTGCTTTACTTTGTGTTATATGATGCAAAATACACTGAAAGGTACATTACACTTACTATTATGACACCAATTTATGCTTCACAGCAGCGTGTAAGATCATCCCTGCCTTTAACTGATACCTCTCTTGCTTCCAAGGAAGGCTTTCCTACTATATGGCTTCTCCCCCAGCTTCTCATTGCCTTAGATCAGTATGTCATTCGTGGTTCCCTCTTGGCACTCCATTTCTTTCTAGCAAGAAGGGGAGCAGAGGACTACAATAAGAGACTAAAAGACTCACAACGCCATGCTAAGGCAGCACCATCTCACAAAATAGTCCCCCGCTACTTAGCCTTTTCTTCTGGGAATACAGTCCCTATTCCACTAGCTAAAGCGTCAAACTTCATATTCTCGTGAGATATGTATTCAGCCATCATCCAAATGCCTATCCAGTGTGACTGTCTGACGTAAGTCTTCAAAGTTTCATCTGAGTTGCACATATACTGCTGCTCTAGCAGAAAAAGGAAAGAAGTATATTTACATTCATTTTGCCAAACATTAGCATCTTCTGTCCAATCATTTGAATGCAGAAGTGTTAGGAGAAAACAGCTTAGAGAACAAGGGTTGACACATACAGTGTGAAATCTTAAGGTGCTTGAATGCAATGAGGGAGAAAGTGAGACAGAACCACGTTTCATCTCCCTAACTGTGCTACAGTCCACATGAACTTTGTGACAGGTCTCTGTCTCTCAGCCACACTTCACTAGCTTCTGCTGACATTCAGCTGTCAGACAGCAACTCTTTACCATGCCCCTAACATGCTCTACAGCTTCACCCAATTAACTCGCTTTCACTTGACATTGCAGCAAAAAGCTTCATAATAGGTGGTCAAGGTGCACGGTGTCTGCTTGCCCTCAAACTGCTCACGCACAGCAAAATGCTACCTTCCTTTTTGTCTGTTTGCGACGAACCGGCGCAACTACAATTTAGGCATTCTGCTACTAAATGGAACAAGGACAGTGGACCTTTGCCAGCTGTGCATTTATTTATCTCTTACCAAAAACTATCCTAGAGCTAATAATAACAGCAATTTTGGGAAAAAAAATTACACTGATTCGGTAAAATACTTAAATCACTTTATACTTAACAAAAATATCCTGTAACAGCAATTTGGTGTCAAGGGGAAAGAAGAGAAAAAGTTATTTATTTACAACAGAAGCACTTAACAACATAGTGGAGGAAGGTCTGCAAACAATGCAAGTGTCTTTATGACTCAGTTTTCTTGCATTAAAAAATCTTTAGGTATTCAGAAGATTAATTCTTCCTATGCATTTCTGTCAAATACATAATAATTTTTAGGAATATTTTTAGAAATATGGATCTGTGTAGCTGATAAAACAAATGATCTATTAAAAATATGGAAATCAACATTTTAGGAATCACTTTATAGCTTATGGAAAAGTAAAGCCAAACATGCAACTCACTGTTTGCTGACAGATGCCTTGAGAATACTTCCATTTGCTCACTAGTTCTCTGAAGTATATTTCTATATAAATATACAGAGTAGGTCAGAAAAGTCCCTTAAAAAGTTGATATGTATGTAATAAGTACTGGTGACGCTCAAGTGCTCTTTGCTTAAGAAGATGGATTGAGCAATGGACAGTGAAATTATGAAAGCCACTATAGCAAATACCTTCTAGTGGCTTTATGGGTTTTAACTACCACAATTCCAACAAGACAGGGCTCAAAAGACTATCCACATAGCCCGAAGATTCTGGTTTGCTAAACTACAGCAAGCTCACATAGGTTATGTAATCTATTTTCTTTCCAAGCACACCTATAGGGAAAAGTCCCCTTGTGGTTCTCTTTGAAAGGGCATTTTTTCCACACAAGAAATTTTATTTTTACAAAGAGAAGGAGACATTGAGACTGTAGAAAGTAGAAGCTCAAGAGAAGTCCTGGGCATGAAGTAAAGAAAACAAGAAGGGAAATACATTGATTAAGATGTAAAGCACACTCTTCTCATGACAGGAAGTTATGGGAAGAACATAGAACCAACTTGTTTTTATGAAAGGTGGTGAAAAGCAGCAAATCATATGGAATCGGAACTCACATACCTCTGGAAGCTGCTGCTTATGCAGAAGTGGATAGTTTTGCAGCAATGAAAAAAATAAAGTGAACACCTCACTCAGATTCCATGCAGGAAAATGGCATTACTCAGAATTAAAACGAAGTGTCAGGGACATGCATGGCCTCACAGTGAATAATATTACTGTAGATATTGTAAGTGTACAAATGGTACTTTGGTTCACTAGGTATTGAGATTATAATCTGATGTTGTTCATAATCCTGAAATGATAAGGGAAATGCTGATGTCAAGTTTTGACAGCTTTTACTATTCACTACCAAGGAGTAGACTGAAGTTCACTCTTTGGAGACAATGGAACTAGGAACAGAAACTGGAAACAGACACGGTTTATGCAATCATTTATCTGCACCTTTCTGAAAAACAGAATCTCATATACAAAATACAAACACTTGCATTTTGAGTCAGAACACCTGCACAGTTGCATTAGTGTACAGGCTTATACGAATTTCAGTTAATCTAAATAACCTTATTAAACTGAGTAGTCTCTTTAAGAAGATCCTCTAGTGACAGAGTAAAGAATGACTGACATACCACATGTTTAGAAGTGAACTAGTGTTACTGCCAATTTAATTTTCTCAAAATGAAGGCTTATTATTAAAATCATCAAGGTATAAGAATAACAAAGGGTTCTATCCTTTTAGCACTGGCCAGTGCATGTAGATTTTCTGGACAGCCCACTGCAGATGTGTAGGCTTCTACCTACTAGCCTAAATCCTGATAAAGGCTCCATCCTACTCCACCATAAATTAGATTACAGAAAGATGCACCAGGAAGAAGTACATTTGGCTCCCAGTAGGTTTAGTATAGTTTTCTAAGTTTTGTTTGCTTATTCAAGGCAAGTACTTTAATGTTCATTGATCTCCAGTAAAACTTAGCTGAAGTAACTTCAGGGGGGAATTATTCCTTCTACAAATTACATGCAATATCTAAAGCAGTGTATCTTTGACAGAGTTCTAAAGGGCAGTTTTACAACAGTAATGGTCAGGGAAAACAGTAGGCTTTCCAGCAATATTGCCTATGAAATATCACTTGATATCTGAATAGCCTAGGAAAAATATTTTAGGCTTTGTTTCAGTTGATGGCTAATTGTAGGTCTTCTGTAAATTCAAGATCCAAATTACATTAACTGGGCAAGGAATTAAGCTTATCAGTTATAAACAACTTGAGTGTGGGTGAGCTAGGTTTACTGTCTGGTTTTGGCCAAATCTATATACAAAATTATATTTCAGGCTGAAATTAAATAAAAAATTCTAATAATTACTTGAACAGAACTTTTCATACTTACTAGATTACTGAGCATAGCCTCCAAGAATTGTTCTTAGCTCAGATACTACATCATCTCTTTCTGCAAGGCTGAATATGCCATTCAAGTGAGTCCACTACGCAAATGGAACTAATATTTCCTGCATACCAATCATATTTTAGATGAATAAATATTAAAAAAAAAATCCTAATGGAATTTCATACTTTCATTTATATTTAAGCCAACTGTGTGTTCTAAAAGCAAAGTTAAAAACGACAAAAAACCCACAAACAAACAAAACCAGACACCACAACTACATACTACAAACAAACAAATAAAAACAGCTGAAAACCCAGAAACCACCAACACATACAACACTCCAAACTTTCATCAGGTATGCAAAATTTCTATCAGAAAAGTCATGAAGAATATAGAGGAAGATTTGGGAAAATGTTTTTCAGCCATTTGCGGTTTGTAAAACCAGAAAGGTGTAATACAAGTTTAAAAAATTAGGTTTTCTAAAACAACCCAACCAAAACCCCCAAACAAGAATGTTTCAGTAATTTGGTGTACCTTGTACATTCCAGAATTATACTTTAAATTCCTATACTCAGAGCTCCCATTGAGATCACAGTCTTCTAAAACATCTCATTTTAAGCAAACTTCAGTAAGTTAGTAAACTAAACTCAAAATGCTAAAAGCAATAGGATGTTTTGACATATACAAATTAAAATTAAACGGTATGACTTGATCTGTCAGGAAACTTGGCAAAGTCCTAGTTAAGTTACAATGTTTAATGCTCAGACTCCCAAAAGAATGCAATGGATTTAATAGACTTTGTGAAAAGAAACTTGATGTCACACAGGCTTTGAAAGAATAACAGGCTCCTGACCATAAGCATAAAAGCACCATTCAAGATGATCCTTCTTTGATCAAAGGAGACCCCCAGTACTAACAAAAGCTGAAAAATTAATGAATTATTTCATTATTGTGGTTCTGGCCTTCAGAAACTGTGTGTGTCAAATCATCTGCATCACCTAGATAGTATAAAAGCCTTTCAAAATACTGGTGAATATATAAATTTAAAAGACAAGTATTTTAATGCCAGCTTTGTGGCAACATTTACTGAGTCAACTATGAGTTCATGGGCCAATTTCAGTTGAGACCCAGATCCAAAGGTGTGATGTCTTAAATCAGTGTGGCTTTAAGAATTCAACAGGTGTCTCTCTGAAAATCAGAATTCCTTTGGAGTTACACCATCTGAAAAGGATGAAATGGAATCACTGCATCTTCATAATGTCACTGCTTTCCTAATATCATCACATGCATCAGGGAAACTCTGCTGGTGATTAACCACACTATTTGTGACCATATTTTTAGTAAATTTTATTACTCACTGTTCATTTTAAAAGTACCCTCTCTTCCACCACAAGGAACTTAAAAAAAGGGGGTGAACTGATTGCTTGAGAAAGAGGCTCCTATCTTTCCAAAAGGTGGTATTTCTAAAACAAGTCAAAAAATTCTTATAAAATAGGGAAGTGAAATTACAGTTTAAGAAGCACATTTTATTATAAATCCCGTTCTTTAACTGAACTGTAAAACAAACTGAAGAAACAAATGTTATTTGAATAATCAATATCATTATCATAATAACATCCTTTAAACTGACAGCAAAGTTCTTTACCCTATGGAGTGCCTATTTCCCATTTTAAAAATTTGTACAATGATTAGTTTATTCCACAGGTCAAACTGCTTGTCCTGGTTTAGGGCAAATTTTGGGGGAAAACTTCTGGAAGGAGCCCCGAGACAGCAAACCCCCACGACTCCTCCCCCCACCACCGGGTTCGGGACGAATTTCCTCAGAGAGGAGTGGAAAAAAAAACCTTTTTATTTAACAAGCAAAACACTCCCCAGCACAAAAAACAACACCAGATGACAAAGAACTCTTTCACTGCTCTGAATGGATGACAAACTCAGAAAGTCTCTCCTGCGAGTGGTCACCCAGTTATCAGTCTCTGGCGCTGGGGAATGACTGCTGCAGGTCACAGAATGCAGACTCCCGGTGTTTCTTGGTGTTTCCTAGGTCCTGTCCAGAACAGGTTCAGATGGTATCCAAGAAAGGGAGAGGGGAAAAAAAACAGGCCAGGGAAAAAACTGGACTGCCTAGCTGAACTAACTAATAAGCAAAAGCAAGGGCAAAGCAAAGAAAGGAAAAAGAAGCAGAAGCAAGAGAGCAAGCAAGCAAGCCAAAAGCAAGCAAAACCTGCCAGCCTCCCCTAAACACAGATATGGGGGAGGTGAGCCGGCTGATAACAAGACACAACAAACCTTCACTTTCAGAGTCAGTCCTGGAAGCACAGGACATTAATACCAATCACAAACAGAACACACGATTGGAGATACAAGCACCATAATGTCACCCTAGGACATTCCACTCCTTATCTCCATATTGTGAACATACTAAACAGCATGTAAAAACTTCAACAAGTAAAAACTTCCATCTTTCATTTACTCAAACACATTGCCTTCTATCTCACTTGCTCAAACCTTCAACACCTACACATTTCCTTCTCTCTCATGTCTGTGTGATCTAATGTACAGACAATGGTAGTAACATCCAGCAAACAATGATATTTGCATATGAGCCTCACCCCACAATCAGATCTCCGTGAGGTATACATTGTGTTGTTCCATCTCTCTGCATTATCCACCATGCACAACCTGGTCCTTGAGCAAAGACAATCCCACAAATGGGTTTGTCTGTACTCGAGGCAGAATTGATCCAAACTGCCTTCCCTAACAAACCTCTGTCATGTGCCACTGGGACTTTGTCTACATCTACTATATTCAGGGACTCAGACTGGGCAGGGCCCGCTCGGTTGGTGGAACCTTGGCTGTTAACTAACCAGGTGGCCTTTGCTAAATGCTTCTCCCAGTTTTTGAAAGATCCCCCACCCAACGCTTTCAAGGTGGTTTTTAACAATCCATTGTACCTCTCCACTTTCCCTGCAGCTGGTGCATGGTAGGGGATATGGTACACCCACTCAATGCCATGTTCCCTAGCCCAGGTGTTTATAAGGCTGTTCTTGAAATGAGTCCCATTGTCTGACTCAATCCTCTGAGGGGTGCCATGCCTCCAAAGGACCTGCTTTTCAAGGCCCAGGAGGGTGTTACGGGCTGTAGCGTGAGACACAGGGTAGGTTTCCAACCATCCAGTGGTGGCTTCTACCATGGTCAGTACATAGAGCTTGCCTTGGTGTGTCTGGGGCAGTGTGATGTAACCAATCTGCCAGGCCTTCCCATACTTGTACTTGGACCATCGCCCCCCATACCAGAGGGGCTTCACCCGCTTGGCCTGCTTGATGGCAGCGCATGTCTCACAGTCATGGATAACCTGAGAAATACTGTCCATGGTTAGATCCACCCCTCGGTCTCGTGCCCACTTATAGGTGGCATCTCTGCCCTGGTGGCCTGAGGCATCATGGGCCCATCGTGCTAGGAACAACTCTCCCTTGTGCTCCCAAGCAAGGTCTATCCTCGACACCCCTATATTTGCAGCCTGATCTACCTGCTGATTGTTTTGCTGCTCTTCATTAGCTCTACTTTTGGGGACATGGGCATCTACATGGCGAACCTTCACAGGTAATTTCTCTAACCGGGTAGCGATGTCTTTCCACTCTTCAGCAGCCCAAATTGGTTTTCCTCTACACTTCCAGTTAGCCTCTTTCCATCTCTCCAGCCACCCCTACAGAGCATTGGCTACCATCCATGAATCAGTGATAAAGCTTTGGCCACTTCTCTCTTTCTGCAATGTCTAAGGCCAGTTGAACCGCTTTGAGTTCAGCAAGTTGACTGGATCCACCCTCTCCTTCAGTGGCCTCTGTGACCCATCGTGTGGGGCTCCATACGGCTGCTTTCCACCTCCAATTCATCCCTACAATGCAGCAGGAACCGTCAGTGAATAGAGGGCAACGTGTTTCCCCTGCTGGCAGTTGGTTATATGGTGGAGCTTCTTCAGCCCTTGTCACTAGTTCTTGTTCCTCATCTGTGATACCAAAACTTTCACCTTCGGGCCAATTTGTAATTACTTCCAAAATCCCAGGGCGATTCAGTTTTCCAATCCGGGTGCGCTGTGTGATGAGGGCAATCCACTTGCTCGCTCCATGTAGCACTGGTGGCATGGTGGGTGGAGGGAACCTTTCCTCTGAACATCCACCCCAGCACTGGTAGTCGGGGTGCCAGAAGGAGTTGTGGTTCTGTGCCAATCACCTCTGAGGCTGCTTGGACTCCTTTGTAGGCAGCCAAGATTTCCTTCTCTGTTGGGGTGTAGTTAGCTTCAGATCCTCTGTAGTTCCAACTCCAAAATCCTAATGGTCAGCCTCGAGTCTCATCAGGCACCTTCTGCCACAGGCTCCAGGACAAACCATGGCTCCCGGCTGCAGAGTAGAGCACATTCTTCACATCTGGTCCCATCTACAAAGGAGTCCAAGCAGCCTCAGAGTTCGGTCTCTGGATAAAACAGGTTCTCGCTGTGATCAACTAGAAATACTGTGCCTTTTCTACATAATGTGGCTATCACAGAAATCAGTTAAAGTTTTTATACCTAAGTTAGAAACAATAAATAAATAATAAAACATTACCCAATGTGTAAATGTTAACCAGTGTGTCATAAGTATGTAAGACCCAACAAAAATTAAGATGAAGATGTAACTTGCTGTCTCTGTATTCCCTTAAATTATGCTAACATTACAGGAATAAAAATTATGTGTTAAGAATAATATTATGCCTTGTGCACTAATTGAATTTCCTGTATTTCTGTCTCTGCAAGTCATACTCTAATATATTTGAAAGGTTTGGTTTTCCTTCATTTCTCACATTAACTTTTGTGCTTAAAGTACAAAATGCAAGCAAATGGAAGTAGGCAAATATATCTATTTTTACAAGAAATATGTTACTCTGCTGCAAACATGTCACAGAAAGGAACACAAAGGTTTTTTTTTCCACAGTTGAAAAGGATGGAAACATGCACAATTATAGGAGAAGGCAGAGGAAAAGGGTATTAACAAGCCAACAGGAAAACAATCTGATTTCATAAATTCTAGAAAGGCGCAAAATAAAATTGACTGGTTTGCAGCTACCCCTCTTTACTGTGCTCACTATCTCCCTTTAGCCTGAAGAAGATCCACCTCCTCCTGTGTGGACTAGTGAGGTTAGTTCTGATAGTAAAACCTGCTGGGGGAGCTAGGATAGAGACAATACCCAGCCTTCTGCTCCCATCACCTTCCCAGTCTGTGCACCAGAAGCAGAAACTAGGAGGAGAAGGAGCATCAGAGACTGTTGTCTCCTGTGGAGGGAAGGTTGACTGCTAGCTGGCACTGAATGATCTGGTGATGAGGCTATGACTGCCTCTCTGCCATCCAGAGGCAAATACAAACCTCCTAATGCAGGATTTTGCTTTACAAAACTTAAAGTGTGTGTGTATATATATATATGTTTGGGTTTTTTTAAATTATTATATTTCTTAATGGGTGCATGTAATATTAGCCATGCTATAATAAAAGTGCATGCTGCGCATACACATATTTCTAGGCTAGCTGAGAAAGAGACAGGCTCCTGGCAACATTGCCCTAGGTCATACTTTAATAATTTTTTTCCCCTGTGATCTAGGCAGTGAGCTAGTAGTATAAAGTAAACAAGAGCAGCAAAAACAACAACAAAAATTGTCTATTATCTATCATCCTGATCAAGTGAACTGCAATTCACAGGGTGCATCTACACAAAGTTAGTATCTGAAGATCAGAACTGAATTTTCTCCTTATACACATTGCTTTACATACTTAGCTTGAAACATAAAACCAAACAGATGTGAAAACAAGAAAATAATTATTCACAACAGTATAACTTTCAAGATCTAAATTTAAAATGTCAAGAAAACATCAGGAAGATGACAGACTGGATTGCATGGATTCACCCACCATTTAAGCATCTCTGCTAGACTCATTCAGGCACAGCTATGCTTTAATCCCCTCCAAAAATTTCTCAGCAAATTCAGAGTCTCAGAACAAACAGATATTCCCTTTATGTTTAACCCATAGTTTAGCAGGGAATAATAGAAGCTTCCCAGCTCTCTTTCTTGAAATAACTTGTTCAAAAGGGAGGAGGAAGCACCTTCTGGCCTGAGTAAAAGTCCTTGAGTCTGGAAAGAAGTGTATTTGTCTGCCTTTGTAGAGAATATTCCTTTTCTTCTATAAAGACAGTAAAATTGTGTCCTTGGCTCTGTTCTTCTGTATAAACTTTTTTCCAGGGTTAAATGTCCTGGTCTATAATATCCAGCTCTCGAAATAACAGCCTGTCTAGCACTCCCAACACTTTCATTTCTATTGCAGCATTAACAATATATGTAATATATTAATGTTTCTTTTAATTTGATGTCCTGGAAATGCTCCTTTAACAGGTGTGGGAAGAAAGCAAAAGAAACAGCAATGCGTATCCAACAGGAGGCAAATGGATGTGACTGATGGATAACACTCATTGTGTATGACCAATGAAACACATTTCAAAAGACTAGTGCAAAGGTGTCTAATAAGGAAAAAGCCATCACATGGCTGTCTACTGACTTACAGTTGCCCCCCACAGCAACTAGGGCCTTTCTGAAACACTCTTTTTCAGGAAACCCCACCTAGTATATGCAAAGAAAATAGAAGACTAGCTCATTCCAGTATTCCTCCTTTGAAAACTGAACAAAATAAAGCATAGGCATCCACTGCCTTGCTCTCCACTAATCTACTGCAGGCAGAGAATGAATGCATGGTGATTTTCCACAGGACAAACTTGAACCTACACTTTAGACTTGCTTCCTTATCCAAATCATTAGTTTCTCAAAATCCATTTCCAATTAGTTGCTCCTGAAGGTACAATTGTTGCACTGGCCTGCATTTAGGGTAAGAGATGAATACAGTTTTAGCTTCCAAGTGTCTTGTTTTCAGTCCTGGGAACTAAGGATCCTTGTTTGTGAGCTAGTAGTTCCAGTACCTCACTAGAAACACATTTCTAATGCCATAGAAATGCAAACCATGAAGGAAAAAAAAGGAAAGGAGATTACCTTCCTGAAAACATGACCCTCCTTTTTTGTGACTTAGCCAATGACTTGAAAGATTTGTTTTGCGCTTAACAGCGGAACAAACTTGCGGTCATTTAGGAACTTCATGGTTTCCATTAAACCACACAGCATGGACATTTGGAATTTCATAGCAACAGTGAAGTGAGAATGTAGATCTTACTTTTCCTCTGCTGAGAGTTAACACCCACACACATTCTCTCACATTCCTTACTTAGCCCAATTCATGTCTTTAAGGAGAGCTGAAGAACAGAACAAACAAAGAAAAAACAAAAAAAACCAAAACAAACCAAAACAAAAAAAAAAATTCCACAAAACCCAAACCAACCCCACTTAAGCCTCTTTCTTAAGCACTTGAAAGCAAAATGCTAAAAGTGGAAATGTAATGTTTCAATGCAGCACTTTTTCTGTCCATCTACAGTGTTTACAGCATTAACCCTGCGACTGAAAAACTGAATTATTGGAAACCACCTAATTACCCAAACATTTACCTCTCTGCAGGTGTAAATACATGGGCCTAATAAGCCTTCCCACTGTGAAAGCAGTTACTTAAATTATATTAAAATATTAAAAACTATTTAATGAGCTTTTTTCCCCTAAAGTAAATTGAGTGTGTGCCTTAACCTGCTTCAGGCAAAGGAAGTTTCAAACATATTGGTTTTGAAACTAGCCATTATTTCCCATGTTGCAAAAATGGCAATTTTATTTCCCAACAGCAAATGAAACTGTCAGGAAAATTTAGATGCAATAAAATTGGGTGGTTAAACCAACATGCTGGATTTGGAATAAAACTGAATTAAAGGAATTAAAATTAAGCATTATGTCAGTCAAACTTTAGAAAAAACTATTTGAAGTGGGGGAGGGGGATGTGTTGGGGTACGGCTTCTTTTGCAAAAGTTAGGTTTTGGACTTGGTGAGGTCCACCCATAACTACCCATTTTATGTCCATCAACTGTGTCACATTTGAAATTTGTGCAATGAAAAATATTTTGCATAAAATGTGTTGCTTCTGGCAACATTTCTGCCTAAATAAAAAGTTGTCAGGCAGTGTGTGACTTTAGTGGTACGGAGTCTTAAAATGGTGGCTTCAGTCCAAGGCTAGCTAATAACGGCTGACATGCACTGGAATCTTGAGGCCTAAATCAACATTGTTTTCACAGCTGTAATTAAGCCACCTAATCAGAAGCACATTTTGACGGGACAGTTTCTGGAAGCCAGACATTACAATTTCTTATGCCTGGAGCGTAGTGGCTCATGAGAGGTCCTCATTTAATTTCAAGTTAAAAAAAAATAAGGCTGTAAAATGAAAAGAGTATAAAAAAAAGCAGTGTATGGCTGTTGAAATGAAGCAGGCCTATGTGTTCATGCCTTGACCAACCCTGCATCCCACCCTCCTTTGGCTCTCTGCCGAGTCCCCAGTTCTCAAGTGGCAGCTACACACAGTGAGATTAAGGGCTTCTGCCAAAGTCAACAGATGAGCTGGTCTGAACTGGCTCTCTGTGTGTTCTGATTGTAAATTGTGCTGGTGATGATTAGAGAACTCTAACACAGGATGTCAACTCTTAAAACTGTCCAGAGAAAATATTTTATTTTTTTTTTAAAGTTCAGGAAATTTTTTTAAACTTCTTTTGTGGCTTGGTACATAGTGTTGTGTCTGTAACTTTCAGATGATTCAAACATGAATTCACACAAATCAAGCAACTATATTATTAAAAAAATACACTGTTACTTGCTCTCATGTGGCGTACTTCCCTCATTTAGGAATGTTTATATAGAAATGCTGCTGCAAAATGCAACTTCTCTGACTAGTACAATACAACAGTCTTGTGCTTCTTCCACCTGCCAAGTGGAAGACAGCCCCAAAATTCAGATTATCAACTACTTTTGTTTTATGATTATCAGTTTGGGACATTGTCATACCTGCTTCAGCAGCTACATTGTCTTGCTTTTTTTCTGGAGCACAGCTACATTGGTAACTTTAACATAAACTTTCAACCCCACAGGCCACTTTAAAACTATCAATATGAAGGCACCAGTCACTGGGGTCTGATTACATTTTGTTCTGCACTTTAATTACATATGGATTCTATTAACTGAACCTTTTGCCTTATAGGCAACATTTTAATCAAATTACTATAATTTTCAAATATGTTACAACAGTCTGACAAGTTTAAAGTTCACATACCTAGAATATTGAGTATCAAAAAAAATTTTGCATAGAAAAAGAAGCATTCTTCACAAAACAGCAAATGTGTTGCCAGATTACTGTAACTACTTTTTACAACAGTACCGTAAGTTGCAGAATGTGATTTATAATATAAGTTGTTGTTGTTGTTTTTAGTAGTAGTAGCATTAGTATTATTCTAAACTACATGATTTATACTGTTTGGTTACAACTATTACTTGTGTAAGCAATACCATGTGACCAAGTGATCATTTGCATTAGGATATGTGCATTCCTTGGCTATACAGTAAGGCTGACAAGTGATGCCCAATTACTTAAAGTCAGGAAAGAAATGCAAATATTTCAACAAAAACATAATTTCGGGGAGATATTACTGCTTGGTGGACTCAGTCTTACAGAGACATTGAACTTGAATAGAGTTTTCTATTTTCATTTGTCTGATATTTCCACACTTTCATGTCTATGATCCTCTGAATAGTTGGGTAATTTTCCTTGTGGGCTTGTCAGAGTTTTTTTTTTATTTACTATCACTTCAGGAACATTCACATGTTCCACAACAACTAAACACTGGTAAGCAACAATACAGAGTGAAGTTTGGATTATTAAGGTCCATATTTACTGAATTCTGCCCAAGACTATTTCCAGGAAAACACATCAAGACAGAGACTAACAATAAAAATAGAAGTCTAATTGCTTTTTGCAAAGCAATTTAAGAACCAGTATCTCCAAATCTTTCACAAAACAAATTCAAATATGCTTAAGACTACGTGGAGAAGTGAAAAAGCCAAGAGGAGTGTTTTGGTTTTGCACAGCCTGGTTTTTGGTAGTGGAGGGGCCACAGAGGTGGCTTCTGTTGAGAAGCTGCTGAAACTTCCACCACGTCTGGCAGACCCAAGCCCTGATGGCTCTGAAGATGGACATGCTGCTGGCCAAAGCTGGGCCAATGAGAGAGGCTGGTAATGCCTCTGTGATAACATATTTAGGAAGAAAATCAAAACTAAGTGGGGCACTGTTAATTTCAGCTAGAGAAGAAGAGGAGATGAGAACATAGAGACACCAGGGTCAGTGGAGAAGGAGAGGCAGGAGCTGCTCCAGGTGCTGGAGCAAAGATTCCTCTGCAGGCTGTGGTGAGACCATGGTGAATCAGCTGTGCTCTGCAGCCAACGAGGATCCACAGGGGATGCAGAGATCTACCCACAGTCCATGGGGATCCATGGGGATCCACAGGGGATGCAGAGATCCACCCACAGCCCATGGGGATCCATGGGGATCCACAGGGGATGCAGAGATCCACCCACAACCCATGGGGGAGGATGCCTGGAGGAGGCTGTGATCCAGTGGGAGACCGAGAGGAGAGAGAATCCCTTGCTTCCAGGCTGGAGCAGCCTGTCCTTGGAGCACTGTCCCCTGTGGAAGAATGACCCAAGCCACAGCAGTGTGGGAGGACTGTGTTCCTGGGGGAGGGACTCATATTGCAGCAGCTTTGGTGGGACTGCTGCTCATGAGATTGGATCCACGCTGGAGAAGTTCATGGAGAATTGTGTCCCATGGGAGGGACCCACAGCCTCACAGGGAAGGACTCCTCTCCCTAAGCAGTGGAAGAAAATCTCGGGTGATGAACTGACCAAAACCCCATGTCCTCTCTCCCTGTGCTGTCAATGGAAATGAGGGAGGGGCTGGGGGAAGAAAATGTGTTTTTACGGGCTTATTTTACTTCTCATTATCCTCCTCTGACTCTGTCAGTAATAAATTCACATTTTACTTTTAAATTGAGCATGTTTTGCCCTTGGAGTGTTTTATTCCAGTCCTTATCTTAACTCATGAAGCCTTCATGAAATTTTTCTCTGCTCTACCCAGCCGCGGTAGGGGAAGGTGAGTGAGTGACTTTCATGGGTGCCTGGTGTTTGGCCAGTGTCAAATCACGACAGAGAGCTTTCATTCAGGACATACCTGCTTTTTGCAACATCTGGGAAGAATTCCTCCAGCTACATCAGAGATATGGCTCTGGCCCATGAAAGACACTCTCTGACATTTAACATGACACCAATAAATGCCTTTCCCTTATGAAGCAAGAGAACAGGAAAATAGTTAGGATGTTTTGTTTATCTCTACTTCCATCCTCATAATTGTAAATTTATGACAACGCATCCCTGTTAGATGCAGGTCTTTGCCATAAAACACAGATTGAACTGGTGACAAGGAAAGAAAGTATATGGGGAAAAGATATGTAAAACCACTGCCCTGATCAGGCTGCCCTGATCAGCCTGGTTAAGTAGGAAGAAAATTTCAGGGAAATAGTTAACTGATAAGTTTGAATTTTAAATATTTCTTTTCTCTCTACCCCCTATGAACAGGGTTCATGTAGATCATGAGAACTGAAAGCTGACTGCTTTGAGTAGAGAGAAAAGTGTACATTTTGCTTAATGCAGATTTTCAACACAGAAGTATGAGACTATATGTCAATCACTAGGATCTCAAGAACAAACACATAATTTTCATGCAAAAGATCATTCTACTTGCTTCTCTCACCTCAACAAAACCCACCATTTCGGTATGTTCAATACTTACGGCAATATCACTAGACATTTCCAGACAAAAGACAGACACAGGCACAATTGTGGTGAAAAAGATAAGACAGCCACATAAACCAATGAGTAACTTTACTTTCACCTCAGCTAAGAGAAGCATCAAAATACAACAGCTGTTTTCACAGTTTGAGAATTCTGCTACATTTACAGACCCCTTTACTTCACCTCATCCATCTGAAACTCACTTTCCCCCCCTCCCTTTCAGGTGAAGCTGTCCTTTTGGGTCCCCCAATTTCCATTTCTCCAGTACACACAAAGCTTTTATTTCTTCATAATCTTTAGAAATTACTGTATTTCCCTCTTCATTTTTTATTCTCTTTTGATTCTGAGGTGAAAACAGAAAAAAGGAGTATCACCAGATCAGCACACATGCAGGTTCAGAGAAGCACCTGACAAGAAGCACTTGTAAAAAAGTGGCTCCTTTTGTTTGCCAGGACTGATAACAGCTTATTTTACAATCTTAAACTTCTGACAGCGGTACTGACATCAGGTATAAAATCTTAGGGTTGGAAGCTACAAGAAGACTTTCTGAAAATATTTTATAAGCAATTGAGTTCTGTTCACTATTTCTCCTATGTGTCACACTGGAAAACAGAGTGTCACTGCGCACTCTGAAACACTGCACTTACAGCAAAAACCAGGGATTCAGACACCCAATCTCTTGGACACCAGGAATTCACATACTTGCCATGTGACTAAATATTGCCCTGCAGCACCCACAAAGAAACTGCTTATGACTACACTACTGCACAATACAGCACTTCTAAGCTCTCAGTTCAAGGTATACTTATTACTGCAGCTCTGAATGAACGTGCAAGTATAATAAGAAATTAATACATCTGAAGAAGAATAAAAATTAATAAAAGCGGCAAAATTCAGCACAGTCCAATTAATGATGTTTATATTACTGGATGTTGCTGAACAAGAAATAGGAAGGACTACTACAAAATGCTGATAGTCTCCTAATAGTAGAAAAAAAAGAAAAGGTATGTTAGAAATATAAGGGAAATTTCAGAAGCCGTTGGTAAAAAACAAAGAAACAGAAGAAGTTAAAAAAACTGAAACCAGTCAACCAGGAACCCTACCAACCAACAGAAGAGAGATACAGGAATAGAGAACAATAGAAAGGGGAGGGGCAGGGAGAAAGGGAGGGGGAGCAGAAAGAAGGAAGGAAGAAGAAAAGAAGACAGGTAGGAAACCTAAGCTGGTTTTCAGCCATATTGAATTTTAAAGAGTTGCAAGAATTAAAAACGCACAGGACCTTTCTCTCCACAAAGTAAGAATCACCAGAGAAAAGTATGACATAGATAGCTGGGCACTAATGAAGACTACAGAGACATTCTGCCACTGACTTCACTGCTCCCCACATAATCCTCTTCTCTATAAGCAGTGGCTCCAGTGTTCATCTCACCTCTGTCCATCATAATCATATCCCTTCATGTTCCTCTCTGTTGGCATTAGCATGACCACATATAGCACACTCAGAATCTAAACTCTATTGACTAGAAGGAAAGTGCTTGGACTAGAAATAGACTGGAGGATGCAGATATCAATTCAGTCTGAGATAAAAGATGAGGAGTTAGAATCCTCAATTTTGCCTCATGACATCAATTTTGTTTTTACAATTATTAATAAAACCCAAAGCAGCAGAAGAAAGTGGTGTAAATAGAAAGAAAGGTGACATGGCTATGCAATTTCAGTAGAAACATGTCAATTAGGAAAGCAGTACCATCTAAACATAGAAAATACCGATACTGATGAATGGCCCAAACTTGCATGTAATGGGCTGTTGGCAGGGCAAGGTCCTTAAGCAACTAGGATAAAAGACATTAAGAAACAGCCACAACATTGTGAGATAAAACCCAATTTTATATAGTAAGAGTCCACATGTGATACACAACTGGAACACTTAAAAAATGTATTTCAGCACTGAGCAGTAGTTACTGTTCAGGAAACACAAACATATGTCATATGAAGGCCTGCAACTGATACAGTCCAAGCGCTGTGTTTGTCGGCTCCATGTAAAATTTTGTCTGCAAGGGATATATTATTGAAGACAGTGAATTAAAACTAACAAAACTAAAAAAGCTAATTTTCAAACCAAATACGTATTCAAGTAGTCATTGCTCCCTTTCATTTAAAATAAGCAAAAAAAAATCTGTTTTATTCTTTTTACTCGAGAAAGCAATTCAGAGCAGAACTTCCTCCTCAAAATCAAACCAAAACAGTATCAACTAGAATGTTAAAATCTAAGTCACGCTGCAAAGCTGTGATGCCTAAAGTTATTAAAATTCATGCTTAATACAACTTTTACAAATATGAGGGATGAATTTACAGAAAACCCAAATACTACAAAATATACCATTATCACTGTTTCATGGCAACTTGAGACTCTCATTCTGAATGCTTTCATTTTTACATAAAAATTTTTAAATACTTCATAGTAATGCTTAGGCCTAATTTCAAATAAAACTTCATCTAAAAAAAGAACTGCTGTTCTTCCCAGAGGGCTAAGAGATCCTTCCACAATGCAAATAGTATCATCTTTGCATTAAAATGACACACAGATACAAACTACTTTAAAAACACAGCATTTAAACACAAACATAGGAGAGCTGGTTTTCACTGTAATGTATCAGGCCATTGCATAGACCTTCACAGACAGAACTAGCATAATATTTGCTAAAAACTCTTTCAATTCAAATGAAAGCAAACCTTGCTGCAAGTTTGGCAGACTTCCCAACCTTTAGTAAACAAGTGATTTAAACAACAAAACAATCATAACAGGCAAAGGAGCAGTCCAATTACATCGGGCATAGGCTCAGCAGGACACACATAAACATAGCAGAAGATATCAAAAGAGGAGGAGGAAAAAAGCAGTTTCAGTGAAGTAATTTCATTTCTTAGAAAGGTTGTGTAATCACAAATAAAACAAAGTTTTCATTCAACAATTGTCACTTCAAGACGTTAAAACTCAAATTTAGCACTGATTAATATAGTTTGTATTCACACTAATTTCCCATTGTGCTGTTAGAAGCAAGATAAGAAATTAATGTAATTCTGTTGGAAACAACCAAAGCCAAACCCATAGTCACAGCCTTTAAATATATGTTTACTAGTATGTTTATATCGTTTGCATTGTGACAGCTCTCTTCTTACAAATCTTCTTTTTCAAAAAGAAAGACAAGCAATACTAATTTTCTTTTTTACTACACAAGGCTGAAAGAAAAGACAGTAGGAAGGGAAGAACAACAATAACAACAAGAACCACCACCACCAATAAAATGAACTCCAAACCTTTCTCCTTTATTCTCTGTGGAAAAGTAAGAAGAGCTGGGGAGAAATACACTGAGTGTATGCAAGTTGCACATCCTACACAGTCTCTTTCTAAGGAAATTTCCCTTACATTTCTAGTGCTACTTGGCTACATATTTATGACACAAATAAATCTGCATTTAGTAATTTCCCTAGAAAGAGATCTCAAATCTGAAGGCTCACCTTATTACCTTCCCCTAAACAAATCCATGTACCTTTGTGGGCAACAATATTTTTAGACCAAAAATTATATTCCTGAATAGAAAATATAAATAAATATTAAAGAAAATATAAACTGAACTTTAACCTTGTAAGTTTACTGATAAGGATTATTCATAACCACAATAATCTAAAAATAATTCAGATCTCCTGAAAACCACTTTGTTTATATGAAGCTAATAACATTCTGTTTTAACATACAATGCTTCTTCAGGTCCAAAGTTCAGCTATTTACTGTACTGGTAAAACTAAAATATTCACAATGTATTCTTTTCCAGCAGCAATGAACAGGTCCTTGTAGAAGATACAGTAGTAAAAATTAAACCCTGCGTTAACTTTTACCATTCCTTTTCAGAAAAAGTTTCTGTTGACACTGGTTTTATTGCTCTATTACATTTATAGATAAATATTATTGTATTTCCCTACAGAAACTATACAGTATAAAGGGACATGCTGGCTAAGAAACCACATTCAAATGACAAAAATTACTTCAAAAGCAGACTTACCATTTGTAAGGTCACTTTCATGAAGGTTAGCTGTTTGGAGCCTGGACTTTAGGGCAGCAGTGTGAAGCTGAAGAGATTCTGTTTCTCTCACTAATATTTCAACTCTGGAAACTACAAGTTGGTAGACTTCCATGAAACTTCGAATCACAGCCTTTAAAAAGTAAAGTAAATCATCAGTGCCAGACAAGCTATACTTAAATGCCAAGTAGCATACATCATCACAGAAGATCTCATTTTTATTAATCGGAAAGATCAAACAAAAGTTGTAAACCAGGCACTTAGGTTGTAAGGTCTTAACCAAAGGTCTAACATAAGATTTTGTACTTCTTCAAAAATCTGAAATATTGATAGCTTCAAGGAAAAGCAAATGACTGTGCATCCCAATTGAAAAGTGAGCTGTTTTCAAACATACAATACTCCATTGAACAGTTGATACTATTTTTTATTTTATTTAACTACAAAACTCTGCACATTCAATTTATGTTTATAAAGAATCACTGCACAGTTTTAGGTGAATTTTACTACTTTCAAAATTGGTCTTCCCACTTCATGTTAAGAAAATTAATTTGCCAGAAACAAAAGAAATATGGTAAAGCTACAGATCTCTGGAATTAAATAATCTGATTATAGTATAGCTGGAAAAATAGAATTGTTTTCATGTCTATAGTGTAAGAATATCCAAGTCGTATAATATCAAACAGATGGATAATAAATCTTAGCAGCACAAGAGAGAACAAATGATTTGACAGTGGTAACTTTGTCTCAAATAGTCTAACACTTTTTGAGATTATTGGTCTTCTTTACAACTGGCTAATTACCTTTTATATGTGAAGTTACAGTTTTCCCCTTTAAAATGAGCTGTAGCAAGCTGCAACTGTAAGAACATATTACAGGTAATCGAAATTGGTCTTTCTGAATATGTCTGTAGAACAGATTTAAAAACTATAATACCACAAACAGGCATTTACTAAGGCTTTAACTTTTCCTTTCTTTGTTCTCAAACATACTGCTGCTTTTCAGAATAAAGGTAACATCACTGAAATCAATCAGATTATTTTATTGTGAAGTGTAGAAAACTGCCATGGCAAATCAACACCAACGTATCTTTTTTTATAAGAAAAAATATCTGAAATGTTTTAAATACTATAGTGCTAATCCAAACAGTATATTCACGTAGTTCTGTAAGCCTGCCACCATCAGCTCTAATCCTGCTTTTAAATGTTTTTATTTCACATTCAACACAACTAAAATGCTGCATCTATTCAGAAACAATACCAAGCAGGAATGGGGATATATCTTATACGCCACATAATACTGCCTGACAGTCTTCAAACAGCAACAGCCCACATGTTTAAAATGAGACATGTTGAAATAGGACTATTACCTGGGCCTGTGACCCATAAACAAGGATTATACCATTGCATAGCAAGCTGTGTCTCAAATCTCACTGAAAAAATCTCATGTGTTCCTTTAATTACTTCACACATGATATTTAAAGGTTTCGCTGAATTAGAATTTAAAGAGACATTTCCATAACCTTTTACCTCTACTACTACAAAGCCAGTGAAGCCACTACCATGAAGTTATCTGAAACAGTATTTTCTAATTCCTTGCTGACCTGCTCAGATATTTAATTTGTTTTCTCATTCAAAAGATTTGAAAATTTTAAATCTAGGAAAAATGTATTCATGAACTTTTATTTTCACACATAGCAATTATTTTTTGAAATAACTTAGATTTCTATTTAGTCCAAAAGAAAGTAGATTTGCATGTAGTAATCGTTCCTTACGAATGTGGAAGGTGGCATTTATGTACCCATATGTGCAAATTCCTTCCAGTATATCCCAACTTCCTAGCAAAGAGTTGGGATTAGTTTAGGTCTCTCTTGCTCAGGAATAGGTTAGGACAAACATTATTTTTGGGTCTTCCAGGAGGTGGCATGAGCATGAAGAATACTTATTCTAAATGACATCTGGGGAAGGGAAAATATATTGGGTTTTTAGATATGCCACTAGAAAGCACAAAAAATTTTAAGAAACTTATGTCAGTCACGAGATTGAATGATGGATCTGTCTTCAACAATACAAAAATTGCCCTTACTGGAAAGCCTGATACACATGGAATGGGCATAGAACATGGCCACTTGCAAGTTATATTCTCTGTTACCTAATGATTAAATGCATCTTTAAAGAAGTTCAAAACCTCAATTTAGATCCCTATTTGAACATTATAGATACAAATAAACCTGCAGCTCTGGAAACTGTTCTGAGGTCAAGAAAGTCAGTTGACAGAATTTTCCAAGAATGCAAGTCTAGCTCTGCAAAATTTTTTTCCACTCCTACTACTGAGTGCTTTCTTGTGAAGTACAGTAAGATCCAGTAAGTACAGTAATAGCATTAAGATGATAACTACATATATATAGCTTTTAAGTACACATAACAATAAGATGTTCCAGAAATACTCCTGATAAATTTTTATAACATAAAATTTGGCATTTATATACATCTGCATGGTCTGCAGTTAAGCAAGCACTTCTTGTTTTGAATGTGCTGGTAATAGTGTGACATTAAAACTGGGAGCAGACCATAAAACAATAAAAATTTGTCTTCAGTTACACGCAAAATGTTTCAAGAATACACACCAGAAATTGACTTCTGTTCAGAAAGGCAAGTAGTAGTTTGGGGTAGTGATCCCCAAACCTTACAGGAACCTATATTATTGCAACTCATTTCAAAAGTCTACAACATTTTAGGCAGATGAGTGTTGTAGGAAAGTTAGTGGGGAGAAGACTTAATCAAGGAGGCCACAGAAAAACTGGATTTGAAGAATACTGATTTTAAACATTAGTGGCTCTAGGTGTTACTCCCTGCTTGTGCAAGGGGCATGGACCGAAGGACCGTCAGAGGTCCCTTCCAACCTCAACCTAATTCAGTGATTACAAAGTCATCGTTGGGATGGAACAGAAATCCAGTGGTTGAAATTTACCTAGGATTGTCAATCTTAAGAGCAAAAATTGTAAGCAATTGCTCCACATTAAAAAAAACCCCAAAAAACTAAAAGAAGAAATGATCAGATGCTGTATGTTTGTTTTTTTACAGCAATCTCTTTCCTTTTCAGTCTACACAATGCTTTAATGTATAAAGGATGTCACTATTATTTATGACATCAATATCCTACATCACGTACTATGGCTGGAGTGCTTTTAATAGTAGGAGTGCTGGTAGGAGTATGGTAGCAGTGATTTTAATCCAAAAGAGTCTGTGAGAGAAAACCCCTGCTCCAGCACTAAGATATGACACAGGCAGCTTCATGAAAACTTCAGATGCATGATAACTGGCTACAACTCACAACATAAAACTATATTCTTACAGTTGACATGTAAAAAGAGTGCCCAAATTCTATTTTCAAATACAACTTTCAATGGACAGATTATTTTAAGCCTAAATACTTCTAACAATTTCTTTTTTACAGCTACTGAACATTTAAAACAGTATCCCTATCCCTATCTAGAAAACCCCTAAGAGCACTTTACCAGTCTGAGCAAAATCAGATTTTTTTAAAAAAATCAGGTGTTAGTCATACCATAAGGGAACTAAGTATTTTGAACTTTAGATCTTTATTCAATTAGAAAAATGGAATCTGAAGATTTTTGAGTGGAAGAAGGCCTTTATGACCTCTTCAGAGACGTTTCATCTACAATATGAGGGTATATATAAAAAGTTTTGGCTTTGGCTCCAGGGCGGTGAAGATGAGAAACCAAAGTTGAGAGTAAAAATAAAATGAACTAAGTTGATGCTGTTTATAAACTACAAACCAGTGAACATCAGAGCAAAAGAGCAACATTTAAACCATGCTTTCTTTCTCAATATTAATCTTTAAAAGGACTGAGAACACTTAAGCTTAGGACAGTTCTCCAGGGGACATGTAAACCCATTTTTTTCTAACATTTCATGCACTTTTGAATAACCAGTCATTGTCGTGTTCTGTACACCATTTCTAGAAACAGTAATTTTCAGGTAGATAGTGCTAGAGATGCCATAAAACTGCATTTCCATGTATTGCTGCCTGTAAATTTACAAGACTGAACGACTTCAGTCTGCAGGAGTACTTTATTTAAAGGGAAAAATTGCTAATACTGACAAATTACATAACAATCTTCAAGGAATTAGAAATACAAAAAGAAAAACAATATTTTTAAAAAATTAATTTATGAAATTCAAAGGTTATTCACACTTGAGCTGTTCTCATTGAAGTTACTGTAGAAACATACAATAAATACCCAGATCAGCATATGCAAATTAGTAGAAGACCTCTCATCAAAGTGTTAATGTATTTATCATACATTATAAAAAAAGCCTTTTAAATTCCCACTTAAAACACTATACAGGTTGCCTCCCTTGTCCTTAGTGTTTGGCCATTGAGAACACAGTTTGAAAAAATTATTTGGATTATGAGCTACAAATTGTAGTGAATGGCAATTTCCATCTAAAGTTTTACACTATTCTAAAGTTACAAATGAAATACCAAACTATTAAAAATCAGTTTATTTATTTTTATATCAATGTTATTACTTTATCTTAGGACTTATTTGGCCCGCTGTTATCATAGAACTGCATCTCAAGTTTGGAGGCAATAAACCTAAAGGAAGGAGACCTTATGCTGAAATAATGCTTTCTAAAAGGTGTCAGAAAGACTAACAGCCTGACAATATAAGCATTGACTTTGTAACATCAGATGAAGTAGTCAAAATAACAAAATCATCTACTTTACACAACATACTTTAAAAACCAAAAATGTACAGAAAAGTTAAAATTCATGTTTGCTTGGTTCTTCCTTCAGGAATTCTTCAAATAAACACAGTGTTAGCACACAGCAAATTACCCCAGAACTATACATACAAAAAGATAAAAAAGAACAAGAGATTGAATAATGAATGAACTTCAGAAGAATTAAAGATTAACACTGGTTAACTGAATTAACAAAATGCTTACATAAGAATATGGAAAGACTGAGACTTTCATTCATGGTACAGAGTTTGGCTGAAGTGGAATTCAGGCAAAAGCAAGTGGTGTGAAAGCAAAACTCCATGGAGTGGAGTTCTGTATGCCTGTCATTACTGCCTTGCTCTGAACTAACATAAATAAGATTCATTACAATGAGTCCAGAAAACAAAACAAACATCAATTACTTTTTGTTTTTAGAAATAAAAGATTTCAGGATAATGACTATATCTTTAAAAGGGCTATATTTGAAGAAGAAATCATTACAATTCATTTCCCCCCATACATCTGGCCATTTGAAAACCCATCCTGGCTGCCTTCACCCATAGTCCAAAATGTCTAGTGGCATCAGTGAAGGATATAAATACTGCAGCTTCTCTGGCATCTGGGAAAAAACCTCAAGGGAAACCGCATTCAGCGAAATTGCACTTTTGCAGCTGTTTGGCACTTCTTTAATGATCTATTCTCCTTGTATCTCATTTCAACACTAAACTTTTTGTTCAGTTCCATTCAAGCGTGGCATGCACAATTTAAATGTGCCAAAAAGCAGGTCAGTTTTGTTACAACTTTTTTTTTCCCCCAACGAAAGCTGACTCAGTGCCACACACGGGGCCTAACTCTATCCCCTTCGCTTCAATAACAATTACTTTACCCTGTAGGTCTCAGCAGATAGCCCAAGGGAATGAAGCTCTAAATAAAAGGCTAGATTCTCTGCAAGAGGTAATGACATGACTTCCTACAAGAAAATTGAAAAGGGAGCATTGAAATTGACAGCGACGGAAGAGAAAGTGCTTCTACTGGAAACCACTGTGGATGGGCATAACAACAATTCTCATGAAAATTATTACAAAGTATAAGACTTTCAGAAATTACCTCAATCTTTTAGAAACTGATAAATTAAGACAAATGTGTTTAGTTGGTATGACCTGGCAGAAAGAATCCTGAGAATTTTATAGCAAAGGAACTAGCTACCTTCAGCCTTGACTATTTAGAAAGATCTCTGGACTATGCAAGAAAATTGTCACTCAACAAAATTGAGGAAATACAGGTTTTTATAGGCCATTAATGTTTTTATGCGAGACCATTCTCACTGTCTACTGCACAACACCAAGCACAGCTGCATACAAAACGTAAACGAGAAACAATTCCTGTTCCAAAGAATCTATAGTTTCAGGTACAAATGGGGAAAATGTTACCACTACATTGTACACTTCCCATCCTCTTACACAGTCTTGATTTAAAATTAATATTTAAGTTTGTAAGGAAGGGTTAGAATTTTTCAAGTAAGTGATTTTAGTGAGAAAGAAATGTAAACTGAAAGAAGTTTCAGGCTGGTATCCTGTCTTCGGTGTATATCAGCTTCTTTTGCAGTTTATATTCTAGACAGGGACAAAAGACAGAGAAGGGTGGTCACTGGCACTACTATAAAGCCTACATTTAAGTGCATGTGAAAATCTGCCTAATACAAGCATAATGCATTATCACTGATGAGAAGAACCAAACAGCAGCAGTCACTACAGAAAAGTCAGGACGCAGTCTTACTACAAAACATGATAGTATTCCATTACCCATTCAGTCTTGAGGAGAAAGAAGAGAGCAAAACTTCTCATCAAAATTCAGGTGAAATGCCAAGTGAAATACAAGTTGTCTGAATCTTGATGATATTACCTTTGACCTACTGAAGTGACATCTTGGAACCAGAAAAAAACAAGAATAGAATTCTGTTTTCCACAACCAAATATATGTTACTAAAATAAATTTTAAAAAGCACAATCTTTGTCATTTTCTAATTCCTTAAAATGAGATATTATTCCTTATATCTTACATACAAATATCTTATATAAACAAAACAATTTTTATAAATAAATGCTACCTAAACACTGTCTTAGTTGCCTAAAATATTGATTTACTATAGGTGAATGTGTAGAAGAACAACTTAAGGAGGAGAGAGAAGCAGATATTAATCTGTCAGATTACTAAGTAGAAAAATCTAAAGCAACTTCACATGGAATGTAAATGTGAGGTAAATGTGAGATCTGAAAAACTCTTCTGCTCTCTTTGAAATGCTGTCCACAAGCTGTCCAACATAAGTAACTAATTCAACTATTTTCCAGCATAGTAGTTTACTAAAAATTGGAATATTATTTTTCATTGGTTTTAAATAGTGCTCTCTTAACTAAGACCAATTTCAAAAGATATATGCTCTACTCATGAAAAAAATACTTAGTTTTAACTGCTGTAGAAGTCTGTCATTGACTCCAAGAGAAAAAAAATTACCACCCCACAAAATTTAGGCTCACTATAAACATTTTCTTAAATATTTTGACTAGACCTCTGAAGGGGTATAGATCATTCCCTTTTGCCCACAAGAAGCAGATTTTTAATTGTATATTAAAACATTTTCAAACTGAATTAAATATTTTACCTATGGATAGAAGGGGGAAATGCGTCCACTTTTTATTTTCCACACAAAAAGCTGAGCATAGTCTATGCTCTAGTTGCCATTTACTAAGAGAGACAAAGGTCTCTTCTGGCAGGTTAATCAATATGACAACTGCGATTGTGTGGCTCACACATTAATACTCACGAGTGAGTCCTAATCCTTGTACCAGATTTTAGGGGAATGCTCAAGTCAAAAGAGCCTAGGGGCTGGCAAATTGTGCAAAATTTTGTGAAACACTTGCTTTTTCTTAAGAATGCTCATGGTAGCACTGCATTTTAATTCAATGTAAGTATTTAATCCTACATAGCGCAATATTTTGTAGTTTTCAAGGAAATTCTGAAGTACACCTGTTGGTTGGATCACAAATTAATTTTTTCACTTTGGCTTCCAATTAATTACACAAATTCATGATGCCAGTATAGGGGAAAAGCAGTAGTGAATTACTTTAGAGAACATAATTATCAAGAAAAGCTGAACTGCATTCCTCAAATTCATTGAAACACCCTTAATCTAATGGTAACTGCCGCATATAGGGTGGACAGTTGTCATCCCTTCATTCTGCCTAAACTTAGATGTTAACGAAATAACCAATTTGCTTCATACATTCTTAAACAACATTTTAAAAAACAACATGCAGATGGCTAAATTTTCAATCAGACTTGCTTTCAAGACTTAATTTATGCCATGAAAATGTTTTATGAGAAATTTTAGTGACAACAGCTTTTGTTCCAAAAGATGAGAAGGAAATTTAAAGAACACAGTACACCTAATACCAAATCTCACAATGAGCACGTATATTAGCATCCCTCTTTCCAAAACAAATTCTTACAGAAGTGGCATCATCGAGCTTGACAATTTGCTATCCTTAAAGGTCAGTATTATATAAATAACTTATTTTTTACAAAGTTTGCTTTTAACCATCAGAATCTGAGGAAGATCAAATAAAATTATTCCTATCATCTCTGAATATTTAGTTCTACAACAATGAATTTATAGCTGAAGAAAACTCTTGTTGGGAAAATGACTGTGTTAGTCTGTCTTTTTGGCATTTGTCATATCTGAGAGATCAGCTCATCTCAGAAAGGTACAAATCCAAACCAATGCAAGCTAAAAATTGATGGACGAGTGAAACTCCACTATACTAAAGTCTGGCCTCTTCTGTGCAAGAGGCCAAGAAGGTAAGTGAGAATGCTGTTCACCTGGAACAACAGGTTGAAAGAGTTGAGTAATACACCTGGTCCCCGTAGCTGGACAGGAAAGCTACAGATTGAGATGTAGTCTGAGCTCTGGGTGGCAACCTGAGACAAGAGGCTGTGAACTGCCAAACTTTAGGATATCAAGGGGCATGAAGATGGGTGACAGCAGCCAGGTGAATGGACACTGAGACCATCAGAAGCTAAGAACTGCCTACCTTTTGGATAACGAAAGAGATGAAGACTGGTGACACCATCTAGGTGGATGGACACAGAAAGTGGGGACAGAAGCTGAAGACTTGTATGCAGGGAGACTGAGGATGTAAAAGATACAGGGTTCCCTTGCTGGAGTCCTGCTCAGAGGCACCAGCTCAAGCTGTTTCTGTATTACTGCACTGTGAATAAATGGCTTTATGGACTGAGACATCTGAGACACCACTAAGGGAAACCTGGGGTCGAACCTGTAAGGGAACCTGGTCTGACTGCATGTGAGTGTGGGCTGTGTGAGGAGTCAAGCAGGGCACTGGAGTCACCCACTGCGAAGGGGCTTCACTCCCAACAGTGAAAGTCTCTGACTTTGGGAATGTCACTGCCAGAGTGTTTTATGAATGACCAGACTGGGAAGTTTCCTTAACAGAGAAGACACTTTTCTGATGGCAGAACTCTTGGTCTCCTCACTCAGACCAACGATTCAAAGATATGTTGCTACCAGATAAGCCTTCTAGATAATACTTTGAAAGACATGACTTTCTGCTTGGGAATTTAAACTTCAGCTTGTAATTTTTCACTTGCACAATATTAACCAAAAACCAAAAATATCTGAGTTTGGAAAACTCGATGGAGGGAAAGTCTGGGACTATATATTGTGGCAATGGCAGGAGGCTTTGCTCTCTGATCTCTTCCTTTAGTATTTGTCGATTAAGATTAAGCAGAAAGAGGGGGATACACCAACAGGTGCTGTTACTGGAAAATAACTAAATCTGCTTCTTAACAGATAAAATTCAGAACTAAAATACAGTCTTCAGTCATTAAATGTACATCATAGGTTTGCCCACGAAGGTGGAAGGGATTACTCTTCCCTCCTGATCTTTACTTTAGAACTGCTCTTTTATCAAAAAACATCCCGAATGTTTGTCATTCCATGGATATTATCTTCTTAAAAGCCATAGAAGATCCAATCCTTTGCATGTACACTTGCCAACATGCAGGCGGTGTATCCTTATTATTCAGGTTTACACAACAGTTCCACATTCATCCTATTTCCATTAATTAGAGCACTCTCCAGCTGTCTCCATTCTCTCCTCTCTTCCTAATTTCTTACCACATTTTTGCATTTAACAGGGAGAGATCAAAAATGAGAAGAGACCATAATGAAGGGAGAGTTCTAAAATAGTTGTCCTGGTTTCAAAGGACAGGTGTGTGCTAGGGAAAAAACAAGGCCTTCCCTTGAAATGGAAAAAGTAAAATCCCTCCCTCTCAATTAGTATAATTTTGAAATTAAGGGTCTGTCGGTCAAAGATATGGGGATAGGAACAACAGTTCTTTACTAATATATACAACAAAGCAAAACAAAACAACAACTATGAAGTTAACAACAAACAGAACAGGAACCCAGTAACAGTTCTTTTGGTTGTGGACACCTTTCCCCTGTGGTGCAGTTACCGTCACCGTTGGCAGTGAGCTCTGGCAGGCTCCCAGTGGACAGGGGCAAATGGGATGATCCCCCGCATCTGCAGGTGTGCTGGAGGTCATGGGGCTGTGTCCCAGATGGGAAGAGATAGGGCAGAGGCAGGATGCCTGGAAAACAGCAAGCTGAAGCAGGAGGACGTCCAAGCAGGGATGCTGGGTCCAGCAACACAAGAGGTAGCTCCTGGTGTTGAGATGGTGGGGGGTGTAGCAATGACCTTTCTCCTCTGAAGTTAAAAGCAAGAGAGCCAGCAACTGTCTCCCACCCTCCTTTACCTGCTTCTAATCTTTTAAACCTCCCTTCCCCCTGCCCTCCGAGAGAAACTCCAAAAAAAGCAGGGAGGCTCTCCTTCCCCCATCTCAAGGTCTCAAGGACCTAGCCTTGAGCCATCAGTGTCCCTTAGCATGTCAATGGGGAAACATTCCACAGGCAGAGAGGAAAGGAAAAAACAACCCCCAACACAGTATAATGAACTTGGGTACTGCAATGGACAAGTACTGAGTGACCTATTTAAAGCATATTAGTCCTGGGACACCTATAGCAAAGATTTTATGAATCACATGAATTTGTACTTTTCAGAGTCCAATATAATGTTGGAATTTGTGATCCTAGGACACTGGCAACACATGTCACTAGACAAGGAATCAATTGAACAAATGAAAAATCAACACAACAGCTTCAAAACAGCTTGCTATGATTCCTGCAAAATAACAACGTAAAAAATAAAATTTGCAGGTAATAACATATGTATTTATATGCCAAAATTTATACAACCCTTTCCACCAAAAAAAAAAACCCCAAATAACCCCACTAACAACAAAACACCACCAAAAACCCCCCCCACCAAAATGAATTAATGACCAATTGATAGAATCTGGTAACTCAAAACAGTTTAACTTTTAATCCTTTCAAAACTTATCTTCTTTGAATTTCACCTCAGTAGTATAGCATTTGGGATGCTGTCCCAGTCTAATTCTTCACTACATGGTAAGTGTGGAAATACGAGAACAGCCTGTTTTTTATGCCTAGTTTTATATTCTGAAAGGTTTACTGTATTTTTCTTAATCCTTAAGTTGCATATTCATTGCTATATTTTTGGCTAAGTGCTGTCACTTATATTGTCATGCAGAAGGGCAAATCAGGGTCAGTTTATATAAGCAGCATCAATCTGCAAAATCTTCATCAGTCTTTATTTCAAGACATTATGCAAAGAAAGCCTGACATTAAGAGAGCCTTAACTGACAGCAAATGAAATCAATCAGCAAATCACTAAGCCATAATAAACTTGCTCAAATTGTAGATAACCCTTCCTCTTCCAGGTCTTTAAGTACAAGGCCCCAAATGCAGTATCTGGGCAGAAATGTATTCCTCGATTCCATTACAAAATTCTTGTACTAATATAGTGCAATATTTAATAATTTTTTTCTTCCTCTGTAAACAATTGGTAAAAAAAAGGAGGAGACATGTTTTATAATGGACTACTAAGCAGTTAAACAAAAAAAAAAAACTAAAAAAAGTTTCAGCATTTGAAGAAGGTTTGTTGGTTTTTGTTTAATATAAGAATTCAAAATGGCCTGATTCTGTTTCTGCTACGTAAACAGTTCTGTAAAAAAGTCTATTGCCTTATTAACTTCTATTGCTTAGTTTCACTTGTTCAGCATTTTTTTTAGTTTTTGAAATTAAAAGATCCAGTACAAGAAATGTGAGACTCCAGACACTTCCAATCTTTCATGGTTTTCACTTCATGAATTTAATTTGTAACCACATGATTACCAGCAATTAAATGTCTACGCTTCTTAATGGACTTGTCTGTGCTACAATGGTACACATTGCACAGTCTCAAAAAAAAAAAAAAGTCATAAATTTACACAGTTGCTATATGTAACCTGTAACAGGTGGAAAAAAAAAAAACAAAAACCACAGGATTACAAGCAGAAGCAAAACTAAATCAATAAACTTAGTGAATTAAGATAATATTTTACACAGTTCTTAAAGAACTTTATTGCATACAGGTAATTCCTAAGACATCAGCCACATGCAACAGATACAAATGTATGAAAAAGTGTAAGTGGACAAAGATGGGTAGTTACATGACTGCCTGATAGGGCCAAAAAGGAAAACTTTCCATTGAGAAAGGTTGTTGAAAGAATAAATAGGGACTAACTTTGGCAGTCAAGATTATCAAGATAATCATCATCTTAGGTGAAAAGCTTTTACAAAACTGACAGTGTTTACTAACGGGCTGGACAAGTGTTAGTAGTGTCACGGGCACAAAGAGAGCTTTCAGTAATTGATTAATTGGTGATTACAGACACTGACTTTGATATTTATGGTCCATAAGGCCAAGAGAGCATGGCTGGAGTGCAAGAATGTCCCAGTTAACTATAACACCTTCTGAAAAAGTTCTTCATATAATCTCTGCTAATTTAGTAGGATGAAGAAAGGCAAGTGAAGAAATAAAGAAGTGCAAGGGTGGCTGAAAAAGTGAGGGAAAGAGGGTAATGATAAGGAGCAGAGAAATGAGGAAAGGAGAGGGCCCTTGGGGAGAGGGAGAAAGACTGCTAACAGAAATGCTATGAAGAGGAAAGGAAGTTGAGCAGTTAAGTGGCAGAAAGGAGAAGCAGTGTGAAATTCACATTACAGAAGGAAAATTTCCAACATCAATGGCATTTAGAAGATGTCGCAATTTTTTAACATTTTAAACAATGTCTTCCTAATATACATTAATCTTATGTTTTAAAGTAATTATATTTAGTAGCATGATACAACATATCTGGAGATATGACTCCAGATACCAGCTGAACACTTTCCAGAAGAGTTCTCCACTTTACAATTCTTCAGCTTAAATCCTACGCCAACTTTATATTTTGATAGACTGAAGTTTGCAAAATGTCAGGTTTGCAAGAGGTGTTGCCCCACTCTAATGCTTTTGAAACATTTACTTATTTATGAGTATTTCAACTCAAAACGCAAGTATAAAGGAGCAGTAGAATAATAAAGAATCGCTTTTCTCTTTAAACAGTATACTTTAGACAGACTTGTATCAAGTCCAGAAGCACCACATTTTGACACTAGGTAAGAAAGTAGTCCTTTCAGAGAGCAGAAGAAATCAGTCCTTTTGGAGGTGGGAGGGCAGCCCAGCTGCTGTTGATAGCAGCTGCTGAAGTCCTGGATAATGAAGATCCAGTTTTACCTGACAAGAAACAGCAATCTGATTCCAGAGGAGGCAGCATTCTGGCCTCTATAATAGTTCCTTCTCTGATGAAACAATGCAAGTAAAAATGAAACACAACAAGAGTGTGCATGATGCATCTTTAAGACTCGCTAAAAAACACTTCTTTCTGAAGTATTAAGAGGAAAAAAATATTTTTTTAACAGCCCTGTTAATAAAAGGAAAAAGCTTTAAAACAGAAGTAGAAGATTTAAAATACTAGTAATAAGATTTTCAAGCAGCTGCTCCACGATTAATTCATCTCATTAAATCTTCTTACCAGAACTGACTTATGTTTGAAAGACAAGCCCTGTGCAGAGGATAAGATCTGATGACAGAATTATAATGTTACCTTTGAAATCACTTGCTTCCTCAATTTGGTAAGAACTTTTTTATTGACAAGTGAACAGAAATGAAAAAGTGTTTATTATTTTGAGGAAAATTATCAGCAGAATTATGCATATCTTTCACCATCTAATCTATCAAGCATAAATCTAAAATTAATAAACAAGTGGAAATAAATACAAATTAGGAACGTCCTAAAACTACATTTATGTTTGTCCAATTAATTAGAAAAAATGGACCTACAGCACAATTAGATAATGCATGACCAAATCACGCATGAATGCATAAATGGTAAGAATCTACTTCTTCGTAAATTTATAATGATTATAGGCTAACACTGAAGATACATCAGTACTTGACTATTTTACTACTACGTCTTCATTTTATTACTTCACTTTTCATTTTAAATTACTTCAAAACACCCAGGAAAGGCAAAGAAGTACACAAAAATCCCATGTGGACTTCGTAAACCTGTATGAATGGATGGATACATGCTGAAGACAGAGGGAGCAAGATGGGACAGGTGGAAGGGAGAGACAGAGGGACAGCAGGGACAGAAAGACTGATTCAGAGCAAGCAAGACAGAACGAGAAAAGAGGCACAGGAAGCAGAAGAGAGAGCAAGACTCAAGCAGAGTAGTAGGCAGAGACTGACTGAAGGAAGGCTCATGAGTACGTAGGGCAGAGAGCAGGCACCCAGGGAATGGGAAAGCAAGAGCACCAGAGAGCGGGTGCACGTGGTCAGTGTGCACACAGCAGCAAGTGTGCAGCCAGGAGAGCACCCGTGCAGCAGAGAGTGTGCAGAGAGGACACACAGGCAGGCACCAGAGCACGAGAGCGTGTGGTAGAGAGAGACAGAAGGGAGGCAGAGACAGGCAAGACAAAGTGGAAACTTAACCACCTCAAACCTGCCTGGAGCAGAGAATCACAGAATCTTAATTGTTGGAAAAGACCTCCAAGATCCTCAACCCTTGACCAAACACTACTACACCAGCAAACCATAGCACTAAGTGCCACATCCAGTTGTTCCTTGAACACTTCCAAGGATGGTGAGTGACTCCACCATATTACTGATGTAATGGTGAATGGTAAGTCCATTCCCATGCCTTAACACCTTTCTGATGTCCAACTGTTGAGCCTATGCCCTCTCGTCCTGGGCTAATTGCCCAAGAGAAGACACTGACTACAGCCTGACTACAACCTCCTTTCAGGTAGTAGTAAAGAGCAATGAGGTGTTGTTGGAGGTTAGGATTTTTAGTTTTTCCCTTTCTCTTAGGAAATTTTCTCCCATTTGTTGCCTAAGAGATGGTAATGATGATACCTGGGAGACAAAGGATGTGGCTGGGAGGAGGAGGAGAGGAAGAGTGCAATTTGCTGTCTCTTGGCTGAGGGGCTTTCTCTTGGGAAGTGCAGAGGCACTGAGATTTGGGCTGGGGGTGAGGGGCTGGACCCATGCCTCGCTCTCGCTCACTCTCTCCTGGGATCCGAATGCACAGGTGTGGTTTTGGTACCAGACTGTTGAGGCCAGAGGATTCACTGCCACTGCAGATCTTTTGTCCTTCACTGTGTCTCCTCATCATGGGTGAGCATCTGCTCGCAAGAACTGTTTAACTGGGAGCTTTCCAACACCTGACCTACTGGGAAAGGGACTCTGACCCCCCGATCCTTTCCTGGAGGGAGATTCTCCTGGCTGCTTGCGGCAGCTCCCTGGCAACCCACCTACCGCTGCCCAGACCAGCTGTTTTCTGCCGCTGCTTCGGGTTTTTTGCTACACTTTAACCTGACACCCGAATCCTGCCCAGACTCCCCTGGCTCCTGGCACAGCACTGGAGCTTTGCTACCCTTTGTTGGCCACCCTGGGTGTGCCCGCCTCTGCTGTTCCAGCTCGCTGCTCCGAGGTTCCTGCTGCAGTCCATTTCGCCATCTCGAGGGTCATGAGGCTCAGCTGCCACTGGGGGCTTGCAAATGAAGCCCCTTCCCATGCCTTCCGCCGGCCCGCCATTACCCACCTGAGGGAGGCGCCAGAGCGCCCCCTGCCGGCGCGGGGGAGTCACCGCCCCCGCCCTGCCCGGGCAGCAGCAGCGCCCCGTGCTGGCCGTGCCCGGAACTGCACCAAGGGCAATGGCCGCGGCACAGAAGGGTCACGGGGCTCCTGCTCGGGCTGTGGTTAATGCTGCACTTGTTGTTGTTTGTTTGCCTTGTTATACATATACATATACAGTAATAAAGAACTGTCATTCCTTTTCCCATCTTTGACTGAAAGCCCTGTAATTTTAAAGTTACAGTAATTTGGAGGGAAGGAGGTTATATTTTCCATTCCAAGGGAGGTTCTCACCTTCCTTGGCAAACATTTGTTCTTTAAACCAGGACAGGTGTCCCCTGAGCTTCCTTTTCCCCAAACTAAACAACACCAACTCCTTCAGCTGCTCCTCACAGGACTTATGCTTCGCACCTTCCCCAGCTCTGTTGCCCTTCTCTGGATATATTCCAACCTCTCAATGTCTGTCCTGTAGTGATTGAGGGAGGGGCCCAGAACCGGACACAGCACTTGAGGTGTGGCCTCACCAGTGCTGAATACCGGGAACAATTACTCAATCACTGCCCTGGTTCTGCTGGGCACACTATTGCTGATACAGGCCACGATGTCAAGCTGCTGTCAACCAGCACTCCCAGATCCTTTTCTGGTTGCTTTTCTGTGTTCAACTAGTATCTAGAGTCATGTCCTCAGATAGGTTGGATCATGCCGATAAATATTTAGAAGTAATTTTAGCATAAATCAAGTATAACTCCTTTAAAACATAGTATTAACGTATGTGTCTGAAGTATTTAAATGTGCTTCAAGAAGTTTCTTTCATTTCCTACCCTTCTGTGTCTATGTCTCCAAATAGAAGAAACCTAAATTGGTAATATACCAATGCTCAATTATTTATACATAAACATTTAAATCTCATCGGATTTTTTTGAGGGCTTTATGAATTGTCTTTAGGTAAAAATACTTGGCATTACTATCAATTACATACTTGATGTAAAAGTACTTGAACAATTCAGAATTAATTTTCTGAATGCCCACCTTTTCTGTGAGCCAAAAAACTATTTCAGAAGGCTGTTAAGATTATTGAGTAACCTTACCCTCATTCTAAAGATGTAACAGAATTGAACTTTGTATTTCATAAACAGCTGATAACCTTGACTGCTTAATTTAAATAGTCATCTGCCAAGCAAGACTACTAGAACTGGTAATACTATGTCATTTTAGTTGCCTATTGAACGCTATATCCTGTATTCATAGGAGGTTTCACATATGGTTCCACTTTTTGTCTCCAGTAGGAACATTAGAGCATGGCCAGAACAGCACACCTTAAATGCTGTGTTCATTGCCTTCCAGGTGCTTGAAAACAATTATATAATTTTCCACTTTCAAACTTAGGTAGCAAACAGCACAATTTTGTGACATAACATTCTTCAATTCAATTGCATATCACGTGAGACTTTTTCAAAGCTATAGCAATCATATTTTATAATAATCTTAGAAATATTACACTTTTTTCATTATTTATTTCAAACTACTGCAGTAATTTTGCTGCAGTCCTCAAGAATTTTTAACAAATACCTACAAATTAAGTCATACTTTCACTACTTGCATGGGGCTTTAGAAGATGCTTAGTGCAAAGATATGCTTGTTGAATACCTTAACATTTCAACCTACTACATAACTTTGCAATTTGGAACCATTTCATGAAGTGCAGGCTTTGGAGAAGATATACAGAATGGTGTGTATCTTCTTTGATGGTATGTCCAAATATTTCATTTCATTACCTAAAGGTCAAAACTAGAGGGCACAATTCTTTAAAAGATGCATACCACTTCCATACAATGAAGAAGTGATACAATCAGACACCAATGGATATATAATTAATTACTGATCTCAGCCACCTACTACAAACTAGATGCATGAATAATAAAAACAAAACAATGTAATGTTCTGGCAGTACTCAACAGTTCTGATAGCCAGTGCTTCATCCTTATCACACAGTCTAATTTAAGATATTAATTTTTCATGCAATTTTAAAAAAATATACCATCAAACACCAATAAATTTAGACTTGAGGAAAAAACTCCTGATGTCTAACACTTGCAGATAATAAGACCTTTAACTGAGTTGTACTTATCACAGATTTACTATAGCAGCTCTAGAGAACATGCAGGCAAACAATTACACTGGTTTTAAAGAGAAGTGTCCATAAAGCGATTACTCACAGTTTACCTCATTCAAGATTACCAGATTGCTCTTAATGTAGTTTTGCATGAAATTGACATCAATTAGCTGACTCCAAGATATAAAAGGAAAATTTTATAAGAAAATACCTCCAATGTGCTTAGAAAGTTATCGAAAAAGGACTATGTAACTAGATATAGGGAGAGGAAGAGGTAGAGAAGGGGAAGGAAGAGAAGCAGAAGGGAAAAGGAGAAAGGGAAGGAGGAAAGGAACTTCACAGTGATACAAACTGAACCATTGGAGCTGTTTGTATACGCACAGAGTAACCAAGTGTAACTGAAGCTGTGAGGTAAACAAAAAGTAGGTTTACATCACTGCACTACCAGTGCAGCACATACATTACTCTGGGTTAGGTATAGCATGAGTAAGTACTCTCTTCAAATGTGAAATGCAACTTTTTTTACTACTGTTTCCATTCTTAGAAATGGTGAAGGAATTGGAAATGCTTCTGCAATCACTGGAAGGTTAAAAAAGAATGGAAGTTGGCATGAGACAAAAAACCAGAAGCAGGTACCCGAACAGGCTCTTGAATTAGAAGAGTAGTATTTAAAAGCTGGTGATATCTATGACAGCTTCTTAGAAAAAAATGCACCTGTGGAGCTTTTTGCACAGCTTTAAAAGTGATCATCACTGCATGGGGAAGCATTTGTAAGCTACCCTCTGCCAGAGACGTACAGATGTGCTTACTAAGGTGCTTGGGAATCTCACGGTGTTACATATTACTACTTTATTATAGAAACATGATAATACACACATAATTTAAATATTTTTCATATTGAAAGACATGAATGCAAAAGGGCAACAATGAGAAATTTTCAGTTTAGAATCTGCCTTTCTTGACTATTTGGTTTCGTGACACTGTTCCTGCGATTATATACTGCATCTAGAACTGAAAATCTACAATAAATTTAAGAAGGTTACTACAGAAAAGTATACATATTATGCAATATTTGCATTTCCTAACATCATTGCACTTTACTTGACTACCTTTAATCTACCTGATTCAGATAGAAGAACACAATGAAAGAAGTATGTACTCACTCTGCCTTTTGTTCTCTCATTGGGAAAACAAAATATTCTAATAATAATGCATTCTGCACAGCTATAAAGACTAAGGCATAGTTTGTATAGAAGAAGACACAACTAACTTAGAAATAATAAGGAGGCATTGCACAGAATCCATTTTCACAGCTGAAGACATGTACATTTTCAGTTCATTTATTTTCCCCAGCTTCCTCCTAATAAAATTAGCATTTTGAAACAAATAAGTGTTTAAACCTTCATAAACAAAATAGCTCCTATAATAAAGTATTCCAAATAGCAGTTTCTTTCAAATTATGAGAGCTAAAGATCATTGTTAATTCTAAAACAGAAATGCGAACAAATCTGATACTGATCAAAGTATAAAATATACTGACCAAAGCAGTATAAAAATCTTGTCTTTTTCCCTCCCATCTAAAATTTCTATTTGTCTTGCTTAAATTAAGCAGAGGAAACGGGAGTGGGATAGAGTGATATTAATTTACAAATAGAGAATTTGTGTTCTTCCGTGGTCATATCCTTGTCAGTTATTAAACACAATACCTGCACAATTAAAAGTTCACATCATCTCTGAAATACCACATCCAACAGTATATATGAAAATTACTTCTCTTTCAACTGTTGACTACAATAGTTTTGAAGTATTTTCTTCTCCACACATTCAGAGCAGTCTAGCTTCTTGTTCTCAGTTGCAAAAAATGAAAACAAGAAACAGGATTATTTTAGACTCTAACCTGAAATGCTGCAGCCTCTGGCCTGCCCTTCAGCCCTTCCTCTGAAAAGGTCTCCAGGTGCAGTTTGGGTAGCTCCAGGGTGAAGTCATTCGTGGCTGCTGCAGCACACGGCAGCAAGGCCTGATCTCTGACCTAAAGGGAAAAAAACAGCATCAATGGTAATTCCCCTTCAGACACATTAACTGGGATGAACTGGGTCCCCTTGAGCCCACTGAGTGGACTTGCATTGATCGCTGGACCTGAAATCCATGAATAAATTTAGGACTAATTGATTTTTCGTTGCAAATAAATCTCTAATTCAGAGTGCTGGGAGAGAATGTTAAGAAGAAAAAGCACCTTCCCTTGGTCTGAAATGAGAAGAAAAGACACTAAGGGCTTTGTAGCCCAGCTGGCATATACATTTCACAGATCTGTCGCCTGTGAAAACCTCGTAAGAAACAGTAATTGTACTTCTAAATGAAACAAACACTAGCCACGAAATTAAGAAGTTCATGTGATCACATCAGTGAGAAGCTGGCACGTGAATTCTGTGTACTCTGGTATCGGTCCTCCAGAATAAGGTTCATTTAGAAACAACTCAGTCCAAAGTCAGAATAAAATGAGTAATCCACAAATACAGCAAACTAACTAACCTGTAGCTTTCCGACGGGTAAGGGGGGGGTAAGAACGGGAGGAAGAACGAAATGCTCTATTTCTGCGGGCTCGGAGCGAGCCGTAGGGCACTGAGCGGTGTTAAGGGAGTTTGGCCGCGCAGTTCCGCGGAGCGCGCAGGCCGCGATTCGCACGGCGCGCGCTCCGCCGCCGCCGGCCAGCCGCGCGCGCTCGGCCCGAGCCGCCCGCCGGCCCGCGCGCCCTTGGTGTCGCAGTGCCACCTGCCGGCCGCGCGCGGCAGCGCCGCCCGCGCTTTTGTCCTCGGGCACGGCGCGGCACGGCGGGAAGCGCGGACCCCGCGCGGGCCGCTCCCGCCGGCGCCGCGTGCCCTGCGCATCGCACCGTGTCGCGCCGCTGCACCTTCCGCACCGCTCGCCTTCACACACGCTATGGTGCCACACACCCATTCTTCCTGCTATTTAATGCGAAATTTACAACGTCCATCTCCAAGAGATCCCAGTAGTCAGATTATATTCTAATACAGATGGATAGACACACATTCGAATATATGTTAGTACAAACGAATAGATTAAATCCATTTATTTGGCACACACTGCATCTGTCGAGTAGCAATAGTGAGTACTGCAAAATTAATTTACTGTTTTAATTACCTAATACACAATCTAATACAAAAGCATATACTGAATATATACTAAAACATATACTGGATATATTCTAAATACATATAAATCAGCAAATATACTATTTACTAAGTAGTATTTAATAAATTTCAGTTTTTGTTAGAGGCTGCCTTTCCCACAAGAAGGTACCGAACATGAATTAAAACATAAGTCTATTCATTTTAAATCCCAGATTACTTTTCTGTAACCACTTACAAAATTAGGTTCTTGTAAAATGTTGATTATGAGTGAACAGATTTCAAATAATAGCAAAGCCTTTGAAATCTGCTCTGACTGAAAGAAGCATGTGTGCAAATCTACTGATACAAAGAAGAAGAGATTTTATTTCACTCGTTCCTCTGTTCTGTGGGAATAGGGAGCCCTACATTTCCCAAGTTGACCTAAAGAATTCCTGTCAATACCTGTGGCTGCCAAACATATGCACTATGATGCAATTTTTATAACAGGAAAGGTCCTCTACGCATTTTTTGCACACATAGTGCACTAGGTTCAGGATATACAATCCTATGGAACAAACATACTCTCTAGAGTGTTCTGTCAGCATGTGTAATTCTGGTCAGACGTTAACCTTGCTGAATATAACAAAATACATTGCTTTTAATACACACACATGCACGCATGCACGCACACACGCGCACACACTTGATTTACATTTTTATAGCTTATATATACACCAACTTTTCAGCGTCTTTGCTGCCAGTATGCACACAGATAAAAGGAAACATTAATGTGGATTAAGGTACTAAGAATTTATCAACATCAAACCACCAGTGTTTTGCCTTCTACCCTTCTGAACCGTAGTCAATAGATCTAAATATTTTACTGCACCCTGGCCAATTCATTGTTTGATGTTTAAAAACTCAAACAGAATCAAAGAAAATTTATTAAATTTCAGCCCCCAAATGAGATACTATTAGCTTTGAAAGTCAAGTTTAACTGCGATATTGATGATTCTCTTTTTTCTGTGACAAAATTCACAAGGGAAATCCCTATGTCAAAGTACAAAAGCAGATTGCTAATACTAGGGGGAAAAAAACAATGTATAAGCAATGTAGGTATAATATATACACAATACAGACAGTAGAAGTCCTTTTAACCCTATTAATTTCAAACTCTCAGTATTGGGGTCTGACACTCACTGAACAATAAAATATAAACCCCATTTTTTAAATGGCTGCACTGTGATAAACAAATGCCATTAATACTACTGCAGAAAAGTATGTATTAGCTTCTTAAAGAGTATGATTTTTGATATGAGGATTCACAACTAAAAAAACAAACCAAACACTTTTTTGTGTTTGTAAATACTTAGAGTGTAGAGAGTACATCTCATTATCAGTATGCATACTGAGAAACTGAAAATTAAGACAGACTTTTCCTCTGAAAAATACTCATGAGGGTTCAGGAAAAATTGTAAGAACAAAAGACTGGGTGTATGCTGTACAAATATCACTATATCGTTTTACTAGAAGTGAAAACATTCCAAGTTGCCTACCTATTCAAGAACTGGAAAGCTATAATGGCCATGTCCGCATGGAATCATGTTGGAGAGACCAGATCTGTACAAAATCTTAGTAAAGAACTAATTTAATAACTTCTGTCTATTGGCTTTTTGAGATCCAGAAACAAAACAACAGGAATTGGGAAACTGTATTTATTTCCTTGTTTTCTAATGCAGTAAAAAAAATACATACATACAAACTTACATTCCAGAACCACGAGGCAAAGATAAAATGGGTAATTTCATTTCTTTTTTAAAATAGAGGGGTTTTTTGGAAGTTCAACAGGCAGAAGATCGATCCTATGCAGTTAAGCTTTAAAATTCAATTTTCAGAGCTTTTTTGTATTTAATGACTTTTTTTTCCTCCATATGAAATCTAAAGCAAGATCATTTTGTCTGAAAGGTCTCCCAAAGCTAGAGAGCTTTATATTAAAATCTAAAACACCTAATCAGCTAATCAGGCTTATTGTAATAATTAAAAATGTCTAAAACCAGTTTCACTTCCCTATATTCTAAAATTATTATAGAGAAAAATTCGGTAAGTTTATATTTATCCAATGTTAGTGAAGGTTTTGGCCATTTCTGATGTTAGTAAATATAATTTTAGTTGAGACTGTGAAAGGTTTCAAGAGTGATTTTATACAGAGCGTAGTTAAGTGTCATGACAGCATGATTCTAAATATGATCATTACATTTTTCAGTTCAGACATACTATCTGAAAACAGGCAAAATCACAAATGGGTCCACACTCTAAATACTCATAGCATTTTACAATAAAGGAGAAGAGTGACTTATGACAGTGTTTAACTTTTTAATTAATTAGGAGAGCAACAAAGAAGACAACCCTATACTCACTCAATTTAAAATCAATAAAGTACTCATTAATTCAGATCAAAGCTGAAACAGAATAATAAACTGAAGTTACGCTATTGACTGAACCAAGGTGTAGAATTTGATGGGCTAATTCTACATGTCCAAAATTGAACTTAAAATTTTCTGCTGCTCAAGATAATAACAGTTTTGTCTACAGTCCACTCCAGTGTTCACTCTGTTTTTTCTATGCACAGTTTGATGTGGTATATCCAGTTATGCCAACAGAGACATGATACTAAATGCTAGCAAGTTCTAAATGGCATTAGAATGTGCTCAGCCCTTCCTAATGTCTTTTCCCAGTTGCAATATGATGCGTACAACAAACCTGAGATTTTAGTTTTTACTTTATTCCCAATTCAGTGATTCCTTATGGTGAAAAGAAAGTTATGGATATAAACTTCACAATGTAAGCTATATATAAGAACATTTTATAAGTTCAAAGTTCACCAACTCTATATTAAAAAAACCCAACAACTTATTTTTGGGTGTATTTTTCTTTAATTTCCTATTATTTTTTAAATAGCATATCATCTGCAGTTTACAGAGCAGAACAAGATCTACAGTGATTTGGTGATAAGTGAATGGAAAACAGTGATTTAATCTGTTTGTCTTTGAGATGACCATATTGCTGATATAACAGAAACTGCAAATTATTCTAAAAGAGTACAAGCAAAATGGTTTCTACCACACTGCTGTATGTTCTGCATGTGACATACAACAGACAAAAATGAGTTTAGAACTTTTTAAAGTAGAAGAAAGCAGTTTGAATGCAAATCTTAGTCTTAACCACAGTCTTGCAAGTATTTGGCTGATTTAGCTGCATAGTGTCCATAACTCCAGGGCAGCATGCAGAGTGGGGGCCATATAACACAGGTCAAGAACATGAACGTCTACCGGACATAGTTCTTTGCTATGGGAAGCATTTTAACAGAAATAAGTTACATAGTAACCGCTTTGAATGGTCAAGTCTTTGTTATAGTGTTATACAAATGATCACAGAACTAAGAAGAATAATAAAAAATTATATACATTGTAAGTTAACAATACAGATTATTTTCCTTATGATACATTCATACACTTTGAGGTCTCTAGAAAACAGTGATCAACCTAAGTGTTATTCATTTAAGGGAATACAGATCCCAAATTATTTGCTGCAGGATTTGGCACAAGCAATATCCAAACAAGTACATCCCATAGCACCCTGTCAGATCATGGAGTAAATCTGTTAATATTGGTTCCTCGTAACACCAGTCTGAGCCTGCTCTGAAAGTAAAGAAATTACTACAAAAAGTAGTAATATGGTATATTCATCTTATTGAATAAGGACCTATATAATTTCAGATACAATATTTTCCTTCAGGATATTTCAGCATCAAGGATCACTCTCGAAGTAAAGAGGCTGCCTGTGAAAAAGCTGTGTATCTTAAACTGAAGGCACTTTAAATCAAGCACCTAAAAACTGGAAAATTACAGACTCAATTAGAGAGAAAATGAGGTGAGGAATGGTATTTGGAACCAAATTAGTCAATTGAACTGCAAAAACACCCCATCAAACCTTTTTCTTTTTTCCCCCAAGACAGGTAAAAACCAAACTACACCAAATCACAATGTATTTTGCTTAGACAAGAGGGTCTTATAGGAGGGACACTGTTGAACAGATACTTGTTACCTGGCCATCACAGTTAGGCTTGAGAAGTCATCAAAAGCCATCAGTTCTTTGCATGCTCATTCATCAAAAGAAGAAATACATCGTCAAATCCAAAGGTCTGACTTGTGTTGATAGTGGATGTTTAAATAGCATTTTGACATACCTTAGTGTAGGTGGCCATAAATTATCACAATTAGTTTTAGCAAATATTTACCTCAATAGAGTAACTACTGAAAAATTCCGTATTAGCATACTGATTCAGTGACTATCATTTCTGATTACTGCCATACAAATCTGTATTTAATTACAAAACATGCCATTTCACAGGTGGTTTCTAAGAGAGCATTAATTACTACATAACAGTGTTTGTGTAAGGAGACATATCTCATAAAACTGATGTTTTGGGTGTGCTTTGCTTTTTTTTTTTTTTTTTGGCTTTTTTTCTTCCTCCTTCAGGACTAGTCAAGATTATGGAAATTAATTTTCAGAGCACAGTATCATCCCAGACTTACCTCTAAGATTAATTCAAGCTTTCTCAGATTACTACATACACACACCTCATGGTCTGTTGAATAAGATATTAATTTGATCCAGAGTTTTTTTGCAAATGTTGACCACAGCACCTAAGCTTCTCTGTAGCTGCAAGATGTGCATTATAATACATCCCCTATGAAAATATTTCAGTGACCTTGAGCTGAAAATGAACTTATATCTGGAGAAAATAACAGTTAAAGTATTCAGTAATTCCACAATTCTCCAAATAAGAATTTCTCCTTACTGAAGGCAAACTATACACAAGTATTCAGCCTTTAATAAAAACCAAAAAACTAAAAAAACTACAAAAACCTCACCTCAACCGCCCAAAACAAACAAACAAAACTCCTCCCCAAATACAAACTAATAAACCACCCCAAAACAAACAAAAAACCCCAAAAGATAAAGACAAATGCATCCTGAAATTAATTATTTAGATATGTCCAAAATGAAAACAGTTAAACACACGGACATGACATTCAGCAATGTCTTATCTTACTTTGTGAAGGTTTTTAAATCCCTCTTGAGCTGGAGTACCATTTTTAGCTTGGCTAGGTCAGAATGACACTGAACAATATGAGTGATGACACACTAGACAGCTATATGGACAGAGTTGTCATCAGCAAGCCAGCTGTGCTAACACCTGTATGTCCTGCACAACTGATCTTTAGGAACACGGATCAAGAAAGTCAGATTGCTAGGAGGGGAAACAAAAGTCATTCATCAAACACTGAAATTAAGAAGCACTCATTTGAGATGGAGGAGAAAAAGTAATATTTTTACTGCATTTTTTTCTGATAGAGAAATAATAGCTGGTTTCGTATTGTAAACTTCTTACAAGAGTTATTTAAAATTTTAATCTAATTAGGCTTTCTTTGTGATTTTTTTGCATGCACACATACTCACTGTTCAAGGGGCTTGTGATAGGGCCAGTTGAGAACAACCCAGAACCACAGTGATGGACAGAACCTTGAGCACACATGCAAGCAGGCTTCATTCTTAATATCAATGTGTCTAACACACAGAAAAATAATCTTGGGAGTTCCATTCAGTTAGGTAAAAAAACATTGAGATCTCTAAAACAAGAGCTTTCAAATCATTATTGAGGTAACTAAATAATGTGATGGACTATAGATCCCAGGTAACTGAGAGAAATGTGACTGATCAGTATATTTGAATGTGCCTGGTCATATCTACTGGAGTCTGACTGAGACAGCTAACTTAAGTCTCATAACTGTTCTCTTCCAGGACCTGATCAATTTGTGGTCTCCTTGTTGCAACTAACAATTATTGCCACTTACACTGAGTGTTTTTACCGATGCAGTCACTTGTATATGGACTTAAACCTATTGTAAATTAATTCCTTGTAGGCCATAAAACTGTCATTATAAGGAAATGCATTTGATTGCTATGGACCACATCAGATATAACTATCCACTGCTACAACCTTACTAATTCTCAACTATTCTAATGGCTCCACCCCATCTCCAGCTGTATTATAAAACTGTATTATATGTGCTGTATTGTAAAAACCCAAACCATTAAATTAGATAAAGATTTTACTGTCCTTGTATTTTTTACAAATATATGATGGGATGGATGATACAGTGTTCATATTTTTTTTCTGTTGATAGAATCATGTAACCCAGTTCTTGTAAACAGACAGTTTAGGGGCATTTCAGAGGAGACAAAAGGGATAGCAGTGAGGCAATGAAACACAACAGTGGAAGGATTTCAAGGCATGACTGCTGACAGGTCTGCATGGAAGTTGTTCTGCTAGCAAGCATATGAAGTTTTCAATCAGCAGAAATGAAGCGCACTACAAAAGTGGATGAAGAATAATTTTTCTGACCAAGTGCCAGAAGGAAAAGAGCACACTGGATAGCTGCTTTGATCCCTGATGTGTCCCAAAGTGTCAGAATGAGTAGATTGCTAACTGGTATTGGGAAAAACAGTAAGAATGTTGTATTTTATTAAGCTGCTAAAACAACCAAATCCTAAGCAACCAAGACAGGCTGAAAACTATGATAGACTAAGCTTGTCAGGATTTTGATAGTTAAAAGTACAAGGAGAAACTAACAATTTTTTGTCACTGTGAAGGCTGGCTTGCTAGAATGACTTCCCGTGGTGGTGTGTAGCACAGGCTAAACATAGAGAACAGGGACTTAGGCAGGCTGAAAAGGAAGCAGCTATAGCAGTGTACCAGGTGAAGCCTCTGTGAGGACAGATGAGTGCAGGACAAAGTTGGTTACACCAGACACCTTTGGTTCCAGACCCACCACAGGTCACAGCTAAGCCCCACAGCCCTGCTGCCAGCCCCTCTGTGAAAAAGAATTTAAGAACAAGAAAAACGGACCACGCGGGAGAGAAGGAGGGAAGAAAAAGACTGAATATCAGAGCCAGAGAAGTGGGGCAGAAACACTTAAGGCACTGGATTAAGTATTTCCCCATAGCACAGAGAGGAGACTATGCTGGAGCATATATCCACACCATATTCCATGAAGGATCCCATGCTAGAGCAGGTCCAGGAAATCCTTTAGGATAGTTCTCAAAGGAATTAAATCCATGGAGAGTCCATGCTGAAGCAGATATTCTTGAAAGATGGTAACCCACACGGAGAACCCACTATGATGCAGGGAAACAGCATGAGGAGTTAGGAGCAGCAGGGAGGAGTTGCTGTGGACTGACTGCAAACCCCTATGCCTCATGACATGAGCAGAGCAGTCACAAGTGAAGCTTTGATTAAAAGGCAGAGTAATGCTAATTTTTTAATTGTTTCTAACTCTCCAAATCCAATTCAAGAAATAAATTAAAATAATTCCCCAAGCCAGCTTTTTTACCTACGATGATAACTACTATGCAATGTCTCTATCTAGATCTCAACACATGAGCATTCTCATACTGTTTTGTCCCCCCTGTCCTCTTGAAGAGGACTGAGAGAGCATCTGGTTGGGCATCTGTCTGCTGGCCAAGGCTAAAAAAAAAAAAAGGACTCAAACTGAGGAGCAATACAAAGGGAAGGCCGAAGATTTTAGCAGAGATAGTGTAAAATCATTTCTTCTTCTGATGGGATTACAGGATCACAGAATAACAGAACATTCTGAGCTGGAAGGGACCCATGAAGATCACGAAGTCTGCTCTTAAATGACTGACCTATACAGGGATTGAACCCACAACCTTGGCATTATTACCATAACTAATAGATGATCAACTACATATTAAAGAATCCAATTATGAAAAATGAATAGATCTAATGTCTCTTACACTGTTTATACAACCAGAATATTATGAAATAAAAAAGAAATTAATAATGGAATACAGTTTAGCAGCAAGCATAACAAGGGTTTATTTATAACAAAAATAGCATCAACTTTTTGAGGGGAAAGTGTTTCAAGAAATAACTTATTTTTCATACATAAAAAAGACTGCCCATGAGTTTTAAAATAAGACAAGTTCTTAAATTATTTTTCATTTTATTAGAAGATTTTTAAAGAAAACTCTTTATATTTGAACTTCAAGTAGATGGAATCTCCTTTCATCACTCTTTCAGTAAAATTTTACTTATTTCTGTTATCATTTTGCTATTACCTTTTGGTCATCTTTAGTATTTTGAGAATAAAACTGAACCAAACCATAATCCTCTTGATGTCTCTATTTATGCTTGATGATATTCTGTTTTGATTTTTAAAATTTGTTGAAACATCCACTTTGCATTTAGGTATTTGTCCATAATATTTAGATGGTTTAAGATGAAGAAAGATCTCTTATTTTATAAGTAACTTCTGTGGAAATAATTCAGCTCCAGGAGTAGGATAAAGATAGCTAATGTGACAAGATCCAGGGTAAGACAAAAAATAACCTTCTAAAGAACATTTTGTAAATTAGGAAGGACATGAAACTAGTTGCTAAAAATATTTTCTCTCTTAGCATATCCAGTGCTCAAGTTCTTCAACAGCTATGCTTCATAAATATTAATGAAGATTAAAAAGGTAGCTCCAGAATGGTCTTGAAACAATCACTCTGGGCACAAGCATGGCCAAGCACTTTTTGGCAAAGTCAAATGTATGATACTAGATGTTTCATCCAGTCACAGTGCAAGGCAGAAAGTGGTGTAAATGATCCCTGGTCTAGTGGTACATTAGAAGCATGCAGAGAGATTGTTTCCCTTGGCTCAGATTTCTCTTACTTTTGTTTGCAGACCGGTATATCCAAAGGCAGATGATCTAGTACCTACATTGCTAACTTTTGGAATTCTTTTAGGGATACTATATGGAGAGGAATGAGGCCACTTTAATGGATCAGAGTATACTGTCTTATCCTGAGTCTAACTAAGATTACTAAGGATGTCTGTAAAATCCCTCTTGAGATCTATAGGTAAAAGTTTAGCATTATGCATTAATAATACAGATCCTGAAGTGATGCAGTGGAATTTTGTGGATACTTGCTCATGAATACATCAACATAGAAACATCAAAACCTTCAATTTCAAACTCTAGTAAGTAAAGCTGCAGTTAATAGTAGTACTTGTTCAAGTTTAGTTGATTCTGAACTTTACCCATTTTCTTTTGATTTCTTTTCTTAAAACAAAAGTGATTTCCAGAATTTCTAGTGGAGAAAGAGAGGCTTATGGTTCCTTTACTGGTACTCAATCCATTTCTTCATGTTCTGTTTTTTAACTGTGTGAGAAACCCTTTAAGAACAACAGTGTAAACTTTTGTTTACACATATGCCATGTTCACTAATGCTAGGTAATTAGTTACCATTATGATGTAGGGTTTACATTTCAGATATTTCCCAAACAAAATCAGTAATTTCCTTTTGTTCTTCTAGGAGAAATAGTATGTCAAATTTTGAATGATTTACAATCAATTTTTTTAGTTCCTGCTAAAAGGGGCATCCTGACATTTCTGATTCTTATGTTTTCCTCATTCTTTTGGTTGACAAACCAGAAAGGATAAATTATTTTTATCACTAATATGCTATGTGAGCCTAACAATTATGTACATTAAGAATTAAGAAGCAATATGGTAACTAAAAAAAAATTTTTAAAAAAAGGCTGTTTCTTAATCAATTCACTGCATCAGGTTAATCAGTACTAAGTATGTGACCTTCTCTATAGCCTTTCCCCAAACAGTGCAAATCTTGTTCATATAATGGCATGGTTTCCAAAACCAAAATATAACCTTGCAATCCAGAACAATAAATTCTGAATGCCAAGGACACTACATGTATCTCTTACTGAAAAAACACAACACTTTCTGCATGAGATGAATTTTTAACCTTAAAAGAAGCCCGTATGAAAACGGTGGGGGCAGAAAGCAAAACAGTCTCTACCAACAGTTTGCTGCAGCTAAAACACATAGTTTTTAGGTTCTGTCACTTTCTTGAATATTAAAGGAAAGAAAGACCTGAAAAAAGTATCTGAAAATTAAATTAGTTTTGGTGAACATAGGAACTAAAATGAAGAATAGATTCCCATGTTGCTTGAATTCAAGATGTGATAAGGGAAATTAACACTCCAAGGTAATAAAAACACTATTTTGCTCTGTGTTGCTCAAGACTAAAAACAGTAATGAAACAATCAACAACTACAGCTAAAGTTAAAAACAGTCCTTTTGCCTAAATAATTAATAAACAAGCTTTGTTGGACTTTCAAATAATGCTATACCAGGGCAAAACTGTGCAAGTTGAAGAGACTATTTTAGATTACTACTCAATTTTAAAAATGTCCTAAAATATCATGAAAGTGTCTGACTACAGGTTACAACTTACTGTCTTTTCTTTATGTTTTATCATGTATCAAAGACTAAAGTAGCATGCACATAGTCATATGTTTTATGGCCACCATGCATGTGACATCACCAAATGACCTCTAACTCACATGGCACAGACTTATCTCCACAGAAATTGTCAGCTGTTTGGATGTTCAATAGTCTTCACTTGGTAACCAGAAATAGTGCTCTCAGTGATTAAGGGAAGGAAAGTGGATTTTGTAGTAAGCTTTGTAGTAAGAAATAAGAAGTTTGTGTACTAGAAAACTGTTTTATTTCACAAAAAATGAACAGTTTTTTAAGATAAAAGAAGTTGAAGATGGAAATAAACTCTAAGTAAAGGAAGCAATCTTTCAATTTCTACTCTTCTCTTTCCCTGAGCAAAAGCAGTGGTAAACCTTTGCTATGTTTAGAAATACAAATCAGAGGAATCATTTTAAGTTCTTACCTTATGAAGAGTGTCTTCCACAGCTTTCATATGACTAATGACCAATTCTCTGTCTCTATTACAAGACAAAAAAAAGGAAGTAGATCATAGAACTGAAACTCGCCAGATTTAGAAATTAATTTTCTGCTACTTTTTAACTATCATGTAATTTCAAATAATTGTTGATAACTCAAAGTATTATGTTTTTGTCTCTTCTTTTTATATGCCCAATGTAAACCTTAAAAAATAGTTAATGTACCACTATTTGGCATATTTCCATATGAAATTTGCTTCGTTGTGGACTATCAAACATAGCTGCAATTATGGGCATATTAATGAACAACTATCATTTTCTTGGAGAGTTTTAGATGTAAAAGGCACATTGAATGGAGTCTTCCAACAGGAAGAGAATACATTCACGTACATTTCCAAAAGAAGTCCAGCCAAGGATCCTACCCATACAATAGGGAGGTTTGAAGAATGAAACAAGTCTCTAATGCCTTTTTGTAGATCAGGGCTTCAGTAAGAAAGATAACTCTCATCAGCTATGCTGTCATGAAGAACCTTGGCCTCAACTCATTATTGACAGAAATAGAATTGAAGTTGCATAATACCATATGACTAAGGAGAAAGGACAGCATGACAAAAAAAAAACCACTATAGGAAGTAAAATGGAATTCATGCCAGAAAAAAGCTAATGCACCTCAATATTCCAGGATGGTCTCTAATTTTTGCCAGCTATATGTATATTTTGTTTGAGCCTTTACAATACCTAAACCAGAAGCCACAGAATCACTATGATTTACGTTGGAAAAGACCCTCAAGATCGCCCAGCCCACCACTAAAGCGTGTTCCCAAGGGCTACATCTATATATCATTTAAATACCTCGAGACTCTAAAGCTTCCCTGGGTAGCCTGTTCAAGTGCTTGACAACCATTTCAGCAGAGTATCTTTTCCTAATATCCAATATAAAACTCTCTTGGCACAAAGTGCCATTCCCTCTTGTCCTAATACTTGTTATTTGGGAGAACGGACCAAGCCCCACTTCACTACAACCTCCTTTCAGGTAGCTATAGAGAACAATAAGGTCTTCCCTTAGCCTCTTTATCTCCAGCCAAAAATCACAGCATTCTTCCCTATGTAATGATGGCTGCTTTCACATTTCTTGATTCATACTATCTTAACAGAAAATACAGGAAGGTGGTCAAAAGAGTAGAATTGGCTTTTACATTCCTAATAAAGCCACATAGCCTTTTCTTTTTCCAGAATCCTGCCTTTCTTTGGATTACATTGACAGGGTACCTGGTTGCTGGATGGGGTTAACCCACAACACAGAGAAATTACCAAAAGGCTACTGGATTTTAGTCAGATTCACTGTTTCAGTCTCTTTTATTAATATTGCTTCTTACTCAGGAGGAAAGTGGAAAGAAGTGCTAGCCACCACTAAAAGAAAATCAAGACAGCCATTCTCAGAACAAGCTAGACATCTTGATGTCCTATACAGCTTTATAAAAATTTAGGGAAGAAATTGAAAGACATCCATGCTTTGCCTACAATCACTAGATGATGGAATAGATATTAAAATAAGAGTTTCCAGATAAGACCAGTCTATTTACCTACTTTGCTTACATGTTCCAAAGGAAGAAAAAGACATTTGCAATTATTATGAAGAGTTGGTAGAACAATGACTGGTCTGGGAATTTTCACATTAAAAAAACCTTTTCTGAATATAAGAATGGCAATAGAGAATGATTCTTACAGGAGTGCATAAAATAGTTTGGGGCAGAGAGAAAAGGAAAAGGCTTTTGAGAACAACTCCTTCTTTGGGTCATAATCTGCTTTGATACACTTATACCTAATAATATTTGTCATTTTAATTAGCTTGTTATATCACTGATAACTATATTAATTACATTATTTTGCTGGTGTATAAGCCCCTTAAAACTTCTAAGCTATTGTTCTTCAGAGGTCAAATCTACCCCAGGTATAATGAGAAATTTTAATTTTAAATTGAACTTTTTTTAAATCTTGGCCATGGACCAATAATATTTAAAGTGCATACTACTGTAAGAGTAATAGATAATGAAGTCTGAAAGGATTTATAACTTTATCTGACTATATAACTCTAAGAGGTTAGTAATAATCTCATTCAAGTCAATGGAACAGCTTTTGACTAACAATACTTTCAAAAATGGTCCCTAAATATTTCCTTCCACTCTTCAAGTTACAGTATAAAAAGGCATGGGGCTTATATCTAAATCTAAAACTCTGAAATCAGCAAAAGTATCTATACTATTCCACAGATAAGCCTAGGTCTAAAATGGGTTTCAGCCCCTTTAGGAACAAACAATCATTTCTTAAACAAACAAAATGTGAAGGATCTACCAAAGAGATGTTGTCAAATCAGTAAGGTAATTGGCAGACAAACTGCTTATGCATTTTGGACCAAGAATTTGTAGCACTATTATGGGATAACTACAGAAAATGTAACATGTAGTATCTTGAACTAACTGTTTTCTTTTTAGAAGTCTATCGCTGAATTTCAAAGAGAGGCAGATGTACTTTTGTTTTCTAGCATTACATTAGCCAAGGCTAAAACCCTGTGCATGAAAGTAAGAATTGATCTTTTGTCCGTTTTAAGTGATCTCCCCAAGGTCCCAGTGCTCACTTCGCTGCCGTGCAGAGGGCACTCTCTGCATCACGGATGCTCTCGCTCAGCCGACGCTTGTCCTGCTCCAGCTGGGTAAGAAGTCTATTTTGCTGACGCAGAAATCGATCTCTTCTTCTCAGCTCCATCGTTGCCTCGGAGAGACTCTGCAAGCAGACAGAAAGCAGAGTTACTTGTCAGCCCAAATAATTAACTTCAGTTTATGCCATAGGCTATTAAACAAAGTGGAAAACAGACTGACTGTGTAGTAGATTTGGACCATTGCATACTAAGGTTTTATGAATTCTCTAGCAAAAAAATTACCAATTCAGAACCCCCCAGTTTTCAGTCTATTGACTGTGTACAAATATATTTACAAAATAAAATGATTTTTTGATCAAGCAGGGACATACACTATGCTACAAGTACTGTATTTACAAACACCAGATCTAAACACAAAGGAAATAATCAAGAGTACAGCTTTAAAAAACACAGAATAATCTCAAAACTTAGTTAAAAATAAACATTAAAGAAAGGAATTCACAAAGAAAGGGAATAACACATAAGCATTTATTTAAATATTCTACACTGTTCAGAAATTTCAGTAGAATAAATAATCTCATATTCTCTGTAAGTGTATCAAGTACAACCATTTTTATGGTGCTTTCACTATTTTAGCATTAGTTTCCCAATATGCAAAATAGTATGTGTATTTTTAAACATTTCTCTCTGGCTTAGAATTAACACAACATGCTTTAATCAATTCAGATTAATCCAATAGATGAAAAATAGCACACAGGACTAATTAATACAGAACCTGGCTGGTTGCTACTCCTTTCTGCTGGGATAAATCAATACATTTATAGATTGGAGTATTAATAATTTGATTTCATAATTTGTTACATGTTACATTTTACTTACAGCTGTTAATTACCTTTTTAGAAAGAAATTATAATAGGTGATTATAAAAACTCTTTTATACGTAGTGTATTTCCTGATAGATTGTAAAATAAAGAAGGATGCATAGTTGCAAGACTGAGCTCTTTCACACCTTTTTTTCAAAATTTAGGGGTATATTTTCCTCTTAAATTCTAAGAATGCTTGGCATAATTTGTACTCAGTACTTGTTCTGGACTGTGGAACATGGAGATGTACTATGCTGTGAATGAGTATGAGGAACAGTATATACAAAATGCTGATAAAAATTGGAGGGCACTGAAAACTCAACAAATCTGAAGAAGCTTCAGACCTCTTTAAGGGTCAGAGGCACTTCAAAAAGCATTATGATAGAGAAAATTTCTATAAAATAGCAATCTACAGCAAAGTTTTGCACAGTCCTGCAAAATAAACTGTAATCTATGGACTGGCATAAATCTTCTTTTAACATTCCTGAAAAGACAAACAGTTACATCAATGGTAGTGTATTTTGAAGGTACAGCACCATTACTTGAACTCTTGTTCAGGAATTTACAAAATCTAGGCTGAAATTAATCACAACTGTAAGAAAAAAACCTGAAATTTATTTAAGAAACGCTAAACCAGAAAAGTTAATATTATTCTTGTTCAAATGACTGCAGGTTGAATAATTCTATTTTGAATCTTATTTTCTTATTTTCAATAAACAATTGATATACTTCCCCTAAGGAAAGATAAGATAAACATACAGATAGCATTCATCCACTGCACAAGGATATACAAAACCAGAAGTCTTGCTTTCAAAAATTCTACCCTAAAGCCACTGGCAGCTATCAAAGCCCTGTCTAAACAGATGACTTGAATTATCAGATTTTCAGAAATTTTATTTCCAAGAACCCAAATGTCAATTAGCATGCATAAAAGGATCCATCTCTAATTCAAAACCAAAGAGTATTATCTTCTTTCAATTATTGTGTTTACTTTTTGCTTTTAGCTTTGAGGAAAGCATTTTGAAAACCAAGTCAGGTAACCCCCCACCCATATTCCCACCTTTGACAAAAAGACTATATTTGAACACAGAACAAGGTCTCTGTTACCAATGTTTGGTCCAACCCAGTTTCCCACTTCACTGAAAAACCTGGTTTTAAGTAGTTTCTGCTATTATTTTGATGCAAGAAATTTTTGATGTAGACACTGTTGAATGGATTTTGGCCCCAAAGCCCTAGCAGTCTAAAAGAGTAGAGAAAGACAGGATAATAGGAATATTATGCAAATTTATTTCATTTTTATTATAGCTATCCATCTGCAGGGGTTGAAGTGTTGTCAGTTCCCACATAAATCTTTCATTACTGACCACAAACAGTGAAAAGACCCACTAGTCAAAATCTTCTGTGAGCTGCTAACTAATCTAGGTTACTCATTACAAGCACACGCCTATTAATGAGGCAATAGCAGGGCCTAACTGTTTTAAGGGGCATGGTCAGCAATCCACACTAGCTGGTGATGAAACAATATAGAAATGGTTAAATTAAGTATCTCACTGAAGAGCTGCTCTATTATATTCAAAAAGAACCCCATTATTTACAGAAATCTCTAAAGGATTCAGACTTTATCTACTAGTAATATAGCAATATGTAAGCAAAATGGAATCTGATTTTAGCACTCCAAAAACAGTTTGAACAATTACTTGAAGCTTCTTGCTACTGTGGATTAAAGTCAAGCCTTGGAAATGTTCAAATACAGTGTGGTGTATTATAAAATAATGGCTCGTAAGCCCCTTTTTTTGCTTCTTCAGATTGATCTAATTAAAACCCTTGATAAACTTTATGGACTCTAATATTTCCAGCTGAGTGACTGAAACCAAGAGGGTGTGCCTCAAGGCAGCAAGGCAACAATGATAAGCAGCAGGTTAGCCACTAATTTCTCAGCTAGGGTAGATTGTGAAAGTGTGATGTTCTGATATCCAAGAAAGTGTTCAGGAGAGAATAGGATAAATCAAGTTTAATAACTCTGCTCCTAATTGTTCCCTCAATGCTCCACTCTAATTACTTGGAGAACTCTCCTGACTGTCACCTGATATTAAGTTGTTGGAGGCTGAGTGTGGAGCAGTGAGATAATCAATAAACATTTAGTGGGGAGAAGAATGAAGATCCCGTTAAGCAGTGGGAACCTGCAGCACCCAAAGCCCTTCTGCTCATGAGAAAACCTATGGGAGAGCCATAGTGATTGCAAAGCAATAATCCAAAGCACTGGTTTTAGGCTTTGAGGCCTTTAGGCAACAGTACATTTGAGAAAAAAAGGTTAACACGGTCACCCTAATTACAGCCCATTTTCACATTCTTCATATATAAGCAAAGACAAGCCAATTAGGTAGAAAGGAAGATAAGGGAAGTTTTATTTGTATACTAATTAAACCCCTGATGAAATTAAAGGAAAAACATACAGCTCTGTAATTGTGTCTGAGAAAGGTCACTTCAGGTTCAGTTATCAGAAAAGCACAGCCTTGAGATATTTCACTTAATCCACAATATAGCCCTTATTTTGCCCCCCAGGTCTTAGTATTTACAAAAATAAGAAAATTTCAAAACCTGATAATGCATTTATCTTGAAATGTTTTCTGTGGACAATTACAACTGTTAGAAAGTTGAGGCTAACTATGATAAGAAGAATAAAGGTTTTAAAAACCTAGTGTGTTTGCACATAGTTCTGTGAAGATGCTGAGCTTTCACTTTCAAGTACAAATGATTCTGAAACAACTTAGAAGCTAACTTCAATTTATTAGCATTCTGTAAAATGCCATTTATCTGTCTTTCTGAGGTCTTTAGGCATTCAGGTGCTAACTCAGACATCACTGCACTCCTTCCTCTCCAGTCTGCCAGAATCTCATAGATCAGTTGAGTTTATATAAGATTCTTTAGGAGTTTCCTTTAGAGAAATTTAGACGTTTTTTCTCTCCCAAATTAAGCTTGAAAAAACATTTGTTGGAGAAAACAGCAAGAAACTGATAGCACTGAAGAAAAATCTCATCGGCTGTCTGTTGGTTTGTCCTTCCACAAGCTTCCTTTAACAAGTTTAGGTTTTGCAATCTTTTTATTCAAAACCCATTACAAAAAGAAGTCAAAGTTTAATATTGTCATTCTTTACACATAAAAAAGACTATTCAAAAGATAACAGATGGACAATCACTCTAGATGAACAGTCATACAGTTTCAATTCATGCAAAGCATGTGTGACACATTTATACTGAGACTGTATTTTCCAAGATCAACTAAAGCTAGATCAAACTGCTTAGTAAATTAGATTTCAATTACACAGACACAACACAGCAGTAGAAAATATGCAAATGCACTTCAGTATGTGTATAATGAACTAATTTGTGAAATTGAAGATTTTCTCTTTCAGATGAAGTTTTATATGCATATTCTCTATTTAGATGCAGAATATTACTTTTAAAAAATACACCCACAACTAATAAAATTTCACAATGAAAAAAGTTATAGAAAATTTAGTCAGCATCCATTCCTTCATCAGTTTAAATACATCTCCCATTATCCTTGTTGGCAAACATAATGACCTCTGAGTGCCCCTCAGAAGTCTACAAGTAACCTAGAGAAGTCTGCAGTTTCAAATGGTTCAAATCCAACAGGTACAACAAGCTACATTAATATTTAATGTTTACGACGTTTTTAGTGTACACCACTGCAATGCAAACCAAATACATCAGCTCAAACTATACAGCTGAAATTCCACAGGACATTTTTTGAAAAGAATCTTTCTCAAGAAGAAATAAAAATGATGCTACTTCTATCAAAAGAGTGGATTAAAAATCTTAGGGAAAAATGTTCTGTACCAAAAAATTAATAACTGAGATTTCTCATCAATACTTAAAAAAATCAAATACATCTAAGAAGTACATTAAGACCTATGTCAAGAAACAAGATGGATTTACACTTCTCAGAAACTATCAAGATACTGTATCTGGATTCACTATGTGTTTCAGTGTCTGCAGTAGTGTCTTAGAACAGTTTGAGATGAACTCCATGTGACTGATCTGCTCTTGCAAAGCAGAACTGAGGCACCCATGACATCCCTTTAAAAACAAATGCTTTCCTATGCCCTTTAAATTTTGTTAGGAAAAAAGAATATGAGCGCTCAAAAGGACACATGAATGAGCTGTATCTGCATTGCATTTAAAAAACAGTGATTTTTTCAACCTCTTTGCTACTGGACCTTCATCCTGACAATGATCTTTTCATATGCTGGTATTGAGAGAAAGAACATACCTTATGACTCATCTCTGAAGTATATGATACAGCATGAAAACAGCTAAAAATAGTTTACAGATCTCAGTGTATCTTACAAGGTACAAAATGCTCTTCATGTCTTTGCCAGAGCCTTGTGTAACGAGGTCACAGAGCATGAGTGGGTCTACTAGGCAAAAGAAATAACAACTAGCACAATCATTTTAATAAATAACCAGCAAAATACTGGTGAATGACGAGATACTTGCAGGCACATTTTCACATTTCTAACACAATGTCAGATACAATTGCTTGTGATTGTTTTATATGGAAAACCCTCATAATATTGGAGTACAAACTATGGTTTATCCAAATCAGTACCAAAACTGTCAAGCAAACATCTAAAGACGATATGAGTTAAATGACAATACATGTAGCTCTAAAAACGTTGTGATATACAGCTACTGTACAAGATCTAGAGCCTGAGTATTCAGAAACATTGAAATGAAATTTTATTTGAGAGTCAATCAATAGATGGAGCAGGGAAAATGCACACATTTACATTTTGCAAGAGAATTTTCTTACAAAAGTCACTTGAAATATAAGGCACTCATGTCATGAAAGTAAATGACATTCGTTACCTACATATGTGTAGACAACAGTTCATTTATTGGCAGAAACATGGCCCTTAGACATTCAAGCAATTTTAGGTACCTCAAACATCCCACCTGCAGTGATTTAGGCTGGATTACAGTGCCCCAAACACTTACATTTAAAGCTACATTTAATATCTCTTTGGTATAGTGTAAACATTTCTCAATAGAAAATCTATTCTGATCAACAAGAAAGGAATCTATGTTTTAACTGCATTAGCTCAAGATGTTTAACAAAGTATGACTGAAAATGCTTTGTGAAGTCATTGAGTTGTATATGTCTTAAAGTTATTGTGAATTAAAAGAGCTTAGAAATTTAAATAAAGTAGCTTTTTCTGAATAATTTCACACAGTAAAATCTCTTCCACGAGACACATCATAGGCTCATTCAGCTTCAAAGTAAAAACTTTCAAAATCAAGTAATTACAAAATATAAACTGCTCACACATAGCCTAAATCCTCATGGACTGTTGAGGGAGATCGTTTTGAATAAGAAGATGCATTGGGCCTTTCAGACATACACTAATCCAAACAGAGAATAATTGAGACCTACTTTTAAACTATGTTTTGGAAGACGATAAAGTACATGAAAAAATGTACGCACATTATAATTTTGAAATTTTAATAATCTTCTAAGCTAAGTGAATTACGTTAGTATTACCGGAAAGCTGCAGAGAGGGATTACACCACTTAACACAACAAATATAATTTTATAAAAACTCAGGCTTTACCACTATGAGTTTTAAGAATAATCCTTGAAGTAAAGTGAGAATAAATTTTTGGAATTACATGCCTAGTGGCATGAGTACATGATCATTCACTCTTTATTCAATTTCTGACACACTACCTGTGTGACAGATGTTTATTTTTTCTCCTTAGAAATGTAAATTTCTCTCCCACCACAACATTCAGCCCTCTTCAGTCACAGACTAGAAAAGACCCAGCCCTGCATATGTAGCAGATTTTCTGTACTTTGGCAGTGTCATGCGTCTAAATCAGATACTTAAGTGCCACCAAAAAGGAATAATCTTGGGGTTTCTCACTGTTACACTTTTTACCCTGCTAGCCTTACCCTCAGCCTTATAGTTGGTACAGTTGCAAGGTTTCAAAAAGATGGTTTATATCTGGATTACATTGCAAAAGATGACTTTTCATAACTGCCATGTATCTGTAAATAAGGCACTAATATTACAAGCAAACTCTGAAGCTGCTCTGTAGCACTGCTCTCTGCAATGCTGTTAATTTTGCTACACATTATCTACTTGTGCACATTAGCACACACTATGCAAAACAAAAAACACAACCAACACTAAGATTTCATCTTCCCTTTGAAAGTGATAATCTATCACATGTACATACATAAAAATATTTGGTTGTGTATCTATAAGGACACAACATATTGCACCAACTTCTTGCATTTCATTTGTCACAGCCTCAAACCATCTGTCTCTGATCATGTCCTACTGGTCTCAATGATCTGGCATTACCAGTGCCATTTCTAAGCCCTGGAAGAGACTATTTTAAGCTCTCAAGAAATACTCTTCCTTAGATTTGCATCTAAGAAATTTGCGTAGAATATTTCTGAATGGTAACAGTCAGTTAAAACAATTCAGAAAGAAGAAATAATAGCAATAAAATAATAATAATGACAACAATTTATTTACAAAGTAACAACAATTTAATTACCATTGTTTATTTTAAAAGGAATACAATCTGAAGTTAGGGGGAATCTTGACACATGACTTGAAAAAGTTATCTGAGTCAGGTTAAATGGCATAGCATTCTGCTTCAGAACTAAATGTGAGTAACAAATATTATGGTATCCTGTCTCTGTCTTCTCTTCAGACACTGGTTCATAAAATGGTAATACTAGGAGTCTTCAGAACAGTTTCGAGGAAATTTCTGAATAGAACTTACGGTTCAGTTCTGAGTACAAAAATATACTGTCCATAACCTCAATATATTGGTGGCCCCAACTATTTTTACTGCTGCAGGTCATTCTTCAGCTCCTTCTTAGAAGAGGCTGCTGCACAATTCCACCAGACATTAGTGCATTAATGTGAACCGTCACATTGAGGAGTTAGGGCAATGCCAAGAATGTCAATTAGTGCCACACAAAGGCTTGATCTTGCTTCATAAAGAGTTTTTGATTTCCTTTAATTAATTAATTAGGCAAATATCTTTTTTTAGCATGGCACTAACATTAATGTGGACTTTGCAAGATTTATCACTTTATATATAGTTTGCATTCAAGTACTGCATTCCCCTTCAGAAGAGTTCTGACCAAGCCATACGAGAAAGGTATGTGTGTTTCTACAGAGGCCCAAATGTTATTTAGTGCATTAATGTTTTATTTGAATATCAGGCCAGCCAGATCCTGCATGACAGACCTGCAGGGAGAAAACACACATACTTGATTATCCCTTTTACTTTTCAAACCTCAATAAAATAAGAAATAATTGATAAATATGTAATTTTATATTAAAAGGTCTGTTCTTCAATGCAGGTCACCCCCATCCTTCCATTCATTAAAAACTGGACAGTAGTCATCTTAGCAGAAAAAAAAAGACAGTAAAACAAATTTCAACTTACATAAAAGGCAACTTTTAAATCATTCTATTGAAAAAGCATCAAAGATATATTACATCCCAATATTCAGTAAGGAGATCAAAGTGCTATAAAGACATATTGATTAGATGTCTCACTTCCTTCTGGTTATGCTTTGAGCCATACCAAGTGCCAAATGAGAACACAAAGGAGTAAGTTTCCCTGAGCATGGCAAATACACATTCTGAAACAGGGAAGTTAAACAGTGACAGCGATACATCACTGCAACTGTAAAACTGAATTACTATGTCTATTTTTCTCTTTTTCATATATATAAGACAAAATGGCACCATGATGGTATAAAATTTGGAAAGCTACCTACTTCAATCACCTATGGAAATGACAAAATAACAGTAACAAATATGCCTATCAGTAGGTGATACCACACAATCAATTATTTTAGTAAATTATGATTAATTTTTTCTAAGAACACCTATATTTTCATTCTCACACCCAAGAATTTTTTTCCTGTATAACAATGAAGTAGTATTTATAAATGATATATGAAATATGAAATATTGGGACTGCTGCTTATAACTGATAATCTTAGTGTCATAATTCTAAAATCACTCAATTTCTTATTGAAAAGTCCACAGACAAACAAAACAGAACAAAATACTAACAAACAAAACCCCAAAATAGAACAACACTTAAGGTGGTTCTACTTTAACTAGAAAGAATTGGAAACATTTTAAAGTCTTTTTAACTGAGAACCAAAAATCTGTAGCAACAAGAACTTCACTGGATTTTTCATAAATACATATTTTAAAAGACAACTCAAAAAATTAGGCAGCATAAAATATAATTTCTGTTTTGAGTTTGTTGCCCTGCTATAATCTTGAAGAACTTCTAAATGAGATTAGGACAGGTACAGATTTTGGAAGCTGAAATCGGTACAAATTTTGAAAAACCCTGCCCTTGAAAATCATTGAATACCTAATGGAGTATCAAATTAAATTAAAATATCAAATTATATGAAGGATAGGCCTGGCTGCTGTCATAGCATGCAGCCAAGGGAATACAGGTGCAAAGGAACGCATCTCTTGTTTTAGTCTTATGCCAGTTAGATACATACTTAATTACATTCCAACAGTTTAATTATATTTCAATAGCTATTTGAAAATTTTACTTATGGTTTGACATGAAGATAAAAAGATATTTACAGAATTATTTGCACACAAAGAGAAAGGGAGAACATGGGAAAACATGACAAAGGTGAAAAATTATGAGGCCCTGGAGATATCCTAGAAAAACAGCAGCAAAAAGCATATCTACATATAAAGGGCTTCTATATCAAGAAGATACAGAATGTGTATAGTAGAAAGTCCTACACATTGATATCTATACTACCAGGAAAAATAAGGTATAGAATACCTTCTTTAAAAAGTCACATGCTGTTTTAAAGATCTATTGATCCCCTCTGCACATCTCAAGGTAACACAGTTACTTTGTAGTTGATCCAATAATATAACAAAGATCTCCCAGGCACTGGATTTACCAAGAAGCCTTTCGGTATTTTTGAGTGAAAACTGAAAGATAGCTGAAGGTCTTGAAATAACAGGGATAAATGATATGGAAGTATACATGCTTAATAACCACATGCTGTAATTACACAATAATCCCATTTTTCTTCCAAATTACTTGTCAATAAATCTTTCTCACTGCACTATAAATTCCAAGGTCATGGACAGAGGTATTTATTAGTATAATTACAATGCAGAAATAAAACCATTAAGCTTTTAGATCCCGATATTGTTCCATTTATTCTCTCCTTTCCCCAAGGGGGAGGTGAATAGTTCCTACAAATGGAATACCCAGAAAATATTGGACGCTACTTTTAAAAGACTAAAAATGTGCTGGTTCATACAGTTACTTTGTTTCAGTTATCTTTTCTCTTTTTCTAAACTTTGACAGAATGTCAGATTTATCTTTTTCTACAGTGCACCACACAGACTCAGGATCAAAAGTATTCTCTGAAATAGACATTGTTAACATTGTTACTACTATTAGACGTTGCTACTACTATTAACATTAAAGCACTCTGGATTTCACTGTGCACCAGTCAATCATACATTGGACCAAAAATCCCAAGGTCTCAGCCATCTGTCGAGAAGTAACTTGCAGTCCAAATTTGTGGACTTTTGTTTCCACAATTTCATTATTCCCAGGCACCAACCTCTGTGTCTTGGTTACTCGGCTTCTTCCACAAACCACCAGAAAGGCACCTAAGTGCATGACTACAAAGTGTCACAATGTGACCACTGAATCAGACTAGCATGAGCAAACTTACTCCATAATTTTCTGGAGAAGGGTAAACCTATTCTTACCTGAACTCAACTCCTAGTCATAATTAGCTTTCAAAGATTAACTAAAGCATTGTTACATAATCATGATTTATATTCCAGTGTTCAATCTCAGTGTCTAAGTTACATATAAATTGATTTAATGGCGAAAGCAGAGTTATCTTAAACTCTTCAGCAAGTTAAAAACAAAATATGAATTTTTCTTACTTAGGGATGCTTTTTCTTATTTATTAAATAAATAATGTTTACATCTGATTAGATTGAACATAAATGTAATAAATTGCCAATTACTTTAATTCTTCTTCCAATGTAAAGCAGCAGCTATGTGGATAAATTTTTATCATTTTCCTGCTATATAAAGGTAGTAAATAATATACTTGAATAATATTCTTAATACTAACCAACAAAATATTGTATAGTGGCATAATTTAAGGGGAAAAAAGTTCACCTTGTGTAAATACATGTTCAAATTCCAACGTAAAACCTTAAAATTGCTCAAAAATTAACTGTTACTGACATTCAACCTGTAAAACTGGACAAAAGAGGAAATGCAGAGAAATTAAATAGAAACACAACAGTAATGATGATATCCTTTCAAAATAAGAGCTTCCAATTAAATTATGGTTGTGACTTATATTTTGCATTGTTGCATTGACCTTCATGTTAATGCAAACATATAATGAATTCATAATCACAAATTTTAATTTTATTCCTCCTCCTATTCTATTCTAGTCATTACTTATATTTTCCTTTTTTTTATTTATATTTTCCAGAAAGCTTGACTCAGAAAAATTAAGGTAGACCTTAAGCAACTTGGTTGATAGTTGCTTGGCTGCTTCATTGATGACTACCACACAAAAACACATCTAAAAGCCATATGCTAACTTCAGTCCCTCCAGACTAATGCTAATACTGTTGAATGTTCTACACACAGAACAAAGGAAATACACAGATTTAAAAACCTGTCTAGGAACAAGTTCTTCACTCAGAGGGTTGTTGGGCAATGGAACAGCTTCTCAGGGAACTAGTCACAAAAACAACCTCATAGAGTCCAAGAAGCATTTGGACAATGCTCTTAGGCACATGGTGTGACTCTTGGGACTCTTGTGCAGAGCCAAGAGTTGGACTTGATGATCAGTGTGCGTCTTCTCCAACTCAGGATTTCCTATGATTCAACGAATCTAACTCCAGACAGATTCACTAATAGTAATAGAATGTAGAACTTTATCTAGGTTGTGTTCTCTTTTCTTTTGTGAAAAAGAACTCTTGGGTCTAGCCCACAACTGTGTGCTATCTATGTGAGTTCCTATTATGCAGAGACAGCAGCTCCTAGAAGGAAGACTATCCCTTCCCATAAACCTGAATTCCACATACAAAGCATTGCAACCGACAAAGAAAAAAGCACAAAGAACTAGCTCTATGACAACTTTCTAGCTAACCTGAATCTTTGAAGACTAAGAAGTTAGCAGTAGTGGAAGTTATGCAGTAGAGTAGAATGAACAGTTCTACTTATTTTACAAATAGTGCTAACACAAATTGAAATACCTGACAAATCTCTTTAACCTGGAACTTATTGTACTAAGAAAACACATTACCTCTTTCGACTAAGAACAGAGCAGATGACAATACTAATCCAAACTTAGCTACTTCCTACATTATTTAGGTGTTCAGAACATAGACAGTATGGAAACTAAAAGAAAACTCCAACAACTCCCCCACATTTAATTAATGAATTATGAATTTTAGTTTCTTACCTATTCAGAAGAGAGCTTGCTTCTCTTTAACATGCTAAACTTATTGACACAAATTCTCTGTTAAGTTAGATGCTCGCAGTAATCGGCTATACTGCTTTCTTTAAGGAATGGCATTACCTTTAATCAGGCAATGCACAGAAATGCAGTTTCTTGACAAAGAGACAAGTTTTTAGCATCAACAGTAACTCTCAGTGCATCAAAATTCCTGCAATCTTTTCAACTTAAGATGTCAGAGGAAAAAATCCTCAAATCCTATTTCTAGAACAAATCCTATTTAGAACCGTAAGTGTTCTTCCTGTTACTGCAATCTTTCCGAGAAGCATGAAAATCACTTGGTGTTCCTCATGTAAGTGAAGTCTTTCAACCTTTCTCCAAGTTAGAATACTGCAGTATTTTCAGAAATAACTGTAAAACTCACTCACAAAGTATGTACAGTGGTATTAGTAAAAGAAATTGTGTAAATATTTGAAATGGTCTTTCAGAGCAAATATGTGGCTATAAATATATGAAGAGGCAAAGAAATGAAAAGCAGAAAATTGTGTATCACCTTCACCTCAGATTCATCCAAGAACTGAGAGTCTGCTAAGGGAGAACATCCACTTCTAACAAACAGAGAAATCCCAATCTTCAACTAAATCTAATGAATTAAGATATGCCTGTTTCATGAAGAATACTCTGGACAGAGAATATATATATATGTATGATCTGAACGACATAGGTATTAAAAATAAACATTCCAAATCTCCCCACCAGAAAACATCTTTTTTGAATGTTATCAAAGCATTTGGATGAATTCTTTTTTCCTCACTTACTCTGTCATAAATTAATGGCAGCTTCACTAAACTCAGCAGATTTAAAAAAAAACCAAAATTCACGGTACCTTCTTCTAAAACAATTACTGAAGTCTGTGTTGAGGCATATCAATATCAAGTTATATGATTTAACATCTATTGCACAGGAGCTATTAACTAACAATTTATAGAACTTATTCCATAAATAGAACCTTAAAAATACACAGGCACAAACATACCTAAAAGGAAGTAAATATATAGACTGTGCATATCAATAAGAAAGAAAAATACTTTACTTGATTAAGACCAGCTGGTATCAGGAATTAAAAGTATGTCTGTTATTGATACCTGTTTAGAATTTGTGTAAAAGTTTATCTTCAAAGAATAAGGAATCAGAGCAAATGATTCACCTCATTTAATAAAAAGAACTGTTGTTAAAGACTTGCTTAGTTCCAGCTGACCTTGAACATAATTGGCTACTTTGGATGTCTCTATGGTATATGCCACTAAGAAGATAAAAATATACAGGATTAAAATCTGAACTGATAAAGCTAAGAAATTAAGTTTACTCCTTTAATAAGCCTACTTTATGAAAGTACGTGAATACCAAAATATAGCTTTACTGATTGCTGTTAACTGTGAATAAGTTTAAAAATAAGCTCTCAGAAGTATCAAATATTTTAACTTTCTTCTTCTTACCTGTTTAAAAATTATGAATAAAGAATTCAAAGCATGTCTATTTTTTTTACTCCATGTCACTCTACTCTAACTGACCTTTTATGCCAACACACTCACCAAATTTTTATATACACTTAAGTCTTTACAAGTAATATTACTTTGTATCTTAAGATGAAGATGGAGGCATAGTTTTTCTATTTTATTTTTTACAGTGCAACAGTTAAAATTATTTTTTTTCTGTACTATTCAAGCACTTAAAAACCTATATAATTGTAAAAACACTGTTTCACAAGGGCAAGGTTGATTATTACAAAGACGAGATTGTTTCACTGTACTGCAAAATGAGAGCTACAAAAAGCCCCACAAAACCCCCAAACATTTTAAGTCACAAAATCCAATTAAGCTAAAGAAAAGGGTCTGTCAATTAAGATGCCAGGGCAAAAGCAGAGACCATTTCTTCCTGTTGTGAACAAAGGCATGAACAAGGTTGGATTGTGGTTAACTGTGGGAGACAAAAGAGACTTTTTCTTAAATTTTAAAAGCCAATTTTTAAAAGCCGCATATAGGGCTTAAAATTTAAGGAGCACTTATACTCCTTGGTATCAAAGCATTATGTTAGACTGCCACTTGAATTTCGAAAGTACTTATTCTACACAGGTTTGGAACTGTAAAAACAATGATAAAAGGTGAAGGTGAAATGACGATTTAGGATGCATACATTATAAAACTGTATCTGCATGACTAAAAAAAATAAGGAACACTAGATCATTAACATGTGCTAACAAGTTACCACAACTGTTCTTGTCTCCTTTTTTGATACAGTCACAGATGCACGCTCTCACAACCAAAATCCAACTTTGTGCTACCTTTTGTAGCCTACAACTTAAATTTGGTTTAAAACTCTGCAGTAGGAAGGATTGAGACTTACAAAGTAATAAACCAAATCAGCATACCTGTAAGTAGTGAACTTCAGCCCTAAGGTTTATTTTGTAAATATTTTTTGCCTCCATTCTATCACCTATATTATTACATTGCATTGTATCTTTAAAGCTTTCAGCAATAACCAAGCATTTTACACTAAATGAAGTTGTTCCAATAGCAAACGACTGTTAAAGACTACAGAATTAGGATGCGTTTTAGGATTGTGACTGTCTCAAAAAAATGGTATGTAGCCTTCAATTAATAAAAAACAGAACCTGTGAAGTGAAATTCAGTATCGAATAATCTATGTAACATTTGTTTAAAAGTTCCTCCTATATTTTAGTTGCCTAAAATTGACCTTTTTCTTAATTTTCTCTGAATAAATGAAAAGGCATGTTTTAGACAAAGCAAAACATGGGGAAAAAACATGTATAAATTTATAAAAAGTAGACAGAAATAAAGATTTTATATATGATTTGTCTTCTAGTCCTTCCCTTCTTTATATTCCTAATAGCCATTTAAAACTCTTGAATCAAGCATTTCTCAAAGAAATCAAGCATTTCTCAAAGAAATCAAACACAAGACTAACAGCTTATATATACACTGCAGTTATATTAGAAAGAAAACAGCAACAGTAGTAACAAGCAACCTGACTCAAAACACTATCAAGTTTATTCTTCCATTTAAATAAACTTTTTAAACTAGGGAATTGTGAGGGAGAAAAAATCCCCACAAAAACCAAGGTAAATTGAAAATGTCACTGTCTTTTACCCTTAGTGAGGTAAGGCATTTTTAGTAAATAATATCACAAGTGAAAAAACCCTCCTTAATAAATTTAACAACATCCTTCAGTATCCTCCACTACACAACCACTTCAAGTCTCTACTCTGCTGCAACTCATCCTCCTACTTTCATTGTTATATTTTCAATATTTCTGACATTTCTACTAGTTTTGTAACTCGAATCATTTTGGTTCTCCTCCTGCTTGACACTTCTTCTCTCAGAATTACAAGTACTTCTATTTCTCAAAATACTGATGAAGCAGTCTCTTGCTCAGTAGTCAATTCACAGAAGAATACTGGGAGATGAAAAGATAGTAGTAGGGTTGAAGAGCAGCACAAGCAGCAAAGCTTACTTTAAATAGAAAATAAATAAAGGCTGCAGAGATCAAGTCACCACCCATTACTGGCTTGCCATCACAAAGTTTCCTCTCTTCTCATGTTAGATATCCACCTGGTTTCAAACCTCTAATACTCTCTCTGTTGCTTTGTTATCAGAGATTCTGATAACATCATCTTTTCCCTCATTACTCATGTCTACATAAAAGTCTAAATTCTGATGGAAAAGGATTTCTGTCTATTGTTACCTCGCATATTCCAAATTGACAAATATATTCTCCATCCTAAGATTATATTCAGGAAACAGGCAATCCAGGTTTTAAAATATTATTGTGACCTCTATCAAAAATCAAAGTATCCCGTATTTTTTATTTTTTTCTATAAATTGCAAATACCTTGTGATAGCTAGATCTGCTGTCACTTATGTCCCCTATAAATTTCAGACACTTCACATATATTAGTGTACACCACCCAGTTCAAAGAGCAGAGAAGTGATGTTATACCTTGACAAATCTTGAAAGTGTTTCTGAGTACCCTCAAATTTCAATGGGCTATGTAGTATGTATGCATTTACATTTTATTTGCACAAGAACTATGACATTTGGCTTGTTCACCAAAGAATAAATTTCAGGGGTCTAATTAAGAGTAATAATTGTCTTACCTTTACAGATTCACTTAAGACTTGAGTTTTATCTGCTTCTTCACTGGATTGCAATTCTAGTTTATTATTTAACTCCTGTAGCTGTTGTGCTTGTTCATTCAAAAGCAATTGTGCCTGATGCTCCCGATGTAATGCATTATTTAATTCTTCACATACACTTTCGAACCTCTCATGGGTGAATAATTTCTGATAAGAGAAATAAATTATGTTTGATTATGTAACTATACTTACCTGTTTACATACTTGACTTCCAAAATTCCACATGTGAACGTATTAAATTCTAAAACAAAAGCATGCTAAAGGTTATTATTTATTTAGATTTTTTAACTCAAAGACAGACCACCAAGCAATAAACCAGCCAGACAACTTTATTCCCCATATTTTTTCAAAACAGCACTCAAGCTACTGTAAACAGTATGCATTTGCTATTCTATTCAAATTAACACCCTAGATTGCAAAGAACCAATATTTAGAAGAAAATATGCAGATCAGTGTCCCACATTCTAGTGCATATCTGTTAACCATTGTAAACATCTTCCTGAACTCCTTCTACCTTTCCAAAAGTGTTCCTGAAAGATAAAATAGTTCTTCAAGTAAAATCCTTGTCTACATTTGAATGGCAATATAATCTGTGGTAATTTCTTCCAATTTTCCCACAGCTGTAAGCAATAAAATCCAGTATGAGCAAAACTGAAGATGAACACATATAATTTTGTCTGTTTGAGTAAAAAAAACCAATATTTTACCAGCTAGGAACAGGAAAAATAATGGATTTGACACCATCTTTTAAATAGTCTCTGCCTGGAATTGTCTCATTTGGGACATACTGACAAGTCTACCAGCTAGGCTTCAGTATCAGTGTTGTTCACAGCTACAGAAAACACTGACTTTTCTGGGCCACAACTGTTTTAGTTGTACTGTGTACCTGTTGAGCGTGTGTAAGAATTCTTAACTATTCACTATCTCAAATAGTTCAAACATATGTTCAATTCTGAATGCAACCTACAAGAAATATGCAGAGTAGGAAATGTGCTAAGTGAACCTCTAGCATGTTAAAGCAAGACAAGTTTCTTCCCCTCCAAGGACTGAAGACATAGTTCTGTACATATGACAGGGGTCTAACTGAGAACCTACCAAATGGCATCAACCCCTCAAATACCATGTCCATTAGTCACACTACTGAGGTTTAAAGAAGTTAAAGAACCTTTTCATTGTGTCTTCTTGCTCCTGTTGGACAATGCTATTTACAGGTTATCAAATGCATAGTGTTTAAGTAAACTGATCAATGATAGCTAGAGGTCAGAGGAATTTGGTGCAAATATGCTATCAGGAATGTAGAAAAGGACCTTTTTTTCTTCTTCCATAAACTTAGTCCTTCAGGGGAACAGCTACACAAGAATTTGAAGTGACTAGCTCAGGGCATAGCCCAGTATCAAAGATACAGTAAAATATCTATCATAATATTCAGCAATATCCACACAGAGTTTCTACTTCCTGAACATACTTATTTTGTACCCTTATGGCACCCATCTTTACTTTGCTGAAGTGAAATATATAAATGCTATTTGAGTATATAAATCACATCAACATTTTCAACATACAGAAGAAAACCTGGTTGCTGAAGACAAAACATGTAAGTTACAAGAACACCTCATTCTACAAATCAAAAAGGAACTTGTGGAAGTGAAGCCTTTCGAAACACATCTGACTTCTAGTTTAGTGACATTTGCAATGCAAATCTTCTGGAAAATTCTTTTATATTAGAATGATTTTATACTTATTTTTCAAAAGAACACAGAAAAACACATAAGCAGTCATCTCTAAATCAAATGTACTTACTTGCTTAAGCATATCTAATTGCTCTTGCAGGCTCTGTGCTTTGTCTGCTTTTTTTTTCAACTCACTGAAATTCGATTTGAATTCTGCAAGTTGTAGGCGCAGTGAGCGGCGTTCCACTTCTGCTGTATGAAGTCTTTGTGTAAATTCAAATATTTGCTTCTGCAAGGATTCTATGTTTTTCTGTTAATAATCAGAAACAAATTTATGTGTTTTAATATGAACTATTTTAGCAATAAAAGAGTTACATGTAATACCCAAGCACATTAGACAAAGCTCTCATTTTGTCCATCATCTCTAAGATGCATGAGTGCAAAAAAGTGAACCTGTTTCACCTACTCTTGAGGGTAACTAACAACTCTGTTTTCAAGGAAGTACCATTTTAATGTAAGACAATAAAAGACCAACTATTTCAGAAGGTTTCTTCTTTCCCTCTGATTATAGGGAAGAAGGCTATCTTTACTGAAAGGTAGAACACAAAGCATGAGAAAACAGGAAAAAAAAAAAAAGAAGAAAAAAACAAACAAAACACAACAAAAACCCAACCCCATAATATTTAGTTGAAGCCAAAAGCAAGTTAGTTCTTACAAAGCAAATACAACTTTGACAGAACCTTAAAAAACCCTTTTTCTTGGATCTCTTCAAATCTCTTCTTAAAATTCTTTGACATAAAAGAAAAAATATATTCACGCTCTAATGCTTCTGGGTGTTAGGAATCAACTTTTGATGCCTACATAGTTGACTTCAATGTAGCAGTCTTATAAGCTGAAACAAAATTAATGGTACTATCAAGAGAACTTCATCCTAACACTTAGGCCATGAACCTACTGCTTACATGAAATAAGACTATAATTATGCATACCATACTGGATAGTCTGTCACACAATCCAGCTTCCAAGGCATGAGTATTTATTCTATTAAGTCCATGAGCCAGGCTCTGTACCAAGGAGTCTTTCTCCAGATAAGTAATGTACTTGCTGTGGTCTAATGGAACCGTCTCCATTATAACATTCAGATTGTCCATAAGTTTTGAAAATGAATTCCTGGCTGCACTTAAAAGTAACTTTCCAGAAAGCCAGGACTTTGTACCTTTAAAAAAAACCACAAAAACCAAAGACAAACAAAACTCCCAAACAAATAATCAAACATAAAGAACCCCACAACAACAACAAAACCCAAACCAAAACACAAGGAAGAAACATCAACTAGGTTATTAGTTTCAGTTTCTTTCAGGGAAAAAAACCACAACAAACAACATCTTTAAGATACTCAATAGAAATTTTCTATTAAAAACTGAAAGACTGTGTTCAAAGGAATATCTCAGAGAGAGACTTTAAGACAAATTGTGCGTATTTAGCAATGAAAATTCTACTCCTGTCAATTTATGAATGGGAGGGTAGGGTAAAAGTCTAAAGAATAGGATATGTTTGACTTGTCCAGTTGTCATCATGTTCTCCAATACCATACTTCTAAAGACTTTCTTTAGTGTTTTAATTCTGTAATTCAGAGAACATGCAAGATGGGTGGAAGCAAATGGATGTCAGGAAAAGTAAGTCAGAAGTGATAGCACATAGTAAATCAATTTATTGTAATATTTACAACGCAAATTTCTGAGGGTTTCCTGATTTCTCTTCCCTCCCCTCTACAGATGTCTAAATCATTTGCTGTTCAAAATTAGTGAGGCTTGGTACCTTAATGCCATACTATTTATATTCCAAGACAAGAGAATATAATTTACCTTATTCCAAGGCAATTAAAATTTTACAGCTACAATTACGTATTTCCCCACAGGATTTTGGTAATCATCCTTCTCATATAATGGACTTAAGGCCCCAGCACACCCAACATGTCCTGCTTACTGCTAGATTCGTCAGGTCTGTAATTAATAATTGTGTTTAATGTTGATAAATAAAATTGTCAGTGCTCCTTCCACTAATTGGTATTCCAGATAACAGTTAATAGGTTTATTTATGCCTTAATAAAAGTCTTGTAATTTAGTTTTCCCTCTGCTAGGCAGGTCTTAATCTGTCATTACTTGTCTTATGATACTATCAGTGTAAGATGACAAGCATGGAAGAGCTTATTTACATTCAGTAGTACAGCAGATCTCCTGTTGCTGCAGTGAACTAAAATATTTACTTAAGAGTATAAACAGAAAAAAATAATCATGTTTTAAGTTAAAGAATTTCTGTTTATAGACTGTGAAGGAAAAAGCCAAAGGTACAAGGCAAACATAACATGATTACTGATACATTTTTATTACAATTCTCAATGTAAAGAAGATCATTTACATGTGAGGTTGAGATTTATCTGTAAGCAATAACAAAAAAAGCACATGATAAAAATAAAATATTTTCTTTTCAAAGCCATTTTCCTGGTTGGTTTTGAAACAGCACCACTCCAGTGATTCCAGTGCTTTACTGGAGCATCACTTTCAAGTACATGTTCTCCATAACCTCAGTGACTAGTAGATCTGCCTTTTCTTCATGACTAAGTTAGCATCTTTTAAGTTAAAAATCTTATGAGGAATTTTCATCTTGCACTTCAACTAATTAAGCATCTTTTGCAATAAAAAAAAAATTATTCTTTTCATACCCAGAAAAAAATGGTATTACAATGCTCTGTCACCTTTGGCAAAGAATCCTCTCTTTTCCTTTGTTGGTTCTCTATTACTGATCACATAAAAGAAAAATTTACCTTAATCAATTTAACTCTAATCACAGACTATCCTGTCATACTTGTCTTTCAGCTTCAAAGACCCTCTCTTTTCTCCAGTAAGAATGCATTCCCTAGTTGATTGTTTAGTTCAATTAATATAAAATTAAAACTAGAACATTTTTATGGCCTTCCATGTAAGATGATGCCAAAACCTTCTCAAAAACTGTCCTTTGCCATGATTTTTGGTATATATCAAAAAAAGGATATCCTCAACGACCTACTGTTCCTTCACTCTTCCCAGTATTTCCACTTGCTATCTTAGCTTGTGAGATTGTTTGCCTGCCAGAAAACAGTGTTTTTCCATATATGCAGTACCTTGCATGGAAGCCCCTTTCTCTATGCCTAGAATCTCATTTTTAACTGTATCAAAAGTAAATTTAAAATAATAATTTAGACAATTGAGTTGTAGCATTTTCAAATGATCATTCCACTTCAGAACAAGCACTCCCCTTAACCAGTACAGTTCAGCATCCACAACTTAAGGCATTTTCTTGGGATAGGGATAAATAGTCATGTTCTCCGTTGTTTTTATGAAGAGTTGCTTTGAATAAATAGGCAGAAATATTTTGAAGTAAGTTACTGATTGCTTTGAAAGATGAAATGAAAACATAAATCAACTCCACAAGGAACTGTATCTATAATAGCTGAGAGAATAGACTGTTTAAGTATATATGTCTTAAGTACCTGTCATGAAAAATGAAAGAATTACAATAAAAGCATTAAATTATGTACATTATGATGTGTCTAAGAAATTATTAACAAAAATACAGGTATACAACAAAGTACAATTAAGCAAATTTTTTTAAAAAGTGCCAAATATTACTTTGTTGAAAGATGAAAAAAACAATTCTTGTTTACTCTCTTTCGGTGAAATTGAACACCAAGTCAGCAGGACTAGGCAAGACTAAAATGTTTATGTCAAACTTTTAAAGCTTTGTATATTTAACAGTTGGTGGTATTTGTATTGAAAACATTGCCTGTTACAGTCTCTGGTTTATCACAGTACAGATTTGTCCAAACAAACCTAAAATCTAACCTTAAAAAAACCCAAAGCAAACAAAAACCTCCAACACTGCAACAAACTTGCACTGAAACTGAAGAACAGAGATCCTTCCAAGACATGGTGGAATGAGACCCAAACTAACAAACACTATGAAGGGAAATGATCATTAACGTCAAAACAAAATCATTTATTTAACAGATCAAGAAAGGTATAGCTAATCAGAGCGTAGAAACCCAAATGTTCCAGCATTATCTGAGTGATCTGGACTTGGTTTTTTTCAGCTGCCTCAAATGGTTCCCCAAAACCTAGCCATCTTTAAACATAATTTCTAAGACACTGAATCATTCCATCTTGATGATCCAGATAGTACCTTCTTGTAGTACTCTCTCCTGTGACATATAATCTAATCTGGAACTGCCATTATTAAAAGGTATTAAAAGACTGTCTACTTACAATTGTTTAAGAAATTCAACATCATTGAAGTAAATTTGAAGATTTAAGTCCTATTTAAATTATTACTTATAGAACATAATGTAATTTTCTAAATGTGGAAGCTTTCAAATATATTCCTTCAGAGCCTAATTACATCAATACTTCTGGAAATTTCATGTCAAACTTTAAATTATTTATTACTATTTTTTGAACCAAAGATTCTTAAGAGACTTGATCTCATGAGCAAGAGAATTCCAAGTAATACATGAGCAGTTAGACCTTGAGGTTCTGTGGAAATTACTTAAAACAGAGATAAGATATGAAAGCATCACCAAACTGACTGTGGCCGTAACATTCCCAGCATGGTTGTTCCTCATTCTCAAAATCAAGTCCGTGTTAAGTGCAGAGACATCTAGTAAATGCGGACCAGAAGAATTTTCATATACTTCAAACTGGCAAAACATCATGACATTTAGGGTATTATAACCAGTCACTTCAGTACATCCATGCTGCTACTGCATTTCTCTCAATTCTTCTTCAATTTGCTGTTTCTACACAATACTCTGTACACAGGAACACTTGCAGTATAAACCCTGTAAATACTCCAAAATACAGTTCAAAATTTGCTTTGTAAGGATGTAAGTTTAAGTTACTGAAAACAGGATGACCAAAGAAGAGAGCTTCTGAAACTGAATCAACACACTTTTGTTTCAATCTCTTCTGGTATGGGTTTGCTATTTAAGCTTCTGTGAAATTAATTATCTTATCCTTGTCCTGCTACTTCCTTTTATTCATATAAATTATTGCTCCTTAAACAGCCTCTATTCTGTGACAGAAATGTTGGTATTTTAAAATTAAAAGTTACTAAAGAACTAAGGACGGCAGCAATGCTGATGAACAAAGCAAAATCTTACATCAGTTCCCACTGCAAATGAATTAAGAAAAATATTTAAGAGCTGGGAATCATGAGGTAACATTTCCAGAAACTGATACTACAATTTTTCACAGGCATAGTAGAATTCTATACAATCAGAGGCCAAAAAATTAGGAAATCTAGACACAAACCTAATTAAGCATAAACTTAGAGAGGGAACATTGTAGAGACATAAAATAAGGACTGCTATATATTGTATAAACTGAGAGCATTTTATTTCTCTCTCAAAAACTGCAAGATAGCAAGTAAAACACATGAAAATATTATCCATTAAATTCATTGTTTTCCAGATTTGGAACTACTAAATTCATATCATATAAAACACAGTAGGAAATTATTTCCTTTCAGTCAGCAGCTGTAATGTCCCAAGTCGAAGATGTGCCAGTTTTAGAGCCTGCACTTAAGAAATACACAAATCAAATAAAAACAAAATTACATAGATTTTCTCTATGGAAAATATTAGGTTGAGCTCCAGGAAAACACTTCTTGAATATTAGACCAGTGGAACAAGATAGCTAGGAACCTTGGAAAGAGTTACTGCATTGGAAGCTTTTTAAAACAGGCTAGCCAAATATCTATTTGTGTGGTGTAGATTATTTTTAATATCTCACAATCAAATAGTCAAACCAGTACATATGCTTTCTAAAAGCACTCTCCAGCCTTCTGTTCCCATGACTCTATATACAAAAGGATAAAGTATCATATCATCAATTAAAGAAAATTCAATCTGTTCCATCAATACAGCTCTCAGGAGATTTGATCCAGAATAGTTTAAATAAATCCTAAAAATGGAGATGATGTAACCATTCTGGGTTTTTTTAAATCTTCAGCTATAAGAATATACTTCTAAAATTACCTGGTTTGTTAACAACATCCTGCAATTCAGTGACAGAACTGATTATTGCAGCAAGGAGGTTGGAACTAGCAAACCAGCTGAGCACTTCCACACAGTCAAGCTCCTCCTCTTCACAACCTGTGGAATAGAATTGTAGCTACCAATATAACTGAATAACTTAGATGAGGCACACTACTCCCTCTTTCAGAAATTGACTACAGCTAAAAGTACATAAGCCACAGACTATTTTCAGGACAATTTAGAGTGCATTAGATATGCTTCCACAAGCACTAAACCAGAAAAACAGATGAATCTTCTAGTTTGGAAAGCATTTTTGGACCATTTTTCCTTGTAGGGGGATGCATGAGCTTGTCTGGTAACAGAAAGGGACAAGAAGACTAAATAACCTCTAAAGAAAATCCCAAAATCCTACATTCGTATTTTACCTGAATTAGTAAGAAATTTTTTGCATTTTTCAGTAGGAAATAAGTACTACAAGAAGAGAATATACTTTTTCAAAAAATATGTTGGTGTAGTAACACCAACATACGTAGGAACATTTCAAGAAACGTATCACATACAGCAGATGCAGTAGCATCTAGTTCTGAAATCTACAATGCAAATATTGAGGATATCAAACAATGGGAGCTCACGTGTGTAGTTGCAACTTTATTGGCATGGCTAAAACAGATTAAGCATTTCCTTTTATAGGAAATTACATTTATCAAGTTATCTAAAAATTACAAATTCAGAAATTTGTCAAAATTTGTCATTTGTCAAAATGTCATTAAATTTGTATTCACACACTATTATAAATAATATTATTATATATTATTCACTAACTATGTCATTTGACACAACACTTATCAAAGAAGAAAAAAATTAGCTTACTTGACAGATTACGCTTGCCTTTGGATTCTCCTACACAAACTGGAATTCCAATGCCTTCTTTTAAGCCATTTGTCCAGGTGAAGAGGGAACTAGAAGACTGTGCTAAAACTTTCAGTCTCTTGGCTGCTAAAACTGCAATTACAGCTCTTCGGAATACATAAATCAGGCTCTGGGATCTTCTTTTCTTTAGTTTTGCTTCATCTTGACTGTTTTCCTTGTCATCAGAGAGAGCATGAACTAGGGTCCTAATCTTCTGGTTCACTAATTCATAAATGTTCACCTGATCCTGAAGAAGGTCTCTTTGGGAAGACATAGCACACAATCGGCCATACAGAGGATACAGGGCACCTGCCAATAGTGCACAGGCTGCCAGGAGTGAGGAGTGCTCCTTCTGAAACTGTGTTAACATCTTTTTCACGGAGATGCTTTCCAGAGCCAATTTCTCTTGACTTTTTTCAAGGACAAAAATTTTTTCCTTATTTTTCTCTGCTGTTTCTTGGTATTCCTGGGATAAGAGGGGGAAAAAAACAAACAAAAAACCCCAGAAGAAATATTAACAAGCTTTTTACTTAACAAAATCATTTTTACCTAGACAAAAATAAAATCATTTCTTTTCCTTCACATTCAAGTAACACACTAAAGGAACAAATATAATTACTAATGATGATGAAAGTATCTCTCCTAATAAAGAGTTAAACCAGATATATGAAAACAAACAGCATTAGTAAAGTTTGCACAGTCTTTAGCTACAAAGGGATTCCTGATGATAATCCTTAGTACTCCAATAGCCTGCACCTGGTTGTCCACAATTCTATGAGTTGACTTAAGAGTAAGCAATTACATGCTCCAATTTCAGAAAGAACATCATTCTACAAAGCAGAAATAAAGTTAGTATAAGGGAGAGGAAAAAAATAAAGAAGGCTCTGGAACATAAACATAGACAGATTGGCAGCAGCTGGAAAAGGGGAAGTAAAGGTGATCTCTTAATTACTTTGTAATCAACCCCCTACTTATATATTCACAGATTAATTAGGTCTCATACAGAACTGAGTTTTCAAAAGAACAGGGTAATATAGATATTTTTATTTTGCCCCGTGCCATTACAGATCTATTTAACTTGCAGAGCATTTTTTTTCTCTAAATGTCCTAAAATAGAGAAAGAGGGAGATTTAAAATAGCAAACTCGTATAGAGAAATGAGGATGGTAACAAATCAGGAAATGCCAGGACTACAGTGAGAGGATGCAGTACTGGAATAAAGACACTGCGCTGGAAGCTCTAAGTGACCTCAGAGACTTAAACTGGGTTCTTGATGCATGAGAGCCTGCTGTGATTGAAACAGTGATTATATTTAAACAGGCTCCACTGGTATAGGGAAATAATAAATTTTAGGCACTGTTGACAAAGAACGTATAAGCTCAAGTTAAATGCTAATGCTTCAGCTACAATATATGGTCACAAAAAGGCAATCATGGATGGAATTACGCCCATATGACGAAGAAAACTGAAGATTGTGCTAAGTTTCAGATACCTCTCTTAGAGCTATAGACAATTTTGTTGAACATGGAGTGACATTATTCCTGTTAGCAGTGGTCTAAAAAGAAGCAAAATGTTATCACGCAGCCATATTCTCCTGTGTTCTATTTGGTACAGGTCCCAAACAAATGGTGAGCAGGGCACCCTAGTTTCTTTTCCCTCCTCCATTCTGCACAAAAAGGAAAAAAGAATATACACAGCTATCCCTAGAATGAAAATAGAAGATTCTTCCATGCATAGAGATGTACTCTAGTCAATTCAAAATGTCTTTGACCAAATAAATATTTTATACTTTTTTAGGAAGGGAAAGAATTTGTAACGCTATTAAAATACTTCAAGTAATACAAAAATAGAGTAGGCCACTAAAAGATTTAATTTCAAAATGCAATTTACAGGCCACATATGTCACTTTACTATGCTGAAATAAAGTATGAACATGGACAATACTTTCAATGCTACTGCATTATTTACAGTGTTTTATTTTTATAGATAAAAACCCTGATAGCATGACTGGAAGGAACCGAAAAGGTAAGCCAAATTTAGAAAACAACCAATGGTTTCTGGCCATCACAGGTGAAAGGCCAATATCTATGTAAACAAACTGTGATCCCTACAGGGCTGTTGGACAGCAATACCAACATTCAGTGCTCTTGCTAATTAAAGTGGGGTTTTTATGCTTTTTGTGATATGGTAATAGGCAAAGGTAAATAAGATAACCTCTGGAAATTTAAGTTTTGCAAGAAACTAGACCTTTCTTTTACTGGCTAATAATTTCTTTTGCTATATCAGACACTGTTTCTGGAGTTTTCTTTAAAGCTTAAAAGCACAGTTCTTGAAAGAAACATGGACTTTTCTTCCTAAACCTTGGCAAGCTAGTTTCCTTTGGTGTTTGAGCTCTGAGGGGCACCTCACTGGGTTGCAGAGCTTCATCAATTCCAAGAACCCTTAACAAAAAAGCAGGTGCTACTAGCAAAACTATTCTTTCCTACTTCTTACAACACCCTTACCCTTTATTCTGGCATGGAAACAGAACTGAAAACTAGAAATATAATGACACAGAGACTTCATAGGTTTTTCTTTTGGAGCTCTGAGCATAGATAGCAGTAGAAGGGGCATGTACTAAAATTGCCCCCAGGGAGGGCAAGCAAGCAGGAATGAGATGAACAGAGAGGGCAAACAGGGCACGACCCATGAGCCATGGCACCATGACACAGGCAGGGCAAGCAGGAAGGGCACCAAGGCACTTAAGCCCTTAGCTCAGTTGGTGATCTTCACTCTCAGTGATAGAGCTCAGGTGTGGTGTTTGTTTGGACAAAAGTTACTTCCTCTGTGCACACCAGAAAGGATGGGGCAGCACAAATGGAGTGCCCATGAAACCATGCAAGAGTCCAGGTCTCAGGCTGCAGGAAATGATGGAGCCTGGCGCTGCTCTCAGGGCAGCAGAGACAACAGCTATGTGAGTTGTGATCAGATGGATGACTTACAAAGCCTGAGGACTAAGAAGTATTAGGGAGTCTGAGTAGTGGAGTCTCAGTCTCAGTAGACTGAGTAGATTCGCTGTGGTGAATCCCCTTTCAAACTACTTCACTTTCCCGGGTGTCCTTATACAATAGTTATGGGGCCCTGAAATCTCAGAATCAGGAAAATGAGAACATGGATGAAAGTCCACCTAGACTGAACCAATTGCCTAGGACAGGGCAGCCTACCCTACATCATGACCTTCTCAATTAAGAAAAAAAAGAACAGCAGTAGTAACTGGTGATCCCTTTTTAGAGAAATGGAGAACCCAATATGCTGACCAAAATTAACCTATACAGAAATATGTTGCCTCCACGCAGACCAGATAAGAGAAACCACAAAGAAACTTCCCAGTGGTACAGCCAACTGATCACTACCCATTACCTGTTTACCAGGTGAGTAGCAACAAAGTCCCAATAAAAAGGCTGTGAATGTCAAGAGAGACCCCAGGGCCTTGCCAAGGGCAAGCTGTGCTCTCTTCTGTCCTTCCAGTTGCAGGGAATGATGGGGCAAAACCCAGGAAAATCCCACAGAGGAACATAAGGCTTCAAGGGTGGTGTTACTATCAAAATTTGTGGGATTGTCATCATGGGTCAGTTTATATGACACTGAGTTTGCTGATAACAAATGAGATCCTCCTGCCTCAAAGAGAGAAAAGGATCATAGGTAGGTTTCACTGAAGAGCTTTAAGCTATATTTAAAGGGGGACAGGGACAGGGCCAGGCTCAACAGAGAAAAGGTATGGGAAGGGGAAAATTACAGTGACCACCCAAGCAGCAAAAATAGGCTTAAGAGGGGATGCCTCCAGAGTGTACAAGCATCCAAAGACATAACCAGAAGACAGACTATGCACTCACACTGGGATATCAGCACAATCAAATACTTCCATGAAGTGCGTGTACACCAGTGCACACAGAATGGGGAACAAACAGCAGGAACTAGAGATCTGTGTGCAGTCAAAGGACTCTGACCTTACTAACTAGAGATGTGGTGGGAGAGATCATATGACTGGAATGCTGTAATAAGGGAAAGGCTATTTAGGAAGAAGGTGAGGTGGTGGAGTTACCCTCTCTTGAGGCAACACCTGGATTGTATAGATCTCTCTCTTGGGGTGGATGACGAGTGAGTCAAGAGCTTATGGGTCAGAATAGAAAGGCAGACCAGCAGGGGTGGCACTTATGGGTGTTTGCTACAGGCTACCTGAACAGCAGGAGAAGGTGGATGACATCTTCTACAGGCAGCACAAAGCAGCCTCAGAGTCACAGACACTGGCTCTTGTGCGGGACTTTAACTACCCTGACATCTGCTGCAGAACCAGTACCATGAAACACAGCCCAGGAGGTTCTTGAGAAGCAGTGATGCCAACTTGCTGTCACAGGTAGTGGAGGATCCCACAAGGAATATTGCGCTGCTTGACCTCACACTAACAGGGAAGGCCTTGTTGAGGATGTGAAGGCTCGAGGCTTCAGCATCAAGGGAAGAAGAAGCAGAGCAGTAAGTAAAATGGCAACCATGGACTTCAGGAGAGCTAATTTTAGCCTCTTTGGGGATCTTCTTGGAAGAATTCCACAGGAAGAGCCCCTGCAGGGAAGAGGGGTGCAAGAGAGTTGGCTGATATTCAAGGATAAGTTCCTCCAGGCTCAAGAACACGTACCAAAGTGCAAAAAGTCAGGCAAAGAGGGTAACAGACTCGCATGATCAAATGAACTGTCATTACACAGGCAGGAAATACACAGGAGATGGAAACAGGGCCAGGCCACTTGGAATGAAGATAGAGGTCAGAGTAAGTAGAAATGAGACAATGAAAGTCAAGGTGCATCTGGAATTAAATGTGGACAGGCATGTCAAGGACAACAAGGGAGGTGATCTTGCCCCTCTACTCAGCCTTAGTGAGGTTACATCTGAGGCTTTCTCCAGTTCTGGGCTCCTCGTTACAAGAGAGACATGGAGGTCATGGCACAGGTCCAACAGAAGGTGACAAAGGGACTGGAGCATATTTCTTACAATAGAATGAGGGAGCTGGGCCTGTTCAGCCTCAGAAAGAAATGACTGAGAGGGGACCTCATATATATTATCTCCCACAACATCCTTGTAGGTAAGCTCAGGAAATGTGGGTTAGATGAATGGACTCTGGGGTGAATCAAGAAATGACAACTGCAGAGCTTAGTGGGTTGCGATCAGTGGACCAGAATCCAGCTGCAGCCCTGCAGTCAGTGATACTCCCAAGGGTTGAATCTCATTGAATTTGTTTATCAATGACCTAGAGGAAGAGATCGAATGCACCTTCAGCAAGTTTGCTAATGACTCTAAACTGGGAGCAGTGGCTGATCCAGAAGGCTCTGCTGCCATTCCATGGGACCTGGATCAGCTGGAGGGTTGGGCAGAGAGAAACCCAATGAGGCTCAACAAGGACAAGTGCTGGGTCCTGCACCTGGGGAGGAGCGGCCCCAAGTGCCAGCACAGGCTGGGGCTGACCTCCTGCAGAGCAGCTCTGTGGAGAAGGACCTGGGGCTCCTGCTGGATCATGAGTTCTCTGTGAGCTGTCAGTGCCCCTGTGGCCAGGAGGGCCAGCAGTGTCCTGGGGTGCACTGGGAAGAGTGTGGCCAGCAGGTGCAGGGAGGTGATCCTGCCCCTCTACTCAGCCCTAGTGAGGCCACACCTGGAGTGCTGTGTCCAGTTCTGGGCTCCTCAGCACAAGAGAGACAAGGAGCTACTGGAGAGGGTCCAGTGGAGAGCCACAAGGATGATCAGGGGTCTGGAGCTTCTCTTTTATGAGAAGAGACTGTGGCAGCTGGATCTGTTTGGTCTGGAGAAGACTGAGAGGGGATCTCATCAATACACAGAAATATCTCAAAGGTGGGTGTCAGCAGGATGGTGCCAGACTCTTTTCAGTGGTGGCCAGCACTGATGTTGGATGAGGAGCAATGGCCAAAAACTAAAGCACATTAAGTTCTACCTCAACATGAGGAAAAACTTCCTTACACTGAGGGTGGCAGAGCACTGGAAAAGGCTACCCCAGGGAGATCATGGAGTCTCCCTCTCTGGAGACATTCATAAACTTTGATGCATTCCTGTGTAACCCTCCCTAGGTGACTTTGCCTTGGCAGGAGGGGTTAGACTAGATGATCTCCAGAGGTCCCTTCCAAACCTAACAATTCTATGATTCTGTGATTCTCATCAGTGTCTCCAAGTATCTAAAGGGTGTCTGTGAATGGATCCAAGTGGATGGACAACAGGAAATGGGCATAAACTGACACACAGGAAGTTCCACCTGAAAAAAAGAAGGAACTTCTTTTCTGTGCAGTGACCAAGTACTGGCACAGATTGGCCAAGAGGTTCTAGAGGGTCCCTCACTGGGGACATTTAAGAACAATCTGGACATAATTCTGTGCAAGGTTCCCTAGGATGACCCCCTTGAGCAGGGAGGTTGGACCAGATGACCCACTGTGGCCCCTTCCACCCCAACCCATTCTGTGATTCTGTGAGTCAGTGATTCCTGTAGTTCAGCTGTTTTATTTTTCCAAATATATATATATATACACACACATATATATATACAGCTATACCTATAACCAACATCAACAGTTCTGTCCTCTCTTTGCTGTGTTTTAAGTACATGGACCAGATATGCCCACCAAGGGCACCTGGTAGGTCAGGACCAGTACAGTTACAAACACTTTTCTTCCTCTCTTTGCACTGATTGTAGTGACTTTCCATGTAATTGCCATATATCCCATCCTCTATCTAATTCACCTGCCCTGCTGTAAAAGGCCTCCAACCAAGAAAAAAAAAACCCAACACCTTTTCTTTCTCCCCGGGGGACTTTTTCCTATTCCTATTTATTTTTTCTGTTGAAATTGATATTTCAAAAGTAGTTACAGTATTTTTTCTCTCCCAATATGTTTTTGCATATCAGAACAAAACCCTTCTATTTTAAGCAGTTGCCACAAAAAAATGGGGACAAATTAATAAATGTTTATATAATAAACAAACAACAACTGTTAGCTAGAATTCAGAAGACATTTCCTATGAGACTATAAATAATAAATAATTTGTGTAAGGGAAAGGAACAGGCATAGTAACATTTTCAAAATGGCACACTATCAAATCAAGAGGACTGGACTCGTGCTGCAAAAGGCAAAGAAAAAGGATATGCATTTTAAGCTCCAATGATTCTCCAAACATGGAGACCACAGACAGAGTGGTATATACAGAGTGCCTTGTTCATTGCTGATCCGTGATAAGGCTACTCTGGGAATTTCTGTCCTATAGAAAAACAGTAAAACTGCTTTCTGATTACACATCCATCTGACCTACTGTGGAACCAGGGACTCTGAACAGTACTGGCTGGGGACAGAAGCAGTAGAAGGTATCACTGCCACAAAAAACTTCCAGATTTTGCAGCCTTTTAATTTATAAGGAGACCATTCTGAAAAGCTCTGACTCTCTACTGCAGTTCTAATAAACCAAAATAATAATTTTCAAGATATATTGCTTATACTGCTGTGTAGTTAGAGCTCTCTGTTAACTCTTGAGAGTGTGAATTGACACTTCATGGTTTGCTTTCACACACACGTCAACAATTTGAAAAACTAAAGAAATCTCAGCACATGACCTCTGAGGAGAAAATACTAGAAGTAGTCATGGAACACTGGTTGAAAACAAAGTTACAAATAAAAGGAGGCATCCTATGATGTACCATTAGGTTGGTGCAGGACAGCAAAAATCACCCATCCTCCCTTTTCAGATTGGAACTAAACCCTACAAGGGGTTATTTCACTAAAGTGCTTGCAATTAACACTCAGATCTTTGGATGGAAAATGTAGCAAATTGCTACAGTTTCCTTGCAGTGCTAGAATGTCCTAGAGTGAGGAGACCCTCAGATGTACAATGAAATACTGGCAAATTATATTCCACTTGCACTGATTATATGCTTCCTATAAAATTTAATGAATAAAGCTTGCTAAAATAATTAAATTTAAATATTGCATTCTGCATCTTTATGTAATCACTGGCAGTCGGTAAATCTTAAAGATCCTTTGAAGACGTTCTGTAACTTGTGGCACATTTTTCCCTGTTTCCTTTGGAAATAAGGCTATGATATTAGTCTGTCTGCACACCTCTGATCAAACAAAGCACTGATCTTGCAGACAAATATGGATGGCTAACTTGCTCAGAATGCAATAGGTAAAATACAGTCAAGCCAGGAAAAATGGGCAACCAGAACTAGGACAGCCCTAACAGTAGACATTTATGGACCCTATGGATGCAAGGAAAGGAAAGGCTTAATTTAGTATTTGCAAATTGAAAGTCAGTCACAAATTAGAAATCAAGAAGAAATTAGACTGTCTTTTTGGCAGTTTGACATTGTATGGTAAGGAAAACAAACTGGAACATGAGATGGAAAAGAGATCATTGAATCATCTAAGTGTACACAGACATTGCACTACCTAGATTACAAAACTACCAGCTTGCACTCCAATATTACATAACCCGTGTTAGAAATATGCCCAGATGTTTCTAAGGGAAATACTTTCCTTTTAGTGATTCATTAACCCTGCATAGCAAGCTGATAGGTGAAGTTTTTTCCAAAAGACATGCCTAATATGCACTCCACATTTTCAGTACATGTTTTGTATCTTGTCTATACAATTCAGCTGCAGAGACTGGGAAGTTCAGCATCATCCCAAAGAATGTTGCAGTACTGCAAAGCACCTTTTTTTCACAAAACACTAGAGTTTTCAATGCCATGACCCATCATCCATAGGAGGAAGAAATCTAAATTGTGTAACTCCACTTCTTCTTTAGGAAGGAAATATAATTTTTTAAAAAAAGTTTCCTTATTCCACTGTTCTTTTTGTTGGCAAATGAAAGCCGTAAGCTGAAACTACACGATGTTGGGAAAATTTAATATAAATCTGGATGCCACTTATTTCACTCATGGTGATGTTTTTAGCCTTGTCAATATCCAATGTGAAATGTAAATATCAAGCAAAAAAAATCTAAAAATTTACTACTCAATCCTAAGAACTCACCATAATTGCTCTGTAAAAAGAATACTTCATAAATGTATTTTTCAGCACACAAAGACTTCCAAGACTAAAATCTGAGTCAAATATAGCTTTCTTCAGATGCAGTAAGTTGCAAGTGGCAGTCACAAGTAACAAGGCATACCTTATTTCCACAATTTCACAACACTTTTAATTGAAACACATGTAAACAAGTGTTATTGAAAAGATGGTGAATGGTGGTTGTAGAATAATAGTGAACATTTTAATTGCAAATAACTTATCTAACAATCAGTGCCAACAGTTTTACACTTTTGACCCACTGCTCACCGTATCATCTGTGTATCAGCATCCTCTAATACCGTTGAAATCTACCACTGCTAATTGGTTTTTAGGGTCAGAATGTATATACCTAAATTTATCCCCAAATGACACCATTTTACTGTAACTCTATACAGTCTTTGTAAAGCATGTCACTGAAAAAAAATCACTGCTGCACCATATAATTCTTAAACCAAACAAATTCAATCTTACAGCCTTAGCATTCTCAAAAAAAAAAAAAAAATCAGTTGCAAATGAAAGCAAAATTAGGCAATTCACTTCTAGAATATTTTAACAAAGACATTTATTTCTTATTCTAAATTAATACCAGCATGGAATTTGCAGTGTTTTTTTAATTTTAAACAACCTTAAACTGGATAGGGGTTCAAACTACTGAAATAATCCATTAAATATTTACAAGAAAAAAAATCAGAAGTTCATAGCACCATACCTGTGCCCTTGCATGAACTTCCCCAAGGAGACCTGAGTACTGCTGTTCCAGATACTTTTTTTCATTCTGCCAACAGCTTGCCTGTGCTTTCATCTGTTCAGCCATTTTGTTAAAAGCATCTTCCTGGCTCTGCTGAAGCTCCTTCATAGTATTGGACTTGTTTTTACAAACATATTCCAGGTGAGATACCTGTGTGACAAGCATTTAAAAAGAAAATCTTTTACTTCTCTAAACACCTTTTTACTTTATCATGCACATCAATTTAACCACAAGCAACCCCAGTATGAAATCTAAACTGTACTTTCTTCAATATATTCATTAAACCAAGTAAAAGCCCTTCATGACAGATTATTTGCTTGAGTGTGCAACAAAATGAATAAAAAATTGGATTTGGTTTTGCCATTGTTGTACCATACTGCAGATATTTGTTGCTCTCTTTGTTGAAAAACTGAACTGGACACTTCAATATATCTTTTTTTTTGTACACAAGTACATTAAATCTTGTGTTGCTAAGTACCAATCTGAATATACCAGTCCCTTAGAAGTTTGCAAGAATTAATTTAATTTTTGTTTTAGTGGAAACCCAAAACATTCCAGATATTATTAAGCATTGAAAGAATTTCAGGACATTTTAGTATACAGAAGTTGTTTTCAATAAGCACAAATGGATTCACTCTGTGGATAACTTTGGATAACTCCCATGCAAACTAAATGGAGGAATGAATCAAGGTAACAATAATCTTAAAATATACCTTATTACTAGAAAGTATCAGCAATTTTCAAATACATCACAAAAAAATGCAAGAGAAAAAATTTGTTTGAAAGAAAGGGGGTACAACACAAGTGACATACTGTTCAAAATCCCTGAAAAGCTGCTAAGTACATGAAAAGAGCCCTAGAGACCTCACAGTCAATATCAATAACCATACTAAATTAAAAAGCAAGAAACAATATGACAAAACATCCCCAAACACTGCCAATAATGTTCACTCCCTTCTCTTCCACTCCCTTTCCTCCTTTATTTTGAAAGTAAAATAGAAAAGTACATCAAATATTCATAATCCAGATTTTATCCTACCCCTTTAGTAAGGGTAGGTCCAACTGGCTGATGGGGTATTTATTAAATGATGGGCAGAGTTAAAAAAATTCACTGTAACCAACCCTGCATCTTACTCAGCCCAGAATAGTGGTCACTCCTGCAGATGAGAAATGTCAAACAAAGATTTTCCCTTATTATGTCTCAAAAAATGTCAGACAAGTTACAGAGTTGCTGTACTAGTCTTAGGACTGACCTGATCAATGGGGCCAGAAAATGAACTGAAATTGTAAAGACTGTCATATGTTAGTCTGTGGAGTCGTTTTAATTTATTTAAAAGGAGGTCTTTTCTTTCCAAAAAATGCTGAGGTTTCTGGAGAGAAAGTCCACATAAGCTTACTTACATCCTGAAAAGTATAGCTCTTCCCTACAGCAAATATTGACATATTTTATAAAAACAGGTATTTTCCATCTGTGTTTTTTAATATAATTCTATAATCTATGAGTTACAATTACATGAAAAAAATACACTGTCATTCTTTCAAACAGTACCTTTGAATAATAAACATATAATTTAACGATGATATTCCTTGAGTAAGTGCATTTTGTTTCAGTTTTATGGTAAAATAAAGACTTGCTTTATTAGTGTAAATGACTAAGTTCTTTGAATTGCTTCATCAGTAAGATTAATTTATTTTCTTTTAATTAGGTCCCTGTGGCTAATATTGGCTAGTACTATTAGCATGTCCTGCACTGAAAGTGGAGCTTTGAGACTTCATACAGACTTCAGTCACATTTACATGCCCACAGCAATGGCATCAAACTGAGTTGTAGACAAGCCATAATTAATGGTATTGAATTATTAACGTACAAATTCTTTTTGAAATAAGATGAATGTCAGTCCTTTTTAATGATACTACGATGTGGACAAATGTCACTGAATTTAATAGAGGTAGCTGGTGCCTAAGGACACTTACCTTCTCATTAGCCCTGTTGAGGTCTGAGATCAGGGCATCAACATTCTCCTGCAAGACTACACAAAGCTCAGGCCAAGAGAATCTATCTAGGATGCCTTCTGGTTGTTTTATAAGCACACAGCCTGCTATCAAATGCTGGTATAAGCTATGAAGAAAGGTTAGCTTCTCCTGAAACAAAAGCAAAATTACATGTTGTATCTGAACAGTGCTAGAATTGAAAGACGTGCGTCACATGGGCAGTAATATGAGCTACATGCAAGTGAAAAAAAGCCCAAAGAGCTCATTCTCAAACCTTTTTCAAAGTTCCACAATTGCTAATATTTGCAGTCATACATATTAAAGTGAATGTAAAAAACAGTTTTTACAAAATGTGTCTATTCAGACATGATCTATAAATAACTTTTATAAATACAGAACAGTCCGGCTGTCATCAAAACCACTATCTAAAGTGGTAGATACGGATAAAAAATCCCATGCTATTAATACATACAATTTATTTATTTACGGTAAAACTTTCAGTTATATTCAAACTGTACCCATTTGCAACAACTGCAGAGCATGCAGAAAATTCTCTGATTGGCTTGGCAGCACAACACACCATTTATACAACCATCACTCTAAAGTCTTTTTAAAATTGTTTTTGTATGGATTACATGTGAGACTAAATGGCCAGACAAAATAGGCTTACAGCTTCATCAGTTAAAATTCCACAAGCCATGCCTCATTCATTTACACTGATTTTAATCAGTAATACAATAATTTGATGCAAGTTATAAATAAACTTTAGCAACAATAGAATGCCATATAAATTCCAGCCTTAATGGTTGTAGTACATATATGCAACTTAACGATTTTGATTAAGGCAACAGTAGCAAGCTGTACCTCAAAAGTCACAAGAACAAAGTCTATAAACTATTGCAAAAGTTCCCATTGTTTTCCAGGGGCCTTGGTTGAGGTTTTACCTTAAGAAATTACGGATGGCTGAGATGGGAAACTAGGGTTTTTCTGAGCCCTTTCCATTACACTTAGGCACATTTTCTCACAATTATTTGGTATTTCAGGCAATTAAAAATAAATTTTAGTTAAAAATAAATAGTTTAGTTAAGTTTAATTTTGTTTCTAACATCTACAAATTCCCCAAGAAAAATCCAGTGTGCCATCATTATTACATTTTTGTTTGAGGTGTGATAAAACTAGGATGATAATTATCCATTTGGCATGAGAAACAGGATTCGAAGACCCCAAATCAATTCACACATGTTGAATGCAACCACAGGGTTGTAGACATGCTGACTTTACAATACAGCCAGACTTCTAGTTTCCTCCAGTTTAATCATTATCTGATGCGTGTAACAATTCCAGCTGCTTCATGTGGACCCTATTTAAATACCAGACTGTAAAAGAGGTGGAAAGAATGTTTCCTTTTTACTCAGTTGGCATCCATGTCCAAATTTGTGGAAGTAATGAGCTCAATATGCACAACAACTACAAGTTATCATTGCCATTGCTAGTACAGAACCACTTTATTGGGTGGAAAAAGCAACAAAATTAACATCTGTTAATACATGTAAGGAGAGAGATAATAGTTCTGAAATAAGACATTGTGGACCCATTCCCACATATAGCACACCACAATCCGCTAAGAGATAAAAAGTAAGAATTTCTAGGTTTTGTGGTATGTATGCAAAACTATCTCAATTCCATATTTGCTATCTATCAATTGCCATGTTGATCAGTAATTAACACATGATAATGACAGTATTATAGGTTTCAATTGCAAAACATTTCTGTTAACTTTTAATTTGAAAGAAAGAAATAATTGTTCGTCAGACATAGCTTTCAAAATAAATTCTGTTTTTCAAAAATTCAAAATACTGGAATGATTGAGCTGTTAGTTCTGATACAGAAGAAAGGAGAATCAATATGTCCTGAAATCCTGTAAATATTAAACACATATTTCAAAATACATATCTTAAAATCATATTTTAGGGATAAATCTGTTAAGACTAAGAGTAACCACCTGATGTATGTAAATGTATAAAGCTGAGATTAAATAAAGACTCTTTGACAGTCATCTTGTCTCTAGTAATACCTCCATATCCTTCTGGTAAGCCCTGGTAAGCTTCTGGATTTCATTTTCAGATTCTGTGGCACGTACTTGTTCTTTCTCCCAGCATTGCTGAACATCCTGTAGTTCAATTTTTAAAGTTTCTATTAAAGTCTCTCTGTCTGCACACTTAGCGTGCAGATGGTTTAACTCTTTATTGGCATCAGCCATGTTATCCTGAGCTTCCTGGAAAACAGAGGAATGTAACAGAAAGGCTGGTATCAACATTACTCTATCAAATGGTACCTCAGTCAAGTGCTTATCACCTGAGGAAAGAAACAGTCATATAACCACATGCATTCACAAGACTCCAGGCTAAGTGGACTTCATCTTTCAAGAACAGAATTTCAAAACTGACAATAGGCCTCTTTCACAGCTTGCATTGGAAATCCATCTCTGACAGATAAAGGCTCCATGATGCAGTGATCTTCACAGTCCCCTCTTACCCCCAAAAATGAGATGCAGAACACAGGCACTCAACTTATCTTCTGCAGAGTGCAAAGCTCTCAGAGCTATTCAAAAGATACATTATTATCTAAAGTGAATCCCTGATCTGTTCGAGCTCAGTCTGCAAGCAACACAGCTACTTCTGCCCATGTATTCTTTACATACAATATAAAAAAAAAAAAAAAAGAAGAGTATTCTCTTTGGAGGCTTGACCATGGGAAGTAAGTAATATTCAGAAATGGTCATAAATACGATTACGTTACCAGCACCAAAATCTCACCAGGTAAACACAGAACTTAGTACACTATCCTTTTTGAGCCAAAATATTGTGCACTTGCACTGGATTTACAGCACTGCTAAAGTTTGCAAAATGTCAAACTGAAAGTATTGTTTATTTTTCATAAAATCACAGCTTCATAGACCATAAAATCATACAAAAGGTATTACCAAATTCATCAGAAAATGACGTTTTATTCTTCTAAATGAAAACATTAAAATATTAAAGAAACTGTAAATTTCTAATACAAATGCTTTCAGACTGGATCTAGATTTTGATCATCTATACAATATTATTACCAAAAGTTTAGAGAGATTGAAAACCAGCATACTCCATAAAATCCTGTGTGTGTAGCAAGCTCAGTTTGTGTATGAAGGATCTCTTGGAAAGGGTTGCAAAATTTTTAGATGACTTTAAAAGGTGCTGTAACAGAAGCAGACCCCTCTAAATCTTTTGAACATAAATTAGTAAACAAAGTTTGTAACAGGTGACAATACATTATGTACAAGTATTCATTAATGTGAAGATTCAATGAAAGTTACACAAAAAACACTGCATAAAACATAAAGCAGCATATCTTCAGCAAAAGAATCTGAAAAATGCTGGGTTTACAGACATTCTATTTTGGCAGTAATACAATACACTGCTAGTTGGATGATTAAGTTAAAACACAACCTCGGGACTTGCTCACTCCCTTGACTATTGGTTTAACCAGACAGGACATTACAAAAATGGTGTCAGCCAAAAACAGAAAAAAAAATTATTGTTCCAAAACTGAAGGAGAGAGTGTTTTTAGCCTAGGCAACTTTTACTCCAAGAAATTTTAGGCTGCACACTTTACAGCTGTTAAAGACAACTTGATGAATCACTTGCATTGGCCTTTCTCATAAACACAAACAAAAAAAATTAACAAAAGAACGGATCTTTCAGAAGAATGAATCTTTAATAAAACATACCTTCATATGCCCAGAGATAAATTCTCTTTCCCTTTTCTTGAGAAAAACAGTTAAAAAAAGATTACTGATTTCAATATAAAACAATATGTTGCAAATTTATAAATGTATTTCAACTATTTCAGAAGCGCAATCATTGAAATTATTTACTTCACAATGGTAACCAGAATAAAGTGGCATGGTTTCACACAAACTTGCAAGGTAAACTAGTTTGCTCAGCAGAATACAATGATATAGAGACTTACTCTGATAAGAAAAAAAGATGCTTTTAATCCAGAAAGACACTTTTTGCAGAACGTTCAAATTTTATGCTAAATTCATTAAATCATACCTTAAGGTTTTGTCTTAAAGCACACATTTTCTCCTCAGATATCTCAAGTTCCTTTGTCCCCTTTTTACACAAAGCCTTCGTTTTCTCAAGCTGTGAAAAATATGTGAAAAAGCTGTGAAAGTCGAACAGGCTTTTTTATAGAAAGGCTGCAATGATCTATTCAATATCGTATAAAGGAAGAATTTTGTATATGAAAGCAAAAAACCAAAATTTCTTTCCACTCCTCGAGGAGCTTTTGTATTCCATACAATCAAAAAAAAAATGACATTACAAAAACACTAAATAACTCTTTTATAATGATTTAAAATAAAAAGTAGTGGCAAAATCCCAAACGGAGTCCACTCTTACCTATCCGATTAACTCTCAAAATATCTGACAAAAACACAGATTCTGAAATGCACTTGAAAGCATAGTAAATTCAGATAATGATCTGTGGAATGGTTTGAGAAAACAAGTTTTCCAGTCAGTGGCCATTTGCAGAAATTATCCAGCTACAAGCGTGGTTCTTTACTGAGCACTGGATGGTATTCACATACTGAAAAAGCAGCAATGTTCCAAAGAGGCACAGTGACTACTCTAGGGTTAAAAACTACCATCTCAGAGGTTACTTAGTGTGTACTGAGGTACCATCATGTATACTAGCTTCACTTTCCACTTCCAAAAAGGATAACAATGTATCAAAATAATCTGTATCTGTGTTTATATGATGATACTGCTAACACCTGACATTTAAGGAGCAACTCAGAAATAGAACACCTCACTTACAAAATTTCTTAATTACTTATTAAAATGTTTATTTTTATATTTTGAGGTCAGGAAACCTGGCAGAACCCTTAGAAATAATTACAGTAAATTAAAGAATGCTACTGGAATATTTCCAGTTTTTTTATTGGTTTACTTATCCTTTCCCTTTCCTCAAACATATTCTGGTGTCTGGACTATACAGAAAATCAGAAGCTAGTTATCTACAAAACCCAAAACACTTCTACACCATTCAGTCACACAAACTAACTCGATCTTTTAATCTAATGTTTAACACAGTAAGTTTAAAATAACACATTACAAGTTTACCAGCATATTTCACATATACATACAGGTGTACACATACATTAAAAAATTCACCAATATGTGGGATCTTGTTGAAAATCTTTTTATAAAGAGAACCACTAAAATTTGCTTACTGTTATGTCGCTTACTAAAAGCCTTCCTTATTGTGTATTAAAATATCCTAGTTTTATTGCACAATGCCCTTCATAGTCCCCTTGTGCATTACTGTATTATTAAAAAGTTTTATTATTAAACATATCTCACACATAAAAAGCCAAAAGCAGCATTCTCTGTGGGGGCAGGGGTAATCAAGAAGGACAGAGCACTGCCCTTTCTGTGCACCACGAAGGTGCTCAGTGATCTCTGGCTCCATATGACAACTTCAGGGTCAGTCACACACAGTCCTACTGGGAAGTCTTGTGGCAGGTCATCTGTTGGTCCTGCTCTGCTTGCGATTTATTTTCCTTGACAGTTCATTCTTCTTTCTGTCAGAACACTCTCTTTGCTTTCTTAGAAGCCACCCCCTTGGTCTCCCCACTGCTGTCTCTGGCACCGTTTCACAACAAAGCACATCACTAAGCCAAAGCCTGCTGAGTCGACTTTTCAACTGCGCTGCCTATCACGTGATGCTCCTCCTCCCAAATAACAATTCGCTGTGGGTAATATGTTCCTAGTTACTCTTCAGCTTCCAGACTTGGGTCTCAGAAGAGTTTCATAATGACTATACACATCAGTTCTCTTATCTCGCTGGGAGAGACTTAGCAGTGCTTGCTGTTTAAAAAGTATAATTGTTTCCATGGTCACTTATTTTTGTGCCCCTTGAACAAACTCAAAGGTCTTGTGGGAGACCATTCTTTTCCCAATAAAAGGGGCAAAGCTGATATACTGTTTTGGTTTTTTTTACTTTTTAATTTTTTTTAACATGTTGAGTGGGTAGCTAGACTATGCATTTGTCAAAACAAAAGACAAAACATAGAAATGAAATATAGCGCTGGCACCTTTACAATCCTACCACACCTTGCCTTTCTGTATTTCCCGATTTTATTCAAAGACTAATCACAAGTTTGTACAAAAAGTTTTAGTGGTGGAGTTAACTTCTTTCTACAGCCTTTAAAGCCAGAAATTAATAAAACATTCACACCCAAGAGGAGTAATTTAGTCAGACTAGCAAAACACACAATAAAATAAATGCAAAACTGTAACTTCTCAGTCAGTGATATAAAAGGACAGTAGGACTGCATGGAAAGCACCTGATTTTTTTAAGAGTAAGATTGCCCAAATTAAAATATTCCTATTATTTTCTAAGATAACTTAAAGACAGTATTCTAACAGTCTCATTTTAATTGAAATGATAGCAAAATAGATCCCAAAGAGAACCTATTGAAAACACACTCTCCTCAGAAAATTGTACGAGTTTTATAAGTACAGGGGAGCATGATCATTTATATAACCGATAGTAGTGACTACTGAGGCTCAGCCATTGTGTATTTAGGAACACTGCAGTATATGCAGCCGCCCTCTTAGATCATTATCTTTTAACTAAAATCCTATATATGAACGGCTTGCTATCCTAAATGTTTTTTGAGAATAACCACAAAGGATTGAACAAGAAAACCATTTTAAACTACAAAGACAAAAGACTGTTCTCCCTGTCCCCACAAATGTGAAACTTCACTGTAGGGCAAGCTTAGAGAAGTAGTAGCGACAGAGATTTTTTCTTTGGGCATACTTGAAGCTGTCAACTCAACATTCCCACTCTTCTGCTATTTTTTTACAAGCGAAGTATATGTACTGCTGCAGGCCAAATGCAATACATATAGAGCCAAACATTGCAAGTGTTACCTCATTAGACATATCTTCCAGCTTGTTCTGGTAAGCTGTCAAGGTACACCTCAAAGTCTCAATGACAGAGCAGCTCAGAGGTTTATCTTTGTCCTCACAAGTGCCTGAAGGAAAATACAGAACGAAAATTAAGCCTTAAAGCCACAGAGAGAAAACTACTCACCCTGGATGTGAGGTATTAGAATTAGTTAGGGCTTCAGTGACAATAAAGACCACTGAAGAGCAGCCTTGTTTACCATGAGAGATACAGCTGCATAGCCATGCTTTCACAGCAAATATACATGAAAGACACTTGTATAAAAGCTTTAATACAAGGTACAGAACTGTAAATTCTGGATTACATTTATACCTAATGCATTTGGTATGCAGTCTCACATATTATTTCTACTGTGGTCAAGCTGTGTAATTCAGTCAGACAAGCCAACTTCAAAACCACACAATTATATACTTTGAAAAATATGTTGTCTGAAAGTTAAGAATGTTACACTTTTCCTGACATTATTTTGCTGTTGTGGCTAAGCATGCATATAGTAATGCAGTACTTAATTTACTTAAAGCCTTACCAAGCCAAAGATCACATGATTTTGATATGCTTGGAGAGGACTAAAAAACATTTGAAATGATCTTGAATTTTATTCTAAAGGAAATGACAAAAAAAAATTATCTGTCTGCAAAGTCCTATATAACAATTCAATTATAATCTGATATATTCACTGCATACATTCTAAAGATATTTATTAAACCTTTAGACTGAGACTTCTGATCTTGTTGCCATAATTAGGGACATATGAACAAGTCTGACCATTTCAAAGTGCATAGAACAATGTGCCAAGGAAGGAAAACAACACTGTATGGATTGAGAGGTCACAAGATGTCAGCTGATACTCAGTTTCCAAGAACAAACTTTTCTTTTTTCCCTGATGTTACACCACAGTCATGCTAGATTATTTACAGCCCATTCTTCTCACCATTATTTATACTCCTAAGAAGCATTTATCACTTACTTTGTGGCAAATCATAGACATGCTCCATAGGCAAAATTATCTTTACCAACTCTAATAGCAGCCTTATTTTGCAAAAGTGAAAATATCTGTGGCATTTTAAATACAGGAAGGCTAAAGCATCATAACTCCCATCACAACTAAACAATGATACAGGTGTTTATCACCAGTGTCATTAAGCAATTTACACAGAGCAGCTCATAAAGTCAAATCAGATACTGAAGTCTGAGCCTTTTCTTCGCCTCTCTGTAAAACTTTATTGGCTAGAGGAGGTGCACTTACATACTTGCAGGGTGTTTTTAAAGAATTCAATAACTAGTGTCATCTAATAAGCACAATATTCTACTAAGGCATGGTACAAAGATGATGAACTTTCTCCTGTAGGCTGCAGATAAGGCATCAATAGAACTCAGTAAAACTTACTTAATTGCAAAAGCCAGAACATATTGCCAACTGCCATTCAGAAAATTCTTTCAATTTGTTAGCCTCTCCTCTCCCAGTTTTTGATAATACCAGAAAGTATGAAGTGCTACTCAGGCTGGGCTAGGTGTTACAGTCAAAGCAATAAATATTTGCAAGATTGCTTTCAGTAACAGGAGCAAAATCTGCTCTACAGCATACACATCCCAGTGACAGATCCCTGCTCTGTCTTATCAGCCACTCTACCTACCTTCCAGAGTTTCTAAAAGTCTATATAGAGTCAGGGAAAAGCAAGTTTCTTAATGACACTTCAGAGCCCAGTGGATCCTAGAGATATCCCAACCAACAGTGTTACACTTCAAACCAATCTAAGAAGAATTCATAAATTCTGACCTTTCTTGAGAAGTTAAGATTTCACATTGAAGAAAGTGACAAGTGTCACTGTACTATAACTTTTATCACATAACCACAGCTATAGCTATGCACAGAGCTCCAGTCCAGTCTTCTCAGTTACACAATCAACCTTACACTACTACCAACTGTAGGAACATTCTGCATTGATCTTGTTGCACAAAAAAAACAAACACTATTTTTCATACGTGCAGCTCTTGCAAAGTAGTAATACACAATTCTCATTCGGTTTAAAACAATACCTATTAAGTCAATCCAAGAGTTATCTTCCATGCCATAGATTTTGTCAAACTGTCTAAATAATGTATTTTCATATTTTAAGTCCAAACCTGCAATGGTGTTATTAATATTCTTTTTTCCAAAATTAGAATTTTACCAGTAAACTTTCCATGCTGTCATTCCTTGTCTTTGCTGTAACCCTATTTCTAGGCAGCTCCATTTGCCAATAGGAATACTAGATTCAGCCTACCTGCATTAGCTGAAAACAAATCTATGGCTTTAATTGTGCCCAAATGTTGTCTGTCTTCATACAACTGTGCAGGAGACAGACAACATAATCTAAATGCACTCTGTTGTGGCAGAAGCACCATGTCAGCAATGAGACACAAAACCCAACCCAGTACTTGAAGACTATTGCCCAAGAGTCTGATGGAAGAATTTTAGGAATATGCCAAGTTCCATAGGAGTCTTACAGAAGCATAATAAATATGAATAACCACTTAAACCTGCTGTTTCAGACCTTCTGCTAGCTGTACTGGGCCAGGGTAGGAAAGAGTTAATTTTCTTCATAGCAGCTCACATGGTGCTGTGTTTCAGATTTTTGACCAAGACAGTGAGGTGGCCTGTATTAAATTGTGATGGTAACTCAAAGTAGCTAACACTCCTAGAACTTCGCACTCATTTCACCTTTTTTCAGATTACTACAACCACAATTACTTTTTTCCTGCAGACAAACATCCCTAAGAACACACCCTACTGCTGAATAACTGCAAAATTCGATAAACTGAAAAGATACACAGTGAATTCATGCAAATGGACCAAAAAGAAAACAAGCTCTGGAAAATTTATAAAGGACACTGGAAAAGGAGAAGACATGGATTTATGCTTGTTATTTTGACATGAATAAATAAAAAAAAAAGCTTTCTAAAATTATTGTGATTTTAATCTGTATTGGGTTTGCATGGGCTGGTTTTTGGTAATGAGGGGAGCTTCACGGGTGGCTTCTGTGAGAAGCTGCTGAAAGCATCCACCATGTCCAGCAGAGCCAATCTGTGGTAGCTCCAAAGATGGATGTGCCACTGGCCAAGGCTGGGCCACTTAGAAATGGCGGTAACGATTCTGTGATAACAGGTTTAAGAGTAAATCAAAACAAATGTTGCGGTGCAGTTTTAATCATCACTACAGAGAAGCAAGAGTGAGAATTGGTGAGAGGAACAACCCTGCAGACACCAAGGTCAGTGCAGAAGGAAGGGCAGGAGGCGGTCCAGGCACCAGAGCTGAGATTCCCCTGCAGCCTGTGCTGCTGGCAATGGTGAGGCAGCTGTGATCCTGCAGCCCATGGAGATTCACAGGGATGCAGAGATCCACCCACAGCCCACAGAGGAGCCCCGCACTGGAGCAGGTGGATGGCTGAGATGAGGCTGTGATCTGTGGGAGGCCTGTGGAGAGAGGGCCTCTGCTGCCAGGCTGGAGCAGCCTGTGCTTGAAGGACTGCACCCCATGGAAGAGTGACCCAGGCTGCAGCAATGTGGGGAGGACTGTTGACTGTGGGATGGACTCACGTTGCAGCAGTTTTCAGGGAGCTATTGTTCATGAGATGGAGCCACGCTGGAGAAGTTCCCAGTGAACTGTCTCCTGTGGAGGGACCCTATGGTGCAGCAGGGGAAGGAATCCTCTCCCTGAGCAGCAGGAGAAGCCACAGATGATGAACTGACTGTAATCCCCATTCTCTGTCTCCTTGTGCCAACAGGGTAGGAGGTGGTATAGAGCTGGCAAGGAGGGAGGGGCGGGGGGATGATGGTTCTTTAAAGGTTTGTTTTGCTTCTCTTATTTTGTTAGTAGTAAGTTCATATCTCTAAATTGGGCCTGTTTTGCCTGTGATGGTATTTAATGAGTGAACTCTCCTGGTCCTAACCACAGCCCATGAAACCTTCATTAAATTTTCTTTCCTCTGTCCAGCTGCATGAGTTAGCAGCTTTCATAGGTGCCTAGCCCAGCATCAACCTATGACATAATCTTAAAAATATAGTATTATCTTCTCTTTACTGTACAGCTTAATAATCACAGATTAATCAGCACTTGAATTAAGGGACTGGATCTTTAGTGCTGGATCTTTAATACTGATAGATTTTTAAGTAGATCTCTCAACCTCTTGAGTTCACAAGAACAAGAAAGACTTCCCCGTCAGCTGTGGCTCATGTAGTCCCTCATCTAGTAATTATACTAGAAAGATTTATTTAAGATTTTTACTTTTATTGGCACCTAGGCATTCCCATTTCAAATATAATAACAATATTTTTAAAATTTTTGAGTAAGTACTATTAGATACAAAAATTTTTAAGCACACCAGAGAAATAATATAATAATGCAGAAGCATTAAGTTTCAAACTTAAAAGCACAGCAAATATGTAGAACAAATGTCTTAGTCAATGTCTATTTTAATATTAAAAGACTGTAATTGAGTGTAAAGACTCAGTCTGCTGTAAAGTCAATCTGCTGCAAAACTCAAGTCTACTATCTGCCTCAAGAGCCTCTTCAGAGACGCTAAAGCTTGAAAAAAACCCCATCTATTTAAATTAGTTTAAAAGTTTCCCTTAAACAAAGCAAATTAATACTGAAGGTAATGTCATTGAATTTCTAATATTATAGAAATAAGTCAAAGTTGTTCTGAGCAAGGTTTACCATCCAAAAGACTTGCTGCTTTGGAAACTGCACTTTGGCAGCAGCATGCAGCTCTCCCCAGAGTTACTTAAGTCCTTATAAGCATGTGGAACTTTGCAAAACTGTGGAAAACATACAGTCTTAAAGAACTTCTCAACTGTAAACCTACAGGTATCATCATGGTAATTACATTTATAATTACAGAATAAAACTGATACCAGTTCCAAAACAAATAAGCATATAGCCTATGCAAGGAGATCAATGCATCACGTAATTCAAGCTCGCCATTCAAGGACAAGAGAAATCCCAATAAGTTGTTTTTTTATTGAAATTTAACAGCACGGGGCCCTAAAAAAAATCATTTTGTGAAGATACAAAAGAAGGTATCTTCCTTTAAAAGTGTTTTAAAGACCCATTTATGTCTCTAGCTGCTAAGAAGTGCAAAAACATATCACGATATACATAAAACAAACCCATTTGCTCTGTACGCCACATTTTACTTGTTTTCTTCCAGTTTACTTTCACTGTAAATTGGAAGCATATTGTGTCTAGTATGTAATTTTTCTAACAGGAATTACACTTTTAAATTAAGATTTTAAAACATGTTCCATTTTCAATTAAAAAAAAAATCACTAGCTTGATGTTAAAGTTCTGCTTGTTTGTGTTACCCACTATTTCAAATGTCTAACCAGGCAGCAATTTGTTAAGTCTGATACAATGATTTATATATAAAGCCAGGTAGCAGAGTGACAACCACTGACTTACAATTAATTTTAATGAAAACAGAGAAATATTTGTTCTGCATCAGATTAAATGAATACAACAATACTGGTCCACAATCAACTGTAAAAAGTATTGTGTTGCATCATGTGTCCTACACAACCTTTTTGAATACATGACCTTTAAGTTGCTGAAGGTTGCCTCAGAATTTGGCTCAGTTCAGGCAAAACATCTGTTCCCTTTGCAGGTATACTGTAAGGACTTTTTTCTCAGTTGGATTTAGAGCACAGCAAGTGAGCCCTTTTCTGACCGATCATATACACCCCAGCATTTGTAAATCAAGCTCCGGGCTGACAACAGCAGGTCCACAATCCGTCACCCTTTCTCAGCTAGCAAGGCCATTTGACTGCTGTGAGAACTGCTCTTATCATGTCATCAAATCAAAGCATGTTGAGAAGAGGGAATGCAAGAGGCATCTGCAGAATTCCCACAATGTAGTGACTTTGGAACATTGACAGATGCATCTGTCATTTTATACCTTCAACTAACCTGCTGTCCGCTGGCCTGACATAGCAAAGCTGTCCAAGAGTAACTCCAGCTCTCTCATGTTGTTTTCATACGTCTCTGTTAGAAAGACCTGGTGTTTCTTGGCCTTTATTTGACAGGAGGAACAGACAAGACAAGGGGAGGGGGGAAAGAACACATTAAAATAAGTAAACAGAAGAAATACACATCACAATTATATACTTGTTCCTCTTTAAATTTAAATTCTGCTATATTTCTTTTTATGTCTTTTCTCAAGCCAAGAGACCTAACATGACATAACAAGTAAGAACTCTGTAACACACAAAATAAAACTAAAGGATTTCAAAAGCAAAACAAAATATGGTTGTTCAAAAACAGTCCTCCTTATCTTCTGCTTTAGAAGTATCTTAATGGACATTAAATTCCGTCCATCTATGGAAGCAGTGAAATCTATTGTTACACCCTACAAGGGCATCCAGAAAGACACCAAACTACTGGCAGACAGGCTAGAAATCCATGATTTGGCACTCAGTCAAATCCCACACCTATTCTCATTGCAAATCTGCCTTCTTCAATTGTTAATATGTTCCATGTTAGATAGGGATTTCTTCAATACCAAATACTCATCCTTATGCATGGAACATAAAGCTACAGAATTCTTAGCACCAATCACTGAATTTTCTTAAAGAAAGCTGTTCCTTAAGTGCAGTCTATTGTTCAAATCAAGACATTAAATTTTTCAAGGCCAGAAAAGTTCTACAGCAGACTTTTTAAATCACTACAATAGAAAGACTATACTAAATCATTCTTTCAATTTCTTTCTGATATTATAACTTGCAGTTTTCAAAGACATGCATCTATAATTCCAGACAAGACCAAGGTTTTTTCAGGTATATATGTAGTTTTGACTTCTCAAGGAAATGTATGATTTAGCTGCTGTCTGACAAAAAGTAATGTATTTTCTCAGAAATTTAGAAAACTTAAAGGCAAGAAAAATAAATTAAAACCAACCACCCCTAACCACCACTCCAACTCAAGAGGAAATTACATTTAAGTAACTTCACAATATTCTTATGACAAAGGTTATGATCTAAGATGTCTCAGGACTACTAACTGCTCAATTTATTTCCATTCTAAATGGTAACACAGATTTGCGTAATTTCCATTTCTACTTGGTAATGGAAAGTTAACCTTTTTTACTGAGTAAAACTCTGCTGTGTCCTATCATATCTAGAAACTGTTGCTTTAGTTATGCTTCACTGCATGTAAAAGAACCCAGCAATTTCTTATGTGTGGGAAACATCCTCCCCAGGAAAACTGCCACATACTGGTAGCATATAACTGTCAGGATAAAAAAACCAAGAAATTCATTTAATTCTCTGCAGTCTTCTTCACCATTCAGTTTAAATATTTTATAAATTTGCTTTACTCTTTCAATTTTAATTATATGTACTGTATATCAACTAATATATTATTCATATGTGTATTTCAGTGTTAGGTCCCCTGCAGCATTTACACTCTATTCCTTGTGTGAGAGTTTGTACAACACTTCATAAAGAATTTCCAAATCACTTCTATATATTGAAAAATAACCAAGGTTTAGTTCCTACTCCATAAAATTATCTATATAAATAGAACTTGTAAATGTTGAGATCCACTAAAAATATTTTATGGGATGCAAGCACATTAAAGTAATTTACTCTCATGTACTGACATAATCTCAAAGACCTCAGAAATTAAAAATAAGAAAATATAATACTATGAAAACATCACAATAAAGTAAATACTGTTTTTACATAAAGTACTCCAGCACAGGGAACGTGAGACCAAATCTTCCCAGGAAAAACATTTTCCTATGGAACAGTAAAATGTGAGAATTTTTTTCAATCTTCTCATTCAATTTTTCCATTTTGTTTCGTTAATTTACCATAATTTAGTCAGTGTGTTCCAGTTTATTCAGCCTTCACCACTGCTCTGTGCTTTATTTGCTAACTGAATCTACACTTCCTAAGTCAATTTTAGTCTCTTTTTCAACAGCAATAAAGATCAAAAGGAAATTACTTAGACTAGCCAGTCTCTCTACACTTGAACTGCAAAATATTTAGTACCTTTACTTTCTAACTTCTGTTTTCAATCACCATCCCCATTATAAGAAATTGAAAGAAAAAAAGCACTGTAAATTACACTGTTAAAAATCCAGGCACAGTCCAAAAGGATTTATTATTGATCTGATTTCTTATGTCTCACTGACAGGTATCTAATAAGAATGTATACAGTGATAAAATCATGAATTTAAGCTGACAGGACCTGTGGAGGTCATCTGGTCCCACTCCCCACTCAGAGCACAGTATGGTCGAAGGCAGGTTAGGCGGCTCTGAACCTTGTTCAGTCAAGTTTTGAGTATCCTCAAAGATGACATTTCAACAGACCCTCCAGGCAACCTGTTCACAATATCTCACAATCCGCACTGTGCAGTTTTTTGTTTTCCCCTTACAGGTAATTACAACTTTCCTGTTTTCTCTTATATTTCTAATGCATAGATCTAAGAAGAATGTAGCTCCATCTTCTCCACAATCATCCACTTGATAGTTTACAATAGTAGCTATTATCTCCTTAGTTTTCTTCGGTCTGAACAATCACAGAGAGTATGCATAATGCTTTACTTTGAAAAGGAAAATGGACTGCACGAGTATAGAGTCAAATAGAATCTGTCAGCTGACAGATTCAACTGTTCCAGGAGATGCAATTACAATCCTTCCCAACGACTCAATCCATCAACATGTTTTGCCATTTTTGTAGAGCTACTGGAGAAGTACAAGTGTAAATGTTTCCTAGGTTATTTCAAATGGGAAATCAGTTGACAAAATTGCTAATGCCTTTACATAAAGAGAGTTTGCTTCACAGACCGCATTAGTAGAAACAGGTGGAAGAATATTTGTAAAGTAAGTCTTCTGCTGACTTTGCTTGACTTCCTGTACACCAGAATGGACCATTCTGACCTAGACAGTGATCCTTGAAAACAACCTTGACAATCAAAGGCAAGGGCTGTATGGATATGCAGGAACTCCTGACTAAATTCAAGTATTAATACGAAGCATAAAAAAGGTTGATCAGACATAGTAAACTTGGAAAAATACATATACATTGTTAAAGCCTAGAGAGATACATTTAGGAATGTGAAAATCCACCTTAAATTGAACCTGGCATGGGATGTGAAGAGCGACAGTAAAAGATTTCTGAAGCAACCTGAAGTGAACTGGATTTTCCAGGTTTTACATCACCTGCAAAAGAAGGACTGGGCAAAATGTGGGCCCACTGCTAATGATCTGGTGACTAGGAAAGAGAAAAAGCTTTCTCATGGCTTTTTTCATCTTAGTCTTCACTGGAAGAACCTGCCCTTGGGAATACCAGGTCCCTGAGATGAGTGAAATTTCCAAGAACACTTGAGAATTTAGAATTCTCAAAATATACTAGAAATATTTCCCATATTCTCTGAAGACAATTCCCTTCTTCACAATATATTCCAAACTGAAGGCTAAAAACCTAATAGCATGGAGAAAAATCATACTTTCTCAACCCAGAACATATGCTATATATGCATATAAAATCCTTCCTTGAAACAAACTTCATATCCTTAAAAAAGGCTCCTATTATCATAAACCAACTCCTGAGGACAAAAACCTTTTAGTAGAAAACGTGCTTGGCAATATGTTTATTTAATCACCAATTTCAAAACACAATGGAATTTTAAAAGAAATTAAAGAGAAGCCAAGCATTTTTCATTAAAAACACTGTAGACTCAAATGAGGAGAAAATATTTTCTCCAAATTCTTTCTATCCTTATATGTAAATGAAACTTAACTCTTTGGAAAACCAACTGCCTATAAAATTCTTCCACTTACTGTCAGACTTGTGTTAATCTTCCAGAAGGGTATTTTTATTTATCTGGACAAGTTCCTACTATCTTGGTTGTTGACATATTTTCCTTAACTACCAGTATTTGATTTTTGTTCCAGTTTCCATATAGAAATGATGTTCCATTGTTTTTTCAGCATTTTGCAAAATCCATGGTTGGCTACAATAAATGTAAACTCTATGCACTGTTGCAGGACAGCCCACAGAACCTGATGTTCCAAATGTGCATCTGTATCTCAGCTTCAGTAACTTTTAAAAAATGAACATGTGGGCAGGACTTTGAGGCCTTACCTTAACAAAACCACTGCAGTAGTATGCAGGGATTTGTACAGCTGTACAATGAACTGACTTAATTCCTGAGGAACTTTCTATACTTTGTTTACAGTTACAAGGGGGTCCTGGGGCGGCTCTCTTTCACATGGACTAATTCACCCACTCAGGCTGCAGTACAAATTCCAACTGGTGATGGCAGAGTAAGAGCCAAATGCAGAACCATCCATACAGCCACCAAGGAGCAGCATGTTCAGATACTCTTTGAAAAGTGCTTATGTAAATTCTTTACAAAAGTATCAGAATGTTTACCAGGCACGACCTTGGGGGCAGCAAATCAAAGTATTTACAGAAATACAAAAGACTACTCCACAGATCACAAAATACGGGTTTTACTCAAGAGATGCTCTGTAAAGCAGAAAAGTGGCACAAATCTTTCAGCAAACAGGCATAAATTGAATTATAAAGAACAAAACAAAACCATCAATGACAAACTCTCTCCTTGGGCTACTACTTATTTTTGCTCAAGTTATCAAACTATTGAATACTTCTTTTATTTTCTTATATAAACTCGAATATTCAAAAACCTATAGAAGAGTCTCGCCACATGTAAATTAAATACAATCTCTCAAGAAATTTAGTACCTCAGTCTTACAAATCGATCAAAATGCTCAAGTTTTATTGAAACAATTCTTGTCCCATAAAAAGAGATTTGTAACAACTTTTGGTGGGAGAGAATGTTATGAAGTATCTCCTTGGGTTTTAGGGTTTATTTTTTTTTTCCAAGTCAGGGAAGATTTTTTGAGAACTGCAACTTTAAATTTTAGACGCCTGTCATTCAACATCACAGCTTGACTGACCTCTGCACTTTCTAAATAAATTACAGAATTGCTTTTTTTGCAGACGATCATTTAAGCATATGCCTCAGACTGACCAGTCTTCTTACTTCAGGACAATAATAGAAGTAACATCTGAGAAGAAACACTCTCCTCCTATGTAAAGGCAAGAAAAAAACAAGCTAAAACAACACTTAACAATCATTAGCACAAAATTAATGAAGAGTATGTATCCGGACCGGGATTTTTTATTTTTTTTTTTTAACTGAAAGAAACTGTCCACATTAAATTTACATCTTTGCCATTCTGTATCTTTTTCTACTCCACAGAAGATGTAGAACAGAATCATATCCTCAGGGTGCTTCATTGTCTGTTCAGTCAATTCTAAGTACCTTCTGTTAAAGAACAATGCTAAATATGTATGCCCTGGAACTAGATTCTCAAACATTTCTATTCTGACACTCAGTGTATGACAATCTACAAGGCTTTTATGGACAGCTGAGACGCAAACAGAGTATGATTTCAGATATGGCTGTAAGAGAAAAACTTACATGCCATGGGAAAAAAGACAAGCTGTGTGCAAACTATGACATAATTTATATACAAATTATGCTATTTCTGATAGAATCTATTAAAAGGGGTGGAAATGGATACACACATCTTCCAAATAAAAGGAATTTATTCTAAGATAGAATATTTTAATTATTTCACTTTAATTACTTCACTAATATGCATTCTGGTGAGCGGTCAAGTTTCCCAAATTTCAATTTGCATTTCTCATAAAATAAAGGTTTAACATCTCCTGCTTGTCCATGCTAAGATCATCCACTACTAGGTACTAGAAGTGTAAATATCCTGAATAACTTAAAACTCCTAAAGATACCTCTTATTCTTTCCATGGGGCAGAAGTACAGCAAGGGTTGTTTCAATTTAAACCAAGTGTTAAATCACAATGCCCATCCTTCTAAATTCCTATTCTTGAAACTAAAAATTTCTAGAAACTCTAGTTAGAAATAATGACAAGCTTGAGACTAATTTGCTCAAGTAAACATAATGTAAATATTGAGAGCTTTCTCATGCTGAGCATTCATAAGCAATTTTGTTTGATAGTAACAGATCCTATTACATTTGACCCATGCAAGTTTTTGGCAAATTTCTGCCACATGCTGATATTTAAAATTACAAGCAGAATAACTACTTTACTGTACATTCAACTGATCCATTAAGGAAAAAAACCCCACTTTTTCATATAAAGTTTCAAAATAATGTACTTTGTGTATCTTACAAATACTTTACAAACAAAAACAACAATATGTGAGAAAGCAACTTAAGATTACCAGACTGAAGTGGAAAAGACGTATTCAGGCTGTCTAATAATAGTACAAACTATAAGAAAGTAGTTAACAGATCAAGAAAACAGGAGGTGGAAATAAAGGGAAGAGAATGCATTGAGAATTTCATACTATTTTAGTATAAGTAAAGGGAAGCCTAATAACAGCATATTGAATGTTATTTATACTTAGTTTCTGCTATAGCCTTCTGCTTTTTGATTTTGGGAAGAAAAATAACAAAAAAACCTGTCTATAATGAGTAAATAAGACCACACACAGGCACTCCTGCTTCCCAATCAAATACAAAAGTCTTCAGGAAAAATACAAAGCCATCCAAGGTGATAAAAATCTAATCTCACAGGGGACCACTAGTACAACTCTTCAGAAAATGAGTATTTTTATTACCTGTTCAAGACAGTCTTGTGGCTTGAAATCATTCCAGTTAAACAATTAAAACAATCTGCTATATGAATAAGGAAGTTCTTTCAAGTGGGGCAATCTATTTTCTTTTACTTCTAGTAACACAACATTCATTTTGAGGACACCATTTAATATTGTTGTCATTACCAAAAAAACCTTAAACATTAATAGAATTTTGTCCTGATTTTTTGTCAGGTATAACATACATTTTACTACGGAATTTTTCTTTGTATTTTTTTTGTGCCTGATAAAATTATTTTTTCAGGTTGACTAAGGCAGCAAATGTCTTTTAATACTTTAATGCCTACATTGAAGAAGCTGTGTCCTCCCATAGGAAAATTTTAATTTTAATTAATTTTCAATTATTTTAAATTTTTTAAAAATTTTATTTTTCTTCAGTTCATTAATTACCAATATACTTGGGAAGTGGATAACACTAAGACAATGGATGGACTAATTCCATCAGCTGAAGAGTAGACACCAACAAATCTGAAGACTCTCTGATGCAGATTTCTGCTCCTATATACTGAATAGCACAATGCCTGCCAGTAGCAGGTAAGAGATCATGGTAATCTCCTACACTCATAGATCCAAGAGAAAGCAAGAACAGAAATTTATAAGCTTAGAAAAAAAAATGGCTAAGCATAGAAATACTGGAAATGCTACAACACAATGAAGAGAGAGGTTTTCTAGATCATAGAATAGCTTGGTTTGGAAGCAACCTTAATCTAGTTCTAATGCTAGACCAGGTTGCTCAGAGCCCCATTCAAACCAGCCTTGAACTCTTCCAAGAATAGGGCATCCACAACTTCTCTGTTATGAGAACAACTTGTTTCACAACTCTCACAATAAAGAATTTTTCCTTATACCTGATGAAAGCCTTCTTTCAGTTTGGAGCCATTCCCCTTGTCCTGTTACTATACGCCCTTCTGAAAAGTTTCTATTCATCTTTCTTTTAAGTTCCTTTCAGGTACTGGAAGCTCACAATTAGGACACCCCAAAGCCTTCTCTTCTCCAGGCTGCCTCATAACAGAGCTCCTCTGGGGCCTCCTCTAGACTCTCTCTAACAGGTCCTGTGCTCTGGGGACTCTAGAGCTGGTGGATGCAGCACTGCAGGTGCTCACTAGAGCAGAGCAGAGGGGCAGAATCCCTTCCCTGTCCTGCTGGCCACACTGCTTTGGATGCAGACCAGGACGTATTTGGCTTTTTTCTTTCAGCGCAGTCATGTCCAGTCTCTCATCCCCCAGCATCCCCAAGCCCTTCTGGGGCCAGGCTGCTCTCAATCTGCTCATTCCCAGCCTGAACCAGATGCAGCACCTTGCAATTGGTCTTGGTAAATAACACGAGATATTCATGAGCCTACTTCTCCAGCTTGTCCAGGTCTTTCTGGATGGTATCCTATCCTTCAGGTGTGTCAACCGCACCACTCAGCTTGATGTCGTCAGCAAATGAAGATATCCTAAACTTTTTGCTTCGACCCTCCTGCTGTTAAAGAGGATGGCAAAATTGATATTCAAAGTTGGACTGTGTAGAGACAGTGGGAAGACACCAATTGGTGATACAAAAGGAAAAATATTTCAGAAAATATTCCGGTAAAATACATCAAATACAACAAATGCACACCGAACAAAAAAAAAAAAAAACCCAATCAACTAAAAAGTTTGTCACCTTCAAAGAAGACATTTTCAAAAAATTTTTGCAGTCAAATGCTTGCACTAAAAACATTATATGAAATAGAATTAAGCAAGTCTACAATGGCAACTAATCAAGCCTGAGAAAAAAAGCTTGGATAGTATGATGGAACATTCTTCACACAAAATCCTAATACATATCTACAAATTGCCTTCTTTATTAAGAATGCAAAGGCTGGTTACTCTTGACTCATAGCCATACTTTTAAAAGAATTGTTTTCCGCAAATAACTCCTCAATTAAATATTTGGTGTACATTTTAAATGCATTTTGGAATTAGCTTCTCCAATATTTTATCCATATTTACTCCTGTTTCAAAAAACAAAGTAATATAAATAAAAATCAGAGTAATGTAAAGTCACATTTATTCCATAGCTCAGCACAGCAAATGCAGATTATGTTCAGAGTATGATTAAAAAACCTAAACAAGTGCTATAGGCTTTTTGTCTTACCATTGCAAGTTCACTCTGTAATTCTCTGCAGCTTTTTTCAGCATTCCCTAGTCTCGCAGAGAGGTCTATAATTACCTTCTTCTTTTCTTCAATCACTTCTTTCATTTGATTGTTTGAGGAGAAACACTCTCTTTCTAATCTGGAAATTTTCAACATTAGAACATTTTAATGAAAGATACTTATGTCAAGTATTCTACATATTTTTAAAAGACAATCTGGGTATCACATCATGTTAGCATATCATATAACTTATGAAGCTGCTTGCCTTTTTTTTAAGTGAAGAAACTTATATATTCCTTCTATATATTCCTTGTATATTCCTTCTAACAAAAACTTTTCTGTTATGGTTATGGTTTTTTCCATTACTGAGGCTTGTGCTAGACTTCTAGTCATAAAAGAATTTGATCATTTGGATATGGACTCCAGATTACATGTAATAAACAGAAGTCATCATATTTTAATTAACACATTAGTTCTCTTCAGAAAGGTATCACATCTTGCATCATCATCACTAATTTCAAGTACAAAGCTTGCTCCTAGAATTTCCACATATCTGACTATATTCTTACTCTGGTTCTGGCCAAAACAGGGTTAATTTCTGCAGTAGACAGGAGTGGGCATGGCTAGGACCTAGAGGTTATTGTACACCACATGTCATCCGCTGGAGAGAGGGGAAAGGCTCCCTTGTGAGTAGTGTGGCAGAGGGACTGGGTATAGTTGGAGGGTTTCCACAGTGTACAATCACAGATTAATCAATCACTTTTTTTACCTTGTACACTCTGTCATTAGTATTGTTGCCATGATCTTTAATTTTTATGACTCCAATTCGCCTCTCCAGCCTTTCAGAAAAGGAGGAAGAAGAGGAGGGGGAATGATCAAGCAGCACATGGTTTGGAGTGTTTCTGTAGGAACACTAAATTGGGGAATACTATTCTTAATCCATGACAATTCTACTCAGAATGGCATGATTTCAATAGCAGATGATTCAAAATTTCAAACAGTTCTTGTACTAAATCAGTCCTCCTAGTATTCAAGAAAACAAATATATAAAAAGTCTGGCATGGATAAAAAGGCGGGTCATTAGAAAACTACAAGGCCAAACAACAGCAATTAGAAGACACAGCCATGGAAAAGGAAGCCAAGGAAAAATTTTGAAGGACTGGCCTAAGTATATAGGGATGGAAAGGAGGTGCCTCAGGAAAGCCACCTTGAATTAACATTCACAGAAGATGACAAAGACCAGAGGGGATTTTACCTCTGTTATGGTAGAAAAGAAAACATGAACAGACTTCTACACACTTCTGTTTTATCAACAGCAGAGAGACAAGGTCACCATACTCCTTGCCTTTTTGTCCATCTTCCCTGACAAGGTCTACTCCCAAGCCTCTATGGTCAGTAAAAGGACACAAAAAGAAGAATAATTCCTAGCAATAGGTGAGGATTGAGTCTGAGATAACCTGTGAGAACTCACACCATAGAATTGAAGAGGTCAGCTCACCTACACTCAACGGTTCTGATAAAGCTGGTCAATGTCAAAGTGACATTGCTCACTACCATTATGAACGGTCAACAAAAATTGGGGGAGGTCCCTGGCAAATGAAGAAAGGAAAATGACACACATATTTGCCAAAGGTCAAAAGGAGAAGCCAAGGAACTATAAACTGCGGGGCTTCATTTCAGCCCTGGAAGGTTACAAAGCAAATTCTTCTATAACAATTTTCTGGGCTCATGAAAGAGACAAAGGTGATTTGGAATACTCAGGGAGGATTTACCAAAGCTTAATCATAGCTGACCAACCCAGTTATATTCCATGATAAAATGATCAGGGCTGTGGACAAAAAGGGGGTGAGTAGATCAGACATGACTTAATTTTAGCAAGGATTTTAGCACTTTCTCACACAGTATTTTTATAGCTGTTACAACTTAAATCTACATATGTGAATTGTAACATTGATAAAAGCAGTTTGACAGTAAAGCCCAGATGGTAGTAGCTGGAATGGCTGTAATATTGTAGTGGTCTGTACAAGATCTGTTTAACAGCTTCATTCATCACCTGAATAAACCAGTCTCACAATACCTGCAGTGAACAGTAAACTTTGTGTGGGTAGATCATGACACAATACAGTTGATACACTCAACAGAAGAGTTGCCATTCTCTAGTCATGGAGAAAGAACAGGCCAGAATGAACCTTCTGAGACTCAACAATGACATGTGCAAAGACCTGAATTTGGGAAGCAAGACGACCCTAAAGAGATGTGGCTCATAACTGGCTGGATAGAAGCTATGCTCAAAAAGAACCTGGCAACCATGACACACAGCCACAAGTCAGCAGCGTGGCTTATGAGCAGAGATAGCTAACAGCATCCTGGGCTGTATTAACAGCTGCATAGCCAGATCAAGGGAAGTGATTAATCACTTTTTATTTGGCAGTCATTACAACACGTCTAGGATAATGATCACGTTTAACTACACATCCCTCAAAACACAGGAAAACAGTTGGGGTGGGCTAAAGGAAGGGTCACCATGGTCAGCAGCAGAGCTACATTTAAGAACTGAGGAAACTTGGTATGTTCAAGCTGGAGAAGAGATAACTCCACAGTGTATAACAGGCCTCCCAGTATCTAAAAGGAGGTTATCAAGGAAATGCAGTCAATCACTTCACAGCAGCGTTTGTCTACAAGACAAGTACTGAATCCAGAGAGGTTCAGACAACGAGAAATGTTTTTCAACTTTACAGAACAAGTTCCCAGACAGCTTGTGCCATCTCCATTCTCTACGTTTTCAAGACCTAGCTGGATAAAACCCTGAAGAGCCTGATCTCATACCTCATATTGGTTTGAGCAGCAGGTAGGACTATAGATCTTCTGCTTTCCTTTCAATCTGAACTATTCTTTGATGCAGCTCTCAGAAGCAGAAACATCCAGGTGTTGCTAATCTCTTTGTTTCTTCACCTAGCATTCCTGTCTCCCTAGAACTGAAAGTGGTGCAAAGGGCTCAAAGTTCTTCCAATTTTGAAACTTTTGAATCAATATTGTCACTTTCTGACTTTAATTCATTTGTTAAAGATTAATGCATCTTTTTAACTGAAGAACTATCTCAGCAGTCTTCCCAATACCTATGTGCTTCTGCATCAGCCTGGCTGTTTTTTTGCTGTAGCTACAGATATTTACTTCTTATTCTTCAAAACCGGCCTGTTTCAGTCCCCCAAAGTAGCTTCTACTCTCACAGCTTTCAGAAACACAGCAAAAGCAGTTCCAAATTATTCTATGTCATGTTCTCACTCTTCAAGAAAAGTAAATTCACACAGAGACCTAAATCCCACGTTGCTTCCAATTTACATAGTGCTTCTGGGTTCAGAGCTAATTAATAAATTATGCAACCCAGAAAAGCCTATTAGCTTGGTTTTGGTTATTACAACTACGTTTTTTTCTGAGAAAACAAGTTCTTACAGCATTATATAGCTTCCAACTCTGGCATTATTTACCTACATCAAGTCCAGCTAAAGAGACATACAAGTGTTCTAGCACAACAAATGAAAGTCTCTAAGACTCTCATTTGGCTAAGGCTTAAAGACAAACTCATGCAAGTCCTCCAGAAAAAAAGAAAATATGTTTGGATGCCAAGCTATGTCTCTTAAAAGAAAAAGCCAAGACTCTGACATTGTCTGAAGTCCAAGGACCAGACCCTTCAAAGGTAAGTAGATCAAAGGCTGTTGTATTCTCTCAGAAGGCGTCCAGTGAAAGCAATCACTGATATTCACCAATATTACTGACACTTGTATGCTTCAAAGAATAAAAGGGCACAGGAAACACATGAGGCAGTACCGGCCCACCCCATGTAATTACCTCAAGGGAACTGAGGAGATGAGTAGATTGATGTCCACCTCAGAAAAAGATTGACCTTCGCTTCTTATCTTAATAGAGTTCTGGAAATTTAGGTGTCTGGACTAACAAAATTGTGATGATAGGCTGTTCATGTTTCTTCAACGTCTCTTAACAAAACTACCAATCGTTTTAACTGTGTTTTAACTATCTTAACTTTCATGGAAAGGTTTGCATTCTCTAAGATCACAGAAGACAATTTGCTTTCAAAGAACTCAGCTGGCAGAAGCTGCTAGAAGTAATTGTCTGAATCAACACGATTGCAAGCAGTGAAAAGTACTGTTTGGATATTAGACAACATTTATTCTCATATTCAATTAACACAGAACAGAGGCTTCAAGCAGGCATAAATTCTGTTTTATCCCAAAAAAAACAGGATAGGGCAAATTGCCTTCCTGAAAAAGAAAGACTAAACTTAATTGTTTAGAGCAAAAAGGGAAGACTTTTTAAGGTTCATCTTGCATTTTAGTAGCACAAGTATTTACTTCTCTGTAAGCACTACTATTTAAATTCCTAAGGCAAATGGTACCATATCTGTAAAAACTGTATTTCACAGTCTTAACTACAAAAAATAGACTTGTTCAGGTATTTCCTGCAGTAATTCCAAAAAAAGAAATATACTCTCTAAAAAAACCTCTTCTTTTTCTTTTTTGATGATAACATTTTTCAAAGATGCAACTTTTCTGGATCAAAATTATCCTAGACATAAATGTCTCCAATTCTCGAAGAAATATCTTCATAAATCTAGATAAAAGATTCTCACAAGGAACAAAACATAACTGAATGCACAGTACAATTCAACATCTAACCATTATCATTATATTCGTCCAAATAATCTAATAGAGAAAAATATCTTTAAGAGTTTCTCAAGAGACTTAACTGGAAAGCTACTACTTGTAGATGTTCATGTTTTTAACCAAATTAAGTAATCTAAAAATCTTAAAACTTCTGGTAAAACTGGTAAAATTCTAATGATTAGGAAAATACCTAAGGAGATGTGGACGATCAGTTTCTCTGCTCTAATGTCAATACAAAGACAAACTATGGAATATTAGGTCTTGCAACAAGTAAAGAAATGGTCCAAGAACCAACACTGGAAGAACACTAGGTCAAGAAAACTTTTCTAACATGAATTTTTCCATATTTTCTGGACCACTCAAATATGGGAACCTACCAGAGGGAACACCACACCAAATTAAAAACTAAGAAAAACAAGATGAAAAAAAGAACCATAGTCCATACGCTCTGTAAGAATAAAAAGTTACAAGAAAAACTCAGTACAAAGTAGCCTGTTATGCAAAACTACTGATCAAACAGCCATTCCTCAAAAGAAGGCTGGTTTGCAAACAAAGGAGGTTTCTTAAAACAAAACAATAAAAACTAAATAAAATGTCAAATCAATGGTCTAGGCCTTCTCCAGATCAAGGAAAGGTAAAGAACTTAGTATCAGGTTAGTATCATGTATTTACTGACAGAGAACCCATGCTCACAGCAAAAACAACCAGGCGGGATGAGATTACAGTTTAATTAACTGATGTTATTTTAGAACTGTAGTGACTCTTGAAATATACTTACGCTTTATACTGACTGAAAACTATATAAATGTAAACTGTAAGTGGTAATCAAGCTGTCTACTGCCATTTTACAATTAATTTAAAGGGAAACTTACACATTGAGTTTTTCCAAGTTCTCTTGGGCATTGTGTTTTTCCCTCTCATATGCACATTCTAACCTTTTGAACTCTTTCTTGATCATTTCTAAATCTGAAAGAGCTTCTTCTCGTCTGTCCTTTTCCACATGCACAGCTTCTTCAAGTTCTCGAATTCTTAACTACACCAAGTGATAAAAAAGCAATTAAAGCAAATTAGGAAACACTAACATGACCTTTAGTGCTGTTCTACGGTCTGTTCTGCTTTACAGTAGAGTCTATTCTATTAATTCAGTATAAAAGTACATACATATGTAAAAAGCATTCAACAAATGTAAAAATGTAAGAATATATAAAGTTCAAACCAGAGACAAATAGTTATGATGATGAAAAGTACCTTCTGCTCTCATTTGGAGGTGTCTGAACATTTTCAGTTCTTATTAATACTGAAGCCTTCTAGGCAAATTATAGTTTTTAAATAGACTCATGTAGTGTGGGACTAACAACAAAGGCCACAGTTTCTCTCAAAACAAAGCTTGTTCTAGCTTGCTCATGTATATAAACAAGGAAAAAGACTTTATCAATTATTCACCCATAAAACTCAAGTCACTAAGTTTAAGGAATGTTATCCTCTCGTTTCCTTTGTATGTTGCAGAAATAGAGAGGAAATCAAGCAAACTAAATCTTTTCTACTAGTTTAATTATCACTTTTAAAATATAAGTGCCTGGACATACAGAAGATCATGAAAATTAGGAAATAACTGACAGAAGAATGGCAATGTTTATTTTTGTTACCCAGAAAACAGGGAAAAAAAGATACCAAATTCCTTCTTTTTTTGCTTAGTTTTTCAGAAGTCCAGTAAATTTGTAATTTGTAATAATATCTAATTTGATATTATTAAGCAATCGCCATTTTGTTTTTTCAAAATTTTTTTTAATAAACCATACTTATTTTACTGAGTCCAGCTCTGTATCATACAGTTTAAGAACACAAAAATTTAATGTTCAAGTATATATACCAGATTTAATCATATAATCAATCTTTATTGGTAACTGCAAGTATCATCATTTTGGAGCTGGAATGTACTTTGAGAAACTGTGTTTGAAACTGCAGTTTCAGGATGCATTAGGCTCTCACTCTTAGACAAGTTGGATGCTGCACTGTATCTCCAAATTGCTCTAAGAAGCCATTCAGAAGATACAGGGCAGGATATTTAAACAGTAATATAGTGTGAAATATTTCCTTTTCCCTAACTGTTTAAATGCTAGTGGGAAATCTCAAACTTACAAATGTGACAACTTATTATTTATTCCAATAACTTTAAAGTTCCCTGAAAAGCAGATACTCTTCTGCCCTTTTATGTATTTGTTTTTATGATTTTGACTGTAATAAATCTATTTAGGTTTTTCACTGGAGCAAGTGTTCCTCATATTTTTGGTGTTGTACCTTCATAACTTCCTCAACTGTTTTACTGTAAACTTTTATTAAATATTTAACAAAAAGTTTACCTGGATGATCTCTGAAGTGAAATTGGATGCTAAATGTGCTGCTCTCTCGGCTTCAATGTTTTCTTCAAGTTTCTTTGTTCTCGCTGCAGCTGCCTAAAAGTACATTTTGAGGATATTTAAGTTCAGAGAGATGATAATATGACACCAACTTTATTCAACTCATTAAGTATATTGGGACTCCATACACCAACCTGATACATCTGAACTACTTTGGAACTGTGACAACTCATAGGGAGAACCACATATAACAACATGATTTACACATATAGATTATTAAATTAATATCTTCTGTTTAGTTAAGTAAATTGATGTAGCATTTTGTTACTGCTGCATTTTTTATAATTAGCTACGGTCAGAAAGCAAATAAACCAAGAAAAATATTCTTCCTATTGCCTCACTATTTGCTCACTTGAGGCAACACAACTATACTCTGTATATACTCTGTTCTGAAATACACTGAGGTATCAATAGAGCATCTACAATTTCATAAATGAGACATTAAGACAGGGAATTGAAGAGTAAGGAATAGTTCATCAAAAACCAAGACAATGAGGAATACCTAACATTTACTATGCTTGCAAAAACTGGGAGGAGAGGCAGACTGCTTTGTGATAAATGGAGCCAGAACTTGCAAACAGGGTGAGGGGTACAAGGCTACCAGTGATAAGTGATAAATCCAAAACCCTAAACCAACAAGAACTAATCTCAAGGTCTGGAATGTCCCCAAAGCGGTAAAACGCATGCTCTGGAGACAAAGTTCAAGTTGAAAAGTTCAAGTGCAATGAAGAGTTCTCAGAGACCCCCCAGAATCCCTGAATTGTGGAGGCGCTAGCGCAAAAGGACCTTTGGTTTATTTGAATATGAAACGAGGGTAGGCGGGACTAGGCGGGGCTAGGACATAAATATGTATTAGGGGGTTTGTGTAATCCTAGGCTTTTAGGGAATAAATAGAGCAGTAGTTTGAAGTTTCAGGGTGCATGCTTTGGGAGGAATTATCCCCATGCATCTCAGCGCTGAAAAAATGCATACCTATTTTATAACTCTCATTTCTCACAAGTTATAGTCTTTTCTGCATATCAACATGATGCATAGAGAAGATCCTTCAAAAATTTATCTGCTTAATATATTTACTTTAAAAAAATCACAGACACTGCCACTATACTTTCATATTGCTAAAATTATTTGCATAGTTAAGAATGTCTACAAAAAAGGTAAGAAGGCCCAGGGAACTACTGGCCAATCAGGCCTCACCTCAATCCCTGGAAAAGTGATGGAATGACTCCTTCTGGATACCATCTCTATCAACTTGGAAAACAAGAAAGTGATCAGAGAAGTCGGCATGGATTCAGTAAAGGGAAACCATGCCTACACAATCTGATTGCCTTCTACAATGGGACAACTACCGATGGATGTGGGGAGAGCAGTGGGTACTGTCTACCTGGACTTCAGCAAGGCTTTCGACATCGTCTCCCACAACAACCTCACAGGCAAACCCAGGAAGTGTGGCTGGATGAGGGCACAGTGAGGTGGACTGAGAACTGTCTGAATGGCAGATCCCAGAGGATTGTTATGGGTGGCACAGGGTCTGGTTGGAGGCCTGTCACAAGTGGTGACCCCCAGATTCAATTGTGGGCCTGGTATTGTGTAACTTCTCCATCAGTGACGTGGATGAAGGGGCAGGTGCCTCCTCAGGCCGTTCATGGCTGACACAGAGCTGGGAGCAGTGGCCATAGCCCAGAGGGCCGGGCAGCCCTTCCGAAGGGCCTGGGCAGGTGGGGAGATGGGCAGAGAGGAACTGGCTGAAATTCAACAAGGGCAAATGCAGGGTCCTGCACTGGGGAGGAACAACCCCAGGTACCAGCACAGGCTGGGGCTGACCTGCTGGGAGGCAGCTCTGAGGAGAAGGGCCTGGGGTTCCTGGGGGACAGCAAGCTGTCCATGAGCCAGCAGTGTGTCCTGGTGATCCTGCCCCTCTACTCCACCCTGGTGAGGCACCTCTGGAGTGCTGTGTCCAGTTCTGGGCTCCTCAGAAAGACACAGAGCTGCTGGAGTGCTGCGTCCAGCTGAGGTTGACAAAGATGATGAGGACAGGAGCATCTCTTTTGGGAGGAAAGGCTGAGGGAGCTGGGCCTGTTCAGCCTTGAGCAGAGATGACTGAGAGGGGACCTCATCAATGTCTCTGAGTATCAGAGGGGAGGGTGCCAGTGGATGGATCCAGGCTCTGCTCAGCTGTGCCAGGCAATAGCATAAAAACCAATGAGCACAAACGGACACATAGGGAAGTCCACCTGAACACGAGGGACAACTTTTTCACTATGCAGTGACCAAGCACTGGAACAGAAGCTGTGGAATCTCACTCACTGAAGACATTCAAGAACTGACTGGACATGATACAGTGCTATGTGCTCTGGGATGGCCCTGCTTGAGCAGGGGACCTCACTGTGGTCCCTTCCAACCTTACCCATTCTGTTACTCTGTGAAAAATACTTGATTAGGACACTATATTCTCTAGGTATTATTCCTTCCAAACATCAGCTCCTAATACCCTTTGCCCTTAATAGAGAATTAGCAAACCATATCCTGCTTCAGTTTTGAAGGACTCATTAGCATCCTCCCACAGATGAACATCTGTTAATAGGATAGTTTTACTCAAAATTTCTGCCAGCCTATTAGAAGTCAATAATAAATACAAGTGATGTGGATTTCACTTATTTTTTAAAACATTTTAAAAGTCTGCCTGAAAATAATTCTATTTTAAGTTTGACAGAAGACAAAGCGAACAGTGAGGAAGGCATCTATCACAACATTCAGAGTGGAAAATATAATTTAAAAAAAATAAAATTAAGAAATGAAAGCTGAGACTATTTCACTGCATACCTTAAAGAGCAAAGACACTTTTCTGTCTTTGGCTGGCTGGCTTGTTTAAGTGTCTATTATTACAGCAAACACTGAAATTAAAAAAATTATCCTGAGAGCAAAGTTTTCAGGCACAACATATTAATTCACAAGCTCTGTACTGAATTAGACTTCTAAGTCTTATTTTATTTCCTGAGCACCTAACGAATGCATTCATCCCAGTCTCACTCTAGCTGAAACCAGAGATGCAAAACACAATCAATATGGTTAACTTATCCTCTCAAATGGAAGTCCCTAAAACTGTTAGATTTTTTTCACTCTCAAGATGAAAAATTAATCCTGAAATAACAATTAATAGCTTGAGTGATGACATCTGCAAGAATTAAAAACTGGAACAATAAGATTCTCTGAAACAGAACATAGAAGTATCAGTTCTTGTATAGTTCTAAAAGAAAAGCCTGTCTTCTTGAGCTAATATGATGGACACTAAATGCAAGGACAAACCATGTGGTCCAAAGGAAACACAAACTCCCAGAAATATAGAAGCCTCAGTCCTAAGAAAATCCTGGGACAGTAAGTGAAGAAGGCAGGAGCAGGCAGACATCCGTAAGTGCCAATATATCACTCTTTTGATGTGTGAAGTACGAACAATTCCATTTAAACAGTAATATTTGCTGATGTTGCCTTTGCTTGCATTGCGACAAGTCACTGAAGAATTAACTTGTAGAATTATCATGCCTATAAAAAGAAGCACTGGCAAAAATTAGCATTTTAGCCACAGACATCTCTGATGAACTCTGGAGTAAGAAACAGCTCCTTTTTACAAACAGACAGTGTATCTAGACTACTGGAAACGAGTTATGATCTTCATAACCAAAGAAGAGCCAGATGTATCTGATAGGTATCCAATGTAAAGCATTCAAATAGATTCAAGATAGTATACACAGAAAAACTGTATTAGAAACAAAAAATCAAACCTTGACACTTAAGTATCATCTTACACATCATCTGCCTATATAAAGACATGAAAAGATGTGACTTTTTCAAAACTGGTGTTTCTTCCTAAAGTTAAACACATCATTGCCCTATTCTTGCTTTTGAAGTTCCTCTTCTTCTAGAGTCTGATTCTTTAAAGCTTTGCCTCATAAGTTTGTTACAATTTTGATTCTGCAATCTTGTTTAAATTAGTCCACTGTAACTCAAAAAAACAAAGAGCCAGGGAAAGAAACAAATCTTTTCATTCAAAATACGTCATTGTCAGAGATCTGATAGAACTACTACTGATTTTTTGTATTATTAGAAGACAAAGATGAAGAGTAAATTGTGTTCTTTCCAAAAGTCTCAGATTACTCAGGCAAACCTTAATCTTATTTTACCAGTCTATATACTATACCCAGAAGATTGGATGCTTAAAAGAGCTTGCAGAAAAACTACAGATGTGAATTGAGGAAGACATGTAGATGCGGACTATGAAGCACTGAATATTCTTTTTCCTCTGCTCTATGACTACCTTGCTAAAGCTTATGGTTCACCATACCTCTAGCAAATTTAAACCAAGTCAGATGCCAGCAAATCATTGAGAAATTAGTCAGAAAAAAACCCCAAACTTCATGAAATATATCATACCAGCCACTACTGCTTAAGCATGGCTAATCAATACAGAGTTATTAATAGAAAGAAATTCAGATTTGCTCTAAGGAAAAGAATCTTGGTATTTCAGTGTATCAAACTGCACATCAGCCACAGAACTTGCACCTGTATATGAAGCTGAGTCTGAAGACTCAGTTGGGAAGCATACACAGCTGCAACAAAATGCCATATAGAAAATCTGTTCTATTTTGCTGATAAAGGCTCAAACAGCTCTACTGATACTTATACACACTTCCCTTCACAGCGAGAAGCTGCGTACTCCACCAGTGAGAACAATCTATTTACACATTCTGTGAGCAGAAGAAAAACGTCAGGGATGAGTCTAACCCATAAAACCAGGGTAAAAGTTCCAAAAAGAGAAACAGAAAGTTTTGTTTTCATGTCTGACAAACAGAAAGACACTGGCATCAGAAACATGTTAGACATGCAAACCTCTTTGAATCAAATTAAAGGTGAGAATCAGTATTCTTACTGAATGACATGTCTGAAAATTTTACACAATGCCCTTCTACAAAAAAGAAGCAGTGTGAAAACTATCTAGAGTAACCTTGCAGATATCCAGGTCATAGGCTTGCATCTGGGAATCAAATGTGAATACATACTGGTTTAACATGGAAAGCTTCTTGCCAGGTCCAAACCCATCTCAAAGATGGACCAAAAAGCGAGTTCTCCACTGATTACAAAACGTTTGCTCATCCAACACAGAAAACACTAGTTATTCAAAAAGTTTCAGTCACTGGTTACTTTCCTGTGCACCTAACAAGACATATGAAGGCAGACATATTACTTAAGATAGCAGACACAAACTCATGGAATTTCTGGTTTCCTTAAATATTGAAGCTCTTTGATTTCAGCCTTAATTTAAAGAACAAAGATAGCTGGGATCAGTTTCCATGATAGCACAAAGAGAATTTTGACTTTTAAGAAACAGTAAATAAAAGAGTGAACACAAAAAATTCAATGCCAGCATTCAAACTTGTGGGCAAACATGCTTTATGTTTAATCTCTTAAGGTTCAGTCACTTTTTTCAGTGTCATATTGCATATCAACACTAATGTGGAGACATTTTCTGCATGCTTACAGTTTGCAATACCATCTTGCATACTGTCCTTTGTGGCTTCCACTTTTTTGCCCCTAACACTTGCTTGAAGTACTGCAATATTTGAGAGTACCAGTGTACTCCAAACTGAAAGCCTTAATTTAGTATGACTACATGACACATTGCACAATACCACATTTGCAGTTCGACATTTACATTTACAAAAAATACTGTTTATCAGACAAGCAAACAGCGGAGGAAAAAAATAGAAATATACATTTGCAACACTTACTAAGGTTAGATACAGTAATGAAAGTAACTTTTCTCTATTCTGCTTCTATTTAAACCCCTTCTACAAGATGTTTCAGTCATCAGGATACTTACACTTAACAAAGGCTTAGGTCCAACCACTATATGAAATGGTCAGCCAAGACAGTTTTAAGTGAAGAGGACACACAGGTACCTCATACCTGGATCAACATTCAACCATTCTGTCTGTGTGTTTCCATATACAAATTCAGATCTTTTTCCTACTTAAAAGCATTTCCCTATGGTTCAAAGCTCAAACCAGGGGGGTCTAAACACTTCTATGGGAGATGTACTGACCACTTCCACCTAGTGTTAGAAACACTGATACCTCTTGATCATGGTAAGGTGGAGCCATCTCCTGTCCAGAAAATAAACAACCTTTAATAACTACAAAGTTACTTAAATACAAACAATTCTTAACCACTGAAGTAAATGTTCTTTCAGCCTGACAATGTGGATAACCCTCACTTATTAAGTACATATTTCCTGTACTTAACGCCTAGAGAAACATGTGTCAGTGACAGAATAGCCATGCTTGACTTGCATGACACTGGATAAACAATTACACTGGCATGGGAGCTACAGGATAAGCCATATGCTTGACTTCAGGTTAAAGAAAGAGTAAAAACAACTAGGACTGCTAAAATGATACCGTTTGGCTGCCTTTGGTTAAAATCCAAGTCCATTTCAATCTGGTACTGAGTTGCAGCTGGAGAAGCCATCTAAACTGCACTCCCTTTCTAAAGTCCCTTGTGGGGGGAAGACGTCTCTTTTGGCTCTCATGCTCATACACAAGACTCCCGTGACTTGTTGCTAACACCTTGTAAGCGCTACATAAAACACTATTGAAACAACTTTGGTCTGAAAGAAAGATAAGACTAACCAGTCTTCAAACTAGACTTCAAGGACACAGGAGATTATGAAGAGGAAGCTCCTCTCTTCCATTAGCATAGAATCATAAAATAGTTTGTGTGAGAAAGAACACCAAAGATCGCCTTCCACTAAGGCATCTCACTCAAAGCCCTATCCAACCTGGCCTTGAAATCTGCCAGGGATGGAGCACCTACAACTTCTACGGGCAACTAGTTCCAGTGCTTCACCACCCTCATAGTAGGGAAATTATTTGTAATATCTAACCTAAACTCTCAGTTTAAAGCCATTCCCCCTTGTTCTATCACTACATGACCTTGTAAAAAGTCTTTCTCCAGCTTTTTGCTGGCTCCTTTTGGTACTGGAAGGCTGCTATAAGGTGTCCCCGGAGCCTTCTCTCCCCCAGGCTGAACAGTCCCAACTCTCTCAGTCAGTCCTTTTTCTGGACAGTTGCACCAGTTCCTTTATCATCTTTGTGGCTCTCCCTCCTGTGGATTCACTCCAACAAGTCCATGGGCTGCTTATGTTGTGATTGTAGTCCTGGATGCAGCACTGCAGGTGGGGTCTCACCAGAGCAGAGCAGAAGCAGAATCCCCTCCCTCACCCTGCTGGCCACACTGCTTTGGATGCAGCCCAAGATGCAGACGGGTCTCATCCCCATCAGCACCACCTAGGTCTTTCCCCTCCGGAAAGGCCTCACTCCATTCTCTGCCCAGCTTCTATCTGTAATTGGGATTTCCCTGGGGCAGGTGCAGAACCCTGTACTTGGCCTTGTTGAACTTCAAGAGGTTTGCATAGACCCACCCCTCAAACCTGTCAAGGTCCTGAATGGCATCCCTACCCTCCAGAATATCAACTGCCCCACATAGCTCAGTGTTGTCAGCAAACTTGCTGTGGGTACACTTGATACCACTAACAAAGATGTTAAAAAGCACTGGTCCCAGTATCAATCTCTGGTTGATGACTGCTCTCCATTTGGACATCAAACCATCAATTATAACCCTTTGAGGGCAACCATCCACCCAATTCCTTATGTACCAAGTATTGCAACCATCAAATCCATGTCTCTCCATTTTTGAGACGAGGATGTTGTACATTAGGCACTGTCTAATGCTCTGCAGAAGTCATTATGTACTCTTGAATGAGCTTGTCACTCAAGAAATATAACTTTGGAGCCACCAGAGAGTTCCCATTACAAAACCTGTAGTACTTACAATCTCCTAAGTATGTGATACTATATATTTTTATCTAGAGAAAGTATACCTCTTTAGATATATACATATATATATACATAAGTATACTATGTACCAAACATATAGTAACTAATACAGGACAATCACAGTAGCTAGAATTCCTGGATGACAGGCATTCTGGAGACTCTAGAAAGCAGATTAAGTAGGAGTAAACTGTCAAGGAGTGTGTAGTCATAGAAGACAAACAGTTTAACAGTTAATAGACTGAAGAATGTGTCCTTTTTTGCACTGCTTGGAGCTTTTGCAAGTCCTTCTGCTGAGAACCAGAGTGCAGTTAGTGCAGTTCCTAAAGAGAAAAAACCCCAGAATGTATGTTTGCAGATTTGGGAGGGGTTAGTTTTGGTTTCAGTTGCAATCTAAATTTCATATTTCAATAACTTAAGAGAGTGAGAAATAAACCCACAGCCTTCAAGTACTGTACATACATATACCTCATACAAGTACAGAAATTAACCATTCCCCAAGTCCTCTTTGCATCCTAGCAGCATTACCAAGCTAATATAAGCACACATGTTTAGCATGCATGTCAACATACATAGTGGAGGCAAGGGAAGTAGAAAAGGCAATGTGAAAGCTAAGGGAATAGTCTTTAAATGGAAACTATAAGTCTCCGAAATACAACAATATACTCAGTCTCAGACATTAAACAGACCAAGTTAGGGAACATTTTTCAGGTCTCATAAGAAAGACTTAAATAATCTGAGAGACCTTGAGCTTCCGCTTACTAAGAGCTGGCAGTCTCACACACATTAAAAAATAACAGAAGATCATTACGTTTATAGGAACAAGACAAAGAGTTTGATATTTATAAACTAATAATTTTGTTTCTTGTGGTAAAGTCCACATTCTTATTGCAAAACCACCTTCCCACCCATTTTTTGTCTGGATACATCACTAGAAATGTTATTTTTATATAAAAGTTTTCTTGTCTTGTCTTTTTCAAGTACTTCAAGAATCTTCATTAGCATTTGAGCTGAAGGCTAAAATAAAAGACACTGGTTCTGGAAAACTGATTATCTTAAACAGTATTATCTTGATGAATTCAGTAGATAGATCAATTTATTTGGATATTGATTCTCAGGTTAAAGAGGCAGAATGAAATCTGAGGTTCTCAGTCTCAATTTTTATGGCACAGTGTATTTTCTACTTCTGAAGCACTACAAATCTAGGCAACATACTGGTATCACTGCAAACTGGAAAGCTAGTAGGTTAGACAGTGCAGCAACAGCTATCTTTCAACTGAAAAGTCCACAGAAACTTACCATTATTCTTTCTCTTAATTTCTGAAAGTAACTCTGGAAACTAGAAATTTCCTGTTTTCAACCATGATCAGAGTAATCACTCAAGGATAAAACCTGACTTATATTTGAAGAAACAAAAAAGAAGAAAAATACCCAAAATGGGGGGCAGGCAGGTATTTTGCACTTTCCTTTCTTTATAACAGTCTGTTGTATGTAGTTTTTCACACAAGCATCATTGTACTAAAAAAAAATTTACATTTAACATTTCCTTCTATTACCAAAACCCAAGTATTTTCCCATGGCTTTCTCCCTTATGTCCAGCAGAGGGTAGCAAAAGAACAGATTTGTGAACTCCAGAAAATGTTCATTACTTTTCAAGAAGTAGCACATAATAAAATATTTTAAGATTGGGGTTTAAGTAGAATTACACTACTTCTCACACAATCACTTTAAGAAGTTTCTTATCATCAAAAACTTAAGTACACATTTGCTAACCAAATGATCATTAACACAAGTTACTCTGCATGGAAATTGAAGATATGTATTCTATATCCATTAACTTCGATCTGTGAGCTAAAAACTTTATAAAGAGAGAAAAAAAATACAGATCTACTTCATGAAGAAATGCAGACCATTCTGTCTGGGGTATACTACTTTAAGGCTTCTATATCTGAGCAGAAATTCAGCTTGGATACTGCTATCATCATGCACTTAGTGGATGAAGGAAGCTCTAGATGTTATACATCTAGTCTTTAATAAAGTCTTTGACACCATTTCCCATAGCATACTCCTGGAGAAACTTGCTGCTTATGGTATGAACGGGTACACTATTTACTAGGTAAAGAACTGGCTGGATGACCAGGCCTCGAGAGTGGTGGGAATGGAGGTACATCCAGCTGGCACCCATGATGCTCCCCAGAGCTCATTATTGGAGCCAGTCTTGTTTACTATCTTTATTGGCAATCTGGATGAGGGGACTGAATGCACCTACATTTGCAAATGACCCCAAACTGGGCAGAAATGTTGATCTGCTGGAGGGAAGAAAAGCTCTGCAGAGGGAGCTGGAAATGCTGGAGAGATGGGCCGAGACCAGCGCCATAACATTCAACAAGGCCCAGAGCTGGGTCCTGCTCTTTGACAACAACAACCCCAGGCAGTGCCACAGGCTGGGGACAGAGTGACTGAAAAGTGGCCCAGCAGAAAAGGAACTGGGGGTGCCGGTGACAGCGGCTGAACATGAGCCAGCTGTGCCCGGGTGGCCAAGAAGGCCAATGGCATCCTGGCCTGTTCCAGCAATAGCGTGGCCAGCAGGGCCAGGACAGGGATTGTACCCCTGTACTGGGCACTGGTGAGGCCACAGCTCCAATCCTGTGCTCAATTCCGGGGCTCTCAATTCAGGAAGGACACTGAGGTGCTGGAGCACGTTCAGAGAAGAGCAAAAAGGCTGGTGAAGAGTCTGGAGCACAAGCCCTGTGAGGAGTGGCTGAGGGAGCTGAGGTTGTGTAGCTCGAAGAAAAGGAGGCTCAGGGGTGACCTCATCACTCTCTAGAGCTGTCTGAAAGGAGCCTGTGGCCAGGTGAGGGTCGGTCTCTTTCTGCGGGCAACAAGTGACAGAATGAGAGGAAACAGCCTCAACTTGTACCAGTGGAAATCTAGACTGGATATGAGGAAAAAAATTCTCAGGGCAAGGACTGCAAAGCATAGGAGGGGGCTGCCCAGGCAAGTGGTAGAATCCCCATCTACAAGGTTATTGCAGGCTCTTTCAGGTAATTACACATATGCAATTTACTTGTAAGAGTGAAATGCAAGCTGCCAACAGGATATGTATTGAAGTCTAACCTAGTTTGGTATTTTTGATTCAAAGACTTGTGCTAATTTTCTTAACTTTCAAATGCAAGAGGTTTCATCACGTACATTTCCTTAATCACTGTTAAATAGCTATCCTTATCAATAAGTACCACGAGACTCATTTTTCTGCAGACAGAATATGTGTTTTTACATTATTAACATATTCAAAACGTTAAAATAGTTTAACAAAAATTTAGAAGCAAAGAAATATTTTTTCTGATTGTGGTCAGTGGATAAGACCATAACTACGGTATAGCAATTGTACAATTTCAAGGAACTGTGTCCTTTCTTTTTAAATTTACAGCTCGTGCGTATATTCAATCAAAATATTTAAAAAGATAAATTATTTGCTGCCTTGCTCCTCCTCCTTTCAGCTCATGACTTCTCTGTTAGTATACAAAAAGCCATGAAGTCACAAGCAGAGTCCTTATTCAAGTAGGGGGAAACAAAACCTGGTGTTTTTTAAAAGGGCTATTGGAACTTCACAGTATGCAACACTTTTCAACTGAAGGCAATTCCACCTAGGCCAGTAAGTGCAGCTCAAAATATATGACAATAGATTTCCTGTAGAATTCTTAGAGGGCACAAAGGTCTACCTTGTTGGTCAATAAGTCAGTGTTTTTAGTTGATGAGCTTTGATCTTCCCTGTAGGAATTTTCTTTTGTGCTTCATCTTTAATGCAGGACTCTACCTACCTAAAAATCAATGCTTAAAACATTTATTTTGCCTTTAAGAGAAAAACAACAGAAAAAAATCACAGCTGAAGACTATGTCACTTGCTCCTTCAAGGTTTCACAATACTTAAGAAATGACAGTTCTTTTAAATTCATTGCAGAAAATATTTATAGAGATGCCTTTGGTAGAAAACGTACATTAGGATAAAGAATTGTCCACTCACTAACCTTTTCTGCAACAACAAATATTCTACTAAGAAAGTCTTGGTCCAGACAGATAATATAATTACTACAAAGCCTATCAGTGGACAAATAAAATATTAAAACTTAGGAGGAAACTAGCTGTTTAGTGTAAATAGCATATTTACAAGGTATTATTCTCAAAGATTAAAGACTTCTCAACCATGGATGTCACTCAACAGAGAGGAAAACTAAACCTGCAGTAACCAACTCTAGATAGGAGGAGTAAGACCTCTGTAAGACCCTGCTGTATGACCATTGTGATCCTCCTATATTATATTCCCTCACCTAGCATAACATCTGGCAATTTTTGCAGCTCCAGCAGATTCTCCACAAGAAATTCAACAAAACAAAAATATAAGAAGATAAATAAATTAAGACTTTAGCTTTCCTAAAGTAAAGTTAGCCTCATTTTCACACTTACATAAACCTTTTCCTATCTGCTGTTTAAACACAAGTCCCAAACCAGGTTCACAACAAAAGTAGCATTCACCTGTTCAGCCTTTTCTGCAAAACAGATGTTCAATATTTTGTCCATCAAGTACAAAATTCCAGCCTAACTGGAAGGTTCCATCCCTCAAAAATTAAATTGCTCAGTGTCAGTGCTTGTTGAGACTAATAGCAACAGTCGAACAGCCTTACTTCAAGTTCCTTTTTAAGTATATTCTCTCGTTCAGTGCTGCATTTAAGTTCATTGGCCTGGCATCTCAGCATCTCATTACAGCTACTGTGTTCCATCTCCACATCTCTCAATTTCTTGCGTGTATTTTGCAGTTCATTATTCAGCTCCTAGAAAAGAAATAAGGCATTAAGAGTTACTTTTACTAAGGTAAAGTATAGGAATCAAAAGAAGAACGACTGCATCAGAACAGATTATTAAAATCTAATACATTGGAACACGTCAACCAGTTACCCAACAACCAACATGTTCTTCCACCAGACATCACATGCTGGCTCACATCTCACTACAAACACAACCTTCTGCAGTAATACTAAAATCAGAGCCAATATTCCTCAGGAAATCTTTCTCTAAAGAAATGCAAAGCTGCTCCTCCAATCTGTTCTCTCTTGCAGCTCAAAGGCAATGGTAGAGAGGGAAACAGTTAAGTGCATTTGATGAAACGACACATAGACTGAAGTTTTGCTTTGTTATTATTTTAACTGCTAGAACTTCAAATTAAGTTTTCAAACATTTGTTGAAAGTTACTCCCATAGACTAAATATTCTTAATTTCTACTATTCTGACGACTTTTCTGTCTAGAAATGAAATTTTAAAGTTACCTACATGAACTACGAAGCTCTTGGAAAGACAAAATAACTAAGCTGCTCCCCACTACAATTTCTGCTTTTACAAATTGAACCAAGCTACAAGTTGGTATAATTACTAACACTATTAGACCCAGAAGCTCTGCAGAGTCACTACTACAAGATCCTCATTTATGCCACACCAGCCACAGAGGAAAGTAGCCAAATAATGAGCCCCCAGTAGCCTAGTGCATATTTAAGCTGGGGATTCCAAAAGCCTCAAAAAAGAATAGCTTTGGTCCAGCGGACAGGAGTAAGCTCTTTCATAAGTAGCATCAGAAATAAGTTACAAATCCAGTGATTTAGCTGGAGGACCTTTGGAGAGCCAATTACTTTCTGCACAAAACACAGAAAGATTACCGTAAGTCCTCCTGTTCATTTATTCCTATCGTTTATTGTGGTAAGAGACATTTTGTGAAAATAAACCAGTTGGTCTACAAATTCTGCTATTAGTCTTACATCACATAATCTTATTCCTCAAAATTACTAATCATAAAGCATCTGCAGAGCAGGGAGGAGAAGAAAAAGAAAATTAATTCTTTATAAAGAATGATTCTTTGGAAGACTTAAATTTGACAGAACCATGTTTATACATGAAGATCAAAGAAATACAAGTCTTTTCAAAAGTTTAAAACATATTTTAGAAGTTCTTCATGACTGAAGGTAGAAAGTTTTGGCCACTTAAACATGACATGAAGGGATTCATTACTCCCTTCTTAACACCTAATGCCACTTCATTATTACCAACTAGTAACTGAAAAGAATTAATTAATTTTCTCTTTTTTCATGTGGGGCCACTATGGCACAATTTTTTGGCATTCTCTGAAAAGGTAACAAGGAGCATGCCTGTGAAACAAGTTTATTAAAAAACAGGAACCTCAGTAAATCAAAATATTGCAAAAACAGTCTACCTGGATATGGATTAAATTTAATGTAATCCTCTAACTTTGCCTTCAATACCAAGATAATTAAGAGGTTTCTTCCCATCAGCATGCAAAAAAACTTACTTTTACTCAAATTTATAATTACTCTCATTCTCTCCATATTGGCGAGATACAGAAGTATTCCTCTTTAGATTTATCTTCCACATATTAATAGAAGTGAGATGTGAAAAGTGCATATGAAGTAAGTAATACACAGTTTCCTGGAAAAATACTACATCAAGACTTCAAAATATTTTATGCTGGAAATGTAGTTAACACTAACAGACAAAAACTGACAGGAATCAAGCTTGTTAAACAAGTCAACATGACTTCAGAATCTTGAAGTCTCTGAACTTTTTAGACATGGTATGACTGCGTCAGACTGTTCCAGCAGTTACCTGCACTTGGAAGGTTCAGAAAGAAACATACTTCACCATGCTAAAAAAGAAACACCTTTATATATGTATGTGTATCTGCATGTCATATACACACTCACTGTACATATTTGCTTATGAAAAACATGGCTGGTCAGCTGGTTTAAAGAGTGTATAAACAACACAATTTCACAAATAGTCTAAGGAAAAACTGAGTGCTTCTGTGAAGGAATACTATATTCTGACTCACCACAAGATGATGCTATCGCACTTACTAATGAACTCCAACATCTTTCACCATGTACCAAAACCTAGGCTAAGCACACTCAATATAGCACAGCACAAATCTTTCTCTGTTAGAAAGCAGAGAGGATTACTTTTACTCCATATCACAGACAGATTTTTGTAGATTAAACTGACTTCATTTCTATGCCTACTTCAGCATTTTCATAGATAAGTTCAGGCTTGTACTCACAAAGTGCAGGTTTGGAACCAGGATTTGCCATACATGCTTAGAATCTTCTTCCTATGTATATATCAAGACCACTTAATTTGGCTTCCATCTCGTAACTCAAAATAACTATGAATTATTTAAAACAGGACTGTAAATACACAACACAAAAGACTAGAACACATTTGAAGTTTTAGCTTACAAACCTAGACCTATCTGATATTTATCTGCTAAGTTAAATCAGTTAAGCTTTGAAACAACTAAGACAGTCATGCCCTGATTTAACATTTATGTATATATTTTTTATTTCCCAGAATTTTATAACTATAACTATAACTAGGGTAATGGGCAAAGGAACACTACAAAAACAAAGCAGAAAAACTGAACTACTTGCAATTGAACTAAACCGGAAAATTTTACTATTCAAAGCACACTAATAGTTGACACCTAGTAGTGAATCACATTTACTTTAGGCGCAAAAAGTTATAAAGCATTAGAACACTCTTCCAACTAAACCCCTGCTTCTACAAATCACCTTTGACTTCTGAATCAACGAGAGAACACAGTGACCCAAGCAATCCACTGTTTGTTTTAATCTGAGGATAAACATCACTTCTAAGAGCATAGTATGCTTCTTAAAACATCATTATTTTTCAACAGTATTAAATGCACTCAAGAAACACTTCCTAACACTATATAAAAGATATATAAAACCTCCTCTACTTAACTCAGTCTACTGTTAGCCAGAACACAGAGCCAAAGCACCACTCTTAGCCTGCTTTGCCTGGCAACTTAGTAAGAAAACTGTGTCTAAGAGTAAGTTTCCTCATAGCCTAAACCTAGCCTTAGTTTTTTTAAGCACTGACTTTGAATGAAAACTGACTCATCTTTCTGTTGGTTTGAGAAGGACCTTAGGGTATAACCTATCAAAGAACTCACACGTTTTTCTCTGAAACCTTCTCTTTCCCTTTTTTTTTAAAGTATTCATTTACAGTTCTCCCAATTAGTCTCTCAAAGTACTGCTCAACATATCCACAAAATTACTGAGGGGATGAGGTAATTTCCATTTTATCCTTCATTTAGAGAAAATTCAAATCGGTGGGATCCTTTTCCCCCATCAGGTCTCCTCGTCATTAAAATAAACAACACAATGCAACTTCTTTTGCAGTCTATGCACAGAAACACTATTTATCCACACACCACTTGATTTCTACTACAGGTGTCATTACTGCATCATTCCTTCTAGATCTTGCCTTCAAACAGCTGAAGAGTCAGTACAGCAGTACTTTTGAAATATATGTAATTAAGGGAGTATCTGTGCCTGTTTTGTTTTGTGAGCTGCTTCTACAGGCGCCATATAGAATCTGACCAACAGCACCATAACACAGGACATAGCACAACATGTCAGAATTTGGCTTGATTTGTCAGAATCAAGCTTCCAGGTAAGTTTAGTGTCATTTGGGAAGACTGGTATTGTCCCAGGCTTGGAGCTGACCAGGAGGGAAGGAAGCAACCAGAAAATTTTCTATTGCTTGACCAATGCCCATCCCAACTGAGACAAGTCTGTTAGAAGGGACTATATAAAGGAAGAAAATATATTAAAAATTTAATCTTTTAGAAGCAATCTGTTCTCTGCATATATCATGTAATGCAAATGTCTATCAGCCTTAACAGAGCCTCTGCACACACTTCTTTTTATGAAGAATAAGTACAGCTGAATACATTCCGGTTTTCTATCAAATAGCATTCTTACATAGCAAAGATACAACATATGCAACTTGTCATTTAAAAAGAAAAAATATAATTGAAGTCTAGTGGTATAATTGTTTGTGCCCCAGGCAAAAGTTTGGCATGTTCACTCAGCACTTCTATACCACAATGCTATATGATTTCTTCTAAACGTATTTCAGTTTTGAATAGCCTGACTATCTAAAAAAGGTGTAAAAACAAGTTTGTACTTTTATTACTTTTCACACATTTAACACTCAAAGGTTATATAAATATTAATAAAAATCAGGAAATATGACGAAATTCATTATTAAAGAAAAAAAACCCACACTCTAAAACAGATTATAAGGCCATCTCTTAGTTGATTTTTATCTAACCAAATGGCAGAATTTCCAATAAATAATGCTTACTTTTCATATGTGGTATAGAGTGAGTAACACACATACTGCACAGCTGGAAATTCCATCATCACTGTTCAGGTACCCTGAAAGTATGTGGTCTTCATGCTATACAAACTATTTTCATATTCACAGGCTATTTGATGCCACACTGGGGGAAGTAACGGGGAAATTGAATCAGTGGGTGTTAGGTGTCCCTGATTTTACTAACTCAATATTGCATGACAGTGCAAATGGACTGTGCACTGGTAACTTGATTTAGGCATTTACCATCAAAATCAGCCATAACACATTTCATCAAAGCAAGAAAGACTGTGACATACCAAGCGTAAATTAATAAGGCTACATTCTTCAGAAATACTCTGCAGCATTTAGCTACTTGGGAAAAAAGTTCCAGCCATTATCTCATGCAGCTTTCTGCTGAGATATTAATTCAGCAGTTAATTACAGTTATTTAGCAGTTCATTAATACACCATACCAGTAAAATAATTTCTACTTCGTTTCTTTCCTTAAGAAGGAATACATATTCATGGTTATAAATTCTGCTGATATCATCCTTCATCCTTTCAAGTCTTTGCTGTTCTTCTTCCCACTTCTGTTGAGCATCATGAAACGTTTTCTCAGTCTCTGTCACTTTCTGTTGAAGTTTTTCATTGAATACTATTGTTTACAGAAAAAGAGAAAGAAAAAAGGTAGAAGCAGCATGGCAAAACATATCTAGAAGAAAAAAACCAACACATCATGATCATCAGTTCTTCTATGTATTTTGATACCCTGTGCATCATCTTTACTAAGGAGAAACTAGCAAATTTTGTGCTCCTATCAAATCTTTCCCACAAGAACATAAGAATGTTTGAGACATTTTTAAAAATTAAAACACTTTTTTCTCTTGGAAAAGAATAAACACCTGAGATAACTCTTTGTTGGTCTCTTCCGAATCAGCATATTCTGTGATTCTGTGAAATTACATCTTTATAGAATGGAGGACTAATTTTCAGATTTCTGCATTTTGCCAGTTGATTTCCAAATGTCATGTCTGATATAGGTATTAGTCTGTATCAATTACATTTGAGCTCAGTTTAAATGACAGTAAAAACAGGCACCTGTTCCATGTAGATAAACCTAAGGCAGGTTGGGTTACCAGGCAAAGATTTAGCTTTTCCAAGGAAACTTAACTGCTCCTCAAGAGATTTAAATCTTCAGCCCACAAATGATCTGAGATGGGGAACATTGTATACACTCTTCTGCGAAAGCTTAAATGCCACAAAAACCTTCATAACTTGTAAGCAGCTTTACAGAAGAAAATATTTTACAAAAGTTTTTCATTTTACTAAATACAACTAGCTGCATTGGCATTTAAGTCATTTCCACTTCATAACAGGATTTTATTTCAAATCCATCCCCGTTTTCTGACATTTCTTCCTAGGCAGAAAATAATGAAATTAAGAGAACACATTAAGACAACACAGAGAATCAGTGGACACAATGATAGGAAAGGACTGTCAGATGGCAGAAAATCAACTCTGAATAAGAACAGTAGAAAAAAATCTGAAGCAAACGCTGAAGGGTACAAGGCACAAATTAAGCATTCTGTCTGAGGCGATATGCTGGGGCCATACTAAAGCACCATGTGAGGTGAGAAAGGCTTCAGGCGGCAAAGGAAAAGAAGCAAAAAATTACTAATTGCTAAAATATTAAGCAGCAAAATTATAATTTGTTTTCTTTGGCACTTGTCACAGACATAAAAAGCTTGAGAAATTTTGACCAACGGAATTTATCATCAATTGACAGACTACTAATTATTGACTATGGTATTGAAAGAAACTAACACACACAAGCATTTAAGAAAATCTCCCTTGCCTCTGCAAAGCCCTTCCTAGTCCCTTTTTGTTCTCCAGTCCCCTCACCACATGTTAGCCCAGTCCATTCAGGAAAGTGACAGGCAGCCCAGTAGACTGGGTTCACTGTGCTGTGGTTCCATCAGCATCAGTCTCTCTTGAGTCCTGCCTCTCCATACCTGCATGGCTACACTGGCAAGGAAACTAGTACACATGGAAAGAAACATAACTTTGCTCTAGGTGAGAAACTAGCAGTTCAAATCTTCCATTTGTAATCACAGAGAAATTTCCAAAGGGGAAAAAATGACTTCTTCCAGATTGCAATCCATAAGATTAATTATTTTTCATGTGTTTGCAATCCCTAAGATTTCTGATTATTCATGTGTTCTACAAAGGAGTGAAAGCTCAGCTTTCCAAGTACCTTAAAAATACTTGTTACTTGAAGTATTTTCAAGATCCAGTTACTCTTACAGTTCTTGGAAGGTTAAAATCTTCAAGGAGTACTCAAACTCTTCACTGAATACCAACAGCTTATTAAATTCAGAGATACATCTCCTGCACTAGATTAAATACATATACTAGTTTAGGTAACTAAAAATGCACCTCACTTCCTTGTAAGAAATCTCTCTATTTGAGGAGTATAAAGGAAATCTGAGTTTTATTTCCTATTATTTTTGAATACAAAAATAGTAGGAAATAAAAAGTCTAGGTAAAAACTTTCTCTTCCACATGTCACAATACACATTACTATAAAAAAAAGAAAAACAAAACAAAAACTGTGAGAAGAAAATAAACCAGACATGAACAATGAAAAGCTTGAAATATTTGAAAAGATGAAAGAAAAAATGAAAGAAAATGGAGGTATGCTGAGAAGTTCTGGAAAAAAGCTGCTGGAAATAGTGCAAACAAATGAGTGGGAAATAATTTTTTCTGTTCTTTTTTCTTGTAATTTTTTCCCCTCTGAAATGGAAAAGGAAGATCTACTGGACACACAGATAACATGGATGTGAAGATGGCCACCATGATTACAATTCTGTACACAGCACTGAAGGAAGAAATAACAGAAGGTGATGGGCAAGAGAAAAGAAGGATATGAAGGTTTAGCCAGTTAGTTCTAATCCACATGTGAGACAGTAGGAGTTTTGTGAACTCTTAGGAGTTTTCAAAAGCAGATGGATAAGAGACAGGAAGATAAAACAGGTTCAAGAAAAACAGCAGTAACTAGAAAATTTAATTAAGTCCCTGCTTCTGACTTACCTTAGTGACATGAAACAGATTTAGCCTTCATTCCATCTTTACTTCCTTGAAACCTACCTTGCAGTTCCACAAGTTTGTTTTTTGCATCACTTAATTCTTCTTCTGCAGTACACATTTTCAGATGGGCACCTTTTCTGGCAACTGCCAATTCATACTCCAAACTTTGTCGAATGGCTTCTCCTCTCTCAAATTCTGACCGTAATTTGATTATCTGTTTTTCATAGTTAGACACCTAGAAAATAAATTTCACCAAACTGCTAACAATGTTCCCTTGAAAAAGTGCAACACGTTACAGAAACACACCTACTGAATATTTTTTAAAGATACTTTGAATCACATTCACAACTGCGATCTGATTCCACTTGAATTTGAAATACAATCTTGCAACTGCATGTTTATGCACATTTTGACGCTTTAGAGGTTTTTGTGAACTGATCCTTTTCCTATCATGTACCTTAAACATACCACTCAATTTTTCAAAAAATATACTACCTTAAAAAAAATAATCATATATTACTGTCATCTTCCTGCACCTTAGAGGAAAAAATGCCACAAGAGAAACATTATATTCCAGATGATTTTCTGGTAACATTTAGAACAACAGTCATATTGGGATACTAGACTATCAGACCTCTTGTAACTCACAAATACACATACAAGCATAAAATTCAGTCCAATAATGCTCAGTAGTCAACAGATGCCATTAATGCTAACACACAACTAACAATAGAAAACACTTCCAAAAGAGATCTTATACAGGCTGAGAAACAATCTTGGCTGCCAAAAACTGGATTCAGAAAATCAAATTCAAGATATTTCAACACAAGAAGGTGGAAAGTGAAATACATATTCCTTCAGAACATCTGCAAAGTAGCAATATTTTTGTTAATGAGAACTTCATACATGGGAAATAACCCACACTACAAAGGATTTCCTTGATGTTGTTTGCAATAAAACATGTAATCAGTACATGTAGCATTGAAATGAAGTAGCATTAAGAATATACTCAATCTTTTCTTTAGTTTGAATATCAGTTTTCCCACTAACAAACAGAGGTGCTGAGTTGTAATCAGTTTCAGTAATTCCTGCTGGGCACACTTCCCATATTTGTTAATGCCAATCTAGTAGTTGATAATCAGGTTTAAACTATGCCTCTGAAGAAGCATTATTACTACTATAGGCAGCAATTCTGCTCCAAGCAGTCTGCCAGGAGCAGTCGGTGTGAGTGCTCATTCATGTGGTTTTGGCTAAATCCAGCCAATAAATCCTGTCCATGTACGTTTATCATCTGGGTATGTACACAAATTAAGAGATGTCTGCTTCCCCCACAAAGACTTGCTCTTGTGCTTCAGTTACATTGCTGTTTTCCCACTGGCTTATCAACTGTTGTGTGATTCCAAAAAATAGACGCATGGAACTATCTGGATTAGAACAAAAACAAACAAACACTCTCTTACACTGAGCTCAGGGTGCACAAGATTCTTCTGCGTTGTTCTGTTGAGAAGTGCTCAAGTTACCTATCGCACCTTTAAAAATTAACAATGAGAGTAGAGGTGCTAACAGTATCTATGAACAGGTATGAGAGGTGCTGCCTTTCATGATATTTTCCAGTTGCTGACTATGCTTTTGATGCACCATGTGAGAGTATCATTTCAATGAAACAAGATAACATTTATTCCAGGAGTAAAATAAGGCAAATAAAAAAAAAGAAATCCTTACTTCTTGATTGTGTTGAATAGTTAAATCCAAATTTTCTTTTTTAGCTTGAAGAAGTTTCAATCTCAGACCCAAAACAGCGTCCAATTCTGATTCATTGCTTTTCTGTAGTAACTCACATTCTTCATTATGTAAGCTGCAAAATATTGTTTAAAAAAAAAAAAAAAGCATTCCTTTTAAGTTTTAATGCTCCCTTATTTCAATTATCAGATTGTGGGTCCAAAGCTATATACGCTCATTAAAGTAAAACTATGCTTACTGTTGCTTATTAAGCAAACTGTGAGACATGCAGAAGCAGGAACTTACATCAGATATGCACTTTGCATTTCCCTGAGTCAATTTAAGCATGCTTTTAATTATTTTTCATTATTTTTATTATTGATCCAATAAACTTCCAGAATGCTTAAAAACATCATTCCAATAACATACATTAAAATGACTAGGAAGTTTCTGTTTGTCTCTTCAGAAAAGCTCATTTTCTAACATGGATTACTGTCTCAAAAACATCACTGTCATAAAACAAATGCACAAATGTGGATAAAACTCTTTCACATTTTGTTTTCAAATATATGTACATCTAAACAACAGATTGATCACAAACAAAACACTAATTAAAGGTCTAGTTCACTAAAACACTGTTATTTCCACTACTTTTCCAGCCAAAAGAAAATCTGCTTGGCAGGTAATGGGATTCTTCTCTGAGCATCAAAATCAAGTTCAAGATATTTCAATGCAAGAAGGTGGAAAGTGAAATACATATTCCTTCAGAATATCTGAGCATCAAAATAATCAAAACAAGCTTTTATGTAGAGAGTGAAAAATTAGTATAAAATATATGTTTAATTAACTAGCTTAATGATCTTACAATCAATTATTATAACTTTAAAGTGGACAACTCAAAGTATTTCAGGAGCTGAAACTCAGTGCTCACATTATTTGATATAAGTCGTTTTTCAAATTATTAAAATCATGTAAGCATGGCTGCAATAATCAGTTGATCCACACAAAAGTGAAAGTTGTCAGGGCCACTAAATATGAATTAAACTGTAAATAGAAACATGATTAAATTAAGCAAAATATTGGCATAATTTCATGCAGAGCTGAAAACACTAAAATAGCTTACCTTGGTCTACATTAAGTCTTAAGTATTAATTAGAAAAAGAACAGTTTAATAAATTCCAGTATACTGGGTTTTTCTAAATAAAAAAAATTATCCCTTTACTTCTAGATTTATGCACAGGCACCATTAACATTTTTCACAACTAAAACCTTTACCTGATCATGTATGTTTTCTCACATAAGCAGACTAACACAAATGTCAACAACAAGGGCAACAGTATTCTAGATTAAATGTAGCCTTTAAAAACATTAGTAACAACGAATGAGAAATTTCAGGTTTTTAGCTGCAGCCTATAAATATATTATAATTTAATAAATTCTGTCAAATCTTAATTTAAAAACAAGATGGACTTCATCTGTGTGTCATCAGTAATTGTTCCACAGGGTGCCATGTACATTTTACGTTTTTAATAAATGTAGGAGATAAGGATCATCAAAATCCATCTGTACTGCAAAAAACCACTGGTACATTATTAGCTTGCAGCATTTACATACCCAGAGGAACCCACATATCTCAAAGGGCAAACAATCAGTAACCACGTAAGTAAAACCACCTATCATTACTTTAAGCAACTTTTAGCAGTAAGAAAATATGGTGTGAAGTCATGAAGGAAGCAAGAAGAAGTAATGCCTTTTCACTCGTCCTAAAATCATGAGCCAGACACAGTTCGATGATAAAAAGGGGTTACCTTTACAAGGATCCTTAGGTGCACAATTTGCCAGGTGGAAAACCTTGAAGGTGCACACGTAGTATAACATGCATACAATTTTTATGTTAAGAAAAATTGCATATCTGACAAAAATCCTCAATTAAAGATGTAAGTGGTATGGTAATTTCCTCCTAGTTCAACCTTTTTCAAATTCCCCCCCTTTAGATAGGAACCAAACTTTGTTTATGAAAATACGTCTCAGAGAGCTAGTTTCAACCTTGGCATCCCCAAAAATCTAACCTTGGACTTCCAGCTTGGAGCCACTGGGGAATTTATTTTGTTTTTCTGTCTAACAGAATAGATAAAATGCTAGCTATGAATACTATGATAGGCTACAGAGCTACAAATATATGTGCAAAGAATATAGAAAATATATAAAAAGAAAAAAAAAAGGCAAAAATCAGTTGGGCATCAAGAGCACCAGTATACTGCACAAAAGATTGTTTGCAGGCATCATATAAGAGGTTTGGTAGACCTTTATTTTCCCGTGGCTGGCCAGAGATGAAAGGCAGGTTGTCTTATTGAAAGATGATACAATAAGTATTGTCTCAGCTAAAGACGCCCAAAAACCTGATGGCACGAAGGTTAACAAAGCACAGGATGGGGGGAAAAACAGGATCCAAACTGAAAGTTAGGGATGACTAATGTCCAAAGAACAAGGATTAAGAAAAGGGTAACCATTTTGATAGTTTGTGAACAACAGAGAGGTCATTCTGCTTAAGCTTGATGATATTTAATACCTCTTCCAAGGAGAGCACATGGAATGAACTACTTTTTGTAAAGTAATTAAAAAGAAACACCTTTAAATCTTTAAGGAAATTGCCTTGGTTTTTATGGCAATCAGCTTTAAATAAAGCTCTTCCTTTCAACTCTTCTATTAATTATTTTTTTAAAAAGGGAAAAAAAGAGCACACTGCAGATACCTGCACAATAAAACTTATTCAGAGAAAAATTTAACTACGTGCTTAACTGGACAAGTAGTGGGAAAAAAACACCACCACAAACAAGTTACATGATACCTCAAGTAATAACAAATTAGGAACACTATAGAAATGAAAAATGTGCATAAGAGCATGAAGACAAACAGCATAACAGTAAACATTGGGGAAAAAAAAATAAAAACAACTTTTTATGCACAGCTCCTAAACTTACGACATTACAAGTAAGAACTTAAAAACATAAAGCAGAAAAGCCTATTTTTGTTCTTAGTATAGAATCAAAACAGCAACTTAAAAGATGAAGACAAGAAAACTGACAGAATATTATTATGTCACCACTTCACTATTTTATTTGTCTACTTAAACATTTCAAATAATTATCCTTAATTAGCCACTTTATTTCTGTGGTATTTTCTTTAATCCTCACAGCATCATCAACACATGCAGTAAGTACTTTATGAAAGCTTCATCGTACCTAAGATAGAAGAGTCTTCCTTTCATATTCATTTACCAGTAAAAGCGTTACAAGCATAAAGTTCTTGGAAGCTTAAGTCACAAAATCAGGCAGAATCCCTGGAAAGTTTCAAATCATTTATGACTTGCAGTCCAGGAGGAATTCAGAGACTGCTATGCACTTCCATTTTCACATTTTAATAGTTCATTGATCATTGGTTTTGAATGAAAATACATATTTCAGCTACTAGAGCTTTTATCTTAGACACCATTTTTGGTAATACTTTAAGTTTCTTTAGGAAAGCATATAAGCAGGGGGAACAGCTTTTGAGTCCTACATCACAGAACGCTCAACAATTCACCTCACTTCACAAGTCAGCTAATTACAGCCAACAAAGAACATCACAGAGAAACAGTTTTCCTTAGCTCTTCTTCCATATTTGGCTGAAAATGTGACCTTGTATCAGAGAAACTTTTTTTCATTTACTATGTGGCAGTGTAATTATGTTAAACCTCAGTAGCTGAAGAAGTGGTCCTGACTTTCGAACCAACGTGCCTATTCACTGAGTTTTGCTATTTCTATACAACTGGCAGGTTTTTACAATCAGATTTTAAATAGTGACAAATAGATCTTAAGATACACAGAATGAATTAAAGTTTACTTTAATTGTGCCAAAGATCAAACACGTGTCAGGTTAAAAAAAATTAGTCATGTTCAAGACTTACAATTCTACCCCCACAGCTATTGCAGAAAACTCTGGAACTCCCAAATGGAGACAGAAACTACCTCTGTCATGTCTCCTATGCCCACGATGTGAGAATTCTTGCACATCAAATGGCCACAGGAAAGCACACCTGCAATGATGGAGTGACTGCTACCAAAAATGTGATAAAATAAAAAACTCCTTAGCAGCAATGTAGCATTAAGAAGCAGGCATTCTTTATTCGGCCAGATGCACAGGGTGGTAGCTCCTCCTGAGGTCTTGCACACTGAGTATAGGTAAGTTTCTGTTTATATGCTATATTTTACATACATATTAACTGATTGTCCCAGAATAGAAACACATGTGATAATCACTTCCCCACTATCATTTAAGTATTTTCCCCTCTCCTTTACGCATGTATTCTTCTGTCCTGAGGATCTCTCTGGCAGTCCATAGTGGTCAGGGACCCCAGTGTTACAGCTGACATAGTCAAGCTGGCAGGGCACTGTGGCTGGTGAACTTCCAGTTCTCCTTCTTACACAATGGGCATTGTTCAGATCCACAGGCCAATGGTTTTAGGAGAACAAGCATTGTGTTAGCTCACCAGGTGTAGACAATTGATCATCTGGTAACATGACAACATCGGTGGACAAAGGAAGGGCTACAGATGGCATTTATCTGGGCTTCTGCAAAGCCTTTGACACAATCCTCCACACCATCATTCTCTCTAAATTGGAGAGATGGATTTGATGAATGGACTCATCATTGGTGGATATGAGAATAGTTGGACAGTAGCAGCCAGAGGACAGTGATGTATGGCTCAGAGTCCCAAAGGACATTAGTGACAAGTGGTGTCCCTCAGGATCCATACTGGGACCAGGGTTATTTAGTACCTTCATTAATAACACAGACAAAGGGATCAACTGCTCTCTGAACAAGTTTGCAGATGACATCAAGCTGAGTGATGCTGTTGCCACACCTGAAAGATGTGCTGCCATCCAGGGGGACCTGGACAAGCTCAAGAAGCGAGCCCATGGTAAGGAGGCTTACCAAGACTGAGTACAAGGTGCTGCACCTGGGTCGGGGCAATGCCCGGCACCAGCACAGACTGGGGGATGAAGAGATCAGAGCTGTCTGGCCCAGAAGGACTTGGGGGTGCTGGTGGGTGAGAGGCTGGACATGACCCAGCCATGAGCACTGGTGGCCCAGAAAGCCAAACGTGTCCTGGGCTGCATCCAAAGCAGTGTGGGCAGCAGGGCAGGGAGGGGATTCTGCCCCTCTGCTCTGCTCTGTGAGACCCCACCTGCAGGGCTGCATCCAGCCCTGGGGTCCCAGGGCATGGACCTGCCAGAGCATGTTCAGAGGAGGCCCAAGAAGTTAATTAGAGGGATAGAGCAGCTTTCCTGAGGTGAATTGGTGAAAAGCTGAGGGAATTTGGTTTGTTCACCCTGGAAAAGATAATGCTTCAAGGTGACCGAATTGTGACCTTCCAGTACCTGAAGACAGTAAGAAAGATAGAGAGAGGCTCTTGTAAGGAGCATGTAGTGAGGGACAAAAGAGAATGGCTTTAAACAGAAGGAGAGAAGGTTTAGATTAGGTATTAAAAAAACCCTTTACTGTGAGGGTGGTAAGTCACTGGAACAGGTTGCCCAGGAAGCTATGGATGCCACATTCCTGACAGTTGGCTCAAAGCCAAGGTGAAGGTGCCTCTGATCAATCTCATTTAGTGAAAGGTATCCCTGTCCAGAGCAGAGGGAATTTAATGATTTTTGAGGTCTGTTCTATAGACCTGGCCATAGGTCTGGCCATTCCATAATTCTAAGATCTGATAACTGTATTGACATGGCATACCTGGCATATATCACACCGTATCTGGTTCTTTTTCAGTCTGAATTACATAATTTCAGGGATCTAGAAAAAAAAACCTAGAAAACCAGGAAGTGTATTACTAGACTTAAAAATACAGAAATAAAGCTCACCTTCTAGCTTCTGTGACAGAGTAATTTACTGGAGGGGATGAACTCATGATGGCCAATAGGCAGCTTTTTAAGCTGCACAAACTATAAACTCTGGAGAATCAATTGTTGACTGTATAAACATTTACTTGATGAGCTTCCAAGATGATTCTTCCATATTACAAAAACATTAAAATCTGTAACAGAGACATGCTTTAGTTTATTCAATAACATAATGAAAGAATAATTTAATACTCACAAGCAATTAGAAAACAGTGTTACTACTACACAATAACCAACTATCATTTTTGTTTTAGACAACTATGAGAATTATACTTTTAATCCTCTAAGCTTAAATACTATAGATTAACATATACATATATAGTAACATAGTAGAATATCCCATGTCAAGGTTTTCAGAATATCAGTAAAAAATATTTTGTTCACATACATTGATCCTCTGTCTCGTAACAATATTACAAATTCCATTTCTCTTCAAAATAATTATATTGAAGATAAATACGTATACCACGATTGCATGTACTACATTTGCTGTCTGATAACAACCTTTACCACAGCAAGTCTTCCAAGTGTTTTACAAACCTGGAATTTTCTATTTGAAGATATTTTTATTGTATTTGATAAATCAGCAATAGTTAGGACTATACAAGAGAAATACTATTTTGAACTGTAACTCCACTCACCTTTAGAAAAAAACATTAATTTTGTGTTAAAATAAAAAAGAAATCAATATAGACAATGCATTTATAATGCAGACCTTAAAAAAATCCATTATTTACATCAAGTTGCACAGCAAACTCATAAATTACCTCTTTTCATTAATTAAAGCAAGGTAACATGAAGCATAAGCTGTATTCAACAGTCAATATTAATGAGCCATAAAGGTTTGTTTTTGAACATGATAGCAGATGGACATCCATATTAAAGTCAGGAAAACAGGAAACTTGCCTGGACTCCATCTTTACCATCCCTGGCTTGCAGTCACATGTTCACAGAATCATAGAATAAGCTGAGTTGGAAAGCATCCATTAGAATCATCAAGTCACACTCCTGGCCCTGCACAGGACACCCCAAGAGTCACACCATGTCCCTGAGAGCACTGTCCAAATGCTTCTTGAACTCTCTCAGGCTGGTGCTGTGACTACTGCCCTGAGGAGCTGTCCTAATGCCCACTCATCCTCTGGGGGAAGAAACTTTTCTGAATATCCAACCTAAACCTCCCCTGACCCAGCTTCAGGCCATTCCCTCAGGTCCTGTGGATCAGTGTCTGCCCCTTCACTTCCCCATTTGAGCAAGTTGTAACTGCAAAAGGTCTCCCCTCAGTCCCCTGCAGGCTGAACAGACCAAGTGACCTCAGCCACTCCTCATAAGGCTTTCACCAACCTTGTGGCCCTCCTTTCAATGCTCTCTAATAATTGAATTTATTTTTTATATTATGGTGTCCAATGGCAGCAGTTGGTGTAATATATTAATATAAACTGATTTTATTCATTCCAGTTGCTCCACTAGAAATAAGGAGAAGAAAAAAAATCATGTCTGCTTCAATCCATAATTTGAACAGAAAATGCAGCAAAAATAAACGTATTTCTAAAAGCTCTGAGTCTTTGTTTTCGGGCTTTTTGTTCGGTTGTTTTGTTTTTACCGAAGAACAGCATATTCATATAGAATAGCTAGATGTATCCCTTGTGATTTTTTACATCTACACATTAGAATTCACCTTGCTGCATGTGGTCATAAGACTCAAAACACAATAACTGCCACGCAATAGTCACTCACACTCCAAGAGAAAACAACATAGCTTTCTTTCTATCTCAAATGAGAAAACAGTTGAAAATCTCATTTTCGAAGTCTAGTCTGTAGTATAATTTCTAGGCACACATTAAGTTCCATTAAATTATTGGTGACTTGCACACTGAAAACTTTACATGAGGGAAGAAAATCTTGACAAAGTACTTGTAGAAACTGTATTCCACAAAGATTAATCACCTCTATAAAAAAGAAAACGAGGTATCCTGGTACAGGAAACTATACGTCTATCAATTGAGCCAAATTTTCACATTAAGACATAGCTCTGAACACTAAGAAACTAGTTTTTCATACCACCATTTTCCTATTATTTATTGCCAAAAAAATATATTTGGTTTTATACCAAAATCTGAACAGTAGAAAAAGAAAAAAAAAATGGTGCAACTAAATAATTGCAGGGGAAAAAAAAACAAAACTGTCTCTAAACATAAGCAAAAACCCCTCTGACACATCCACACCATCTTGAAGTTTTAGAACCTTTTGGAATTACTTTTAAGTCTTTTCATTACTTTGAGGGGGAAGAGGGAAACATGGAATATCTAATGACTGTTTTCTGGGCATGCCAATGATTTTGAATATACAACATTTCTCTACTAAGATGTTAACTAGCACACAAATGGATACATTCCAAAAGAATGCTATTTCAATTAAGAAAAAAAATTCAAGGGGCATGGAGGGTTCGTAAGAGCCCCACAGTCAAACAAGATAGTTAAGAAGGTTTTGCTTGAGGAGGTATTATATTCGATGGACGTTACCTACAAACCTTGTGTCATATTCTCCTCAAAAACTTCTGAATATGCTTAACTAACTTTAAGAATGCCATTGATTTAGACAAGATGTGGGGAAGAAATTTATTGTGAGGGTGGTGAGGCACTGGAACAGGTTGTCCAGAGACGCTGCGGATGCCTCATCCCTGGAAGTGTTCAAGGCCAGGCTCGATGGGGCTCTGACCAACCTGGTTTAGTGGGAGGTGTCCTTGCCCACGGCAAAGGAATGGAACTGGTGGATCTCTAAGATCCCTCCAGCAAATGAAATCCAACCAAGATGTGCTAATTTAAAACACACAAAGCCAGGCGGAACTACCACATCTGTTCTGCAAGGTATAAAAGCTCACCAGTTTCGACTGGACGAGCCACTAGCTTTTCACTAACGCAGGATGAAAAATTTTAAGCAAGCCATTAACCAAATTAGCAGCATCCCTTCGCTCCGCTGGTCCCGGAGCGGCGCTGGCTGAGCGCACGCCGCGGCGGCGGCTTTGGCGCTTTACCTGGTAGGAAGGGCTGAGGGAACAAGGTCAGAACAGAGCTCCAGCAGCAGCACCCTGAGGCCGCTCCGGGCCGCCGGGAAGCGCCGGGAAGCGCCGCGCCGTTTCCAGGTCCCGCCAGCAGGGACGCGGCCGGCGCGCGGCCCCTTCCCAACGGCAACTTCCGGCCGCGGCGGAACGTCACCAGCGGGCGGTCCGGCGGCGCGCGCAGCCCCGCGCTCACCGCCCGCGCGCCCGCCGGCCCCACACGCGTCCTAGGCATCCGCAATTCCAAAAAATGTAAGATTACCGACTGACGTGAGAGCCTGATTGAGGTGTGCATGTCCTCAGATTCGAGGCAGCACGTTCTTCACTCAGATTATCAAGAGAAACAAACAGGTAAATGATTTTGAGAGACCGCGGGACAAAAATGACAGCAGGGTGGATGAGGGAGACTGGTAACAAGGTTATCATTCCCCTTCTGGTCACCTCACTGGCAAAGGGAAAGGTTCTTGGAAACATTTCAACTGAGAGATTTCAAGACGGAGATGTAAACATATATGATGTCAAACAACAGCAGCAGAGTGAATAAAATCCACCCCACCATATCCTAGAAAAGTGGACAATTGCAGTAACTATGTCAGTGGTATATCCTTCAACGTACGAATTGAAGTTTTGATAAAAAGAAAAAAAGCTCCGTAATATTTTCATACTTTTTTCAGACATACTATGACTTGCGGGTGGTGCTGTATGGGGCCATCACATAGGACTAAAGCCACAAAGAGCTGACAAGCAAGCTAATTTTTGATGTAGAACTAGAATTAAATACAACAGGACGGGCAGGCCATAAGAAAGAAGGTAGTGGGTTTATATCTGATTTTGAGATCTTCAAAGAAAGAGAAGAAAAAACCGTTCGAAGAAAGGTATTTGTGGTGAGGCTAGCAGGGGCTGATGCACTCAGGACATCAGCTGACAGAAACAGGAGAGGAGGGCACAGCGGCTTGAAATGCTTGGTGAGAAGGAAGCTTGATGTGGATTGGTAAACAAGCTAGGAGAGGACAAGGGGACTAACATAGTCTCAATTAGTAGCAATCCTAGATGGAAAACCTAACCAGTCAACTAAACCAAAGAAAACCTCCACCAAACCCAGGAGTTAATGGTGACTAAGTAGCAGATAAGGACTCTGTTACAGACTTAAAATAAACAACCACGGGTTGTTGTCTGCTGGGGGGAGTCAAGTCATCAAGCAAGTTCCTGGGGAGTACTTGGGCAACACGGGCAGCTTTGGGGCAGGCAGCAAAAAGAGATGAGAAGCCTGGCAAGGGGGAGTGGGACACAAAGGGCCCCGCGGGGCCAGTCGCACTCGCCCGGTTTGCGAAGGAGGATGGCGCTCATTAACCAAGCCAGCCTGTCAGCGGCTGAGCAGCGCCAACTCGCCCGTGTGTGTGCTCGCCCCAGCTCGGCTGCCGCTGCGGCCGGGGGCGGTCCCACAGCCAGCTGCTGCGGCGGCAGCTCCGGCTCCTCCTTCTCCTCCTCTTTTCTTCCTCCTCGTCCACCTCCGCTCCCTCCAGCGGCGCCGCGGCCGCTCCGCCCCCACCGGAGGAGGAACGAACCACTTTTCCAGCTGCAGGGAGAGGGAGCGAACGAGGCTTTTCCATTCTCCGGCCCTGCCCCGGGCCCGGCGGGCTCTTTCCTCTCGTGACTACCCGCGTTCTCCCAGGCGTAGAGGCGGGAGCCGAGCCGTCTGTCTTACGGCAGGGCGCTCGCCGAGTTCCCGCCGGCTCTCCGGAGCTCCCCCGCCACCCCGGTGCGGCGTGCCGGGTGGTATCGGCCCGCTGGCGGGAGGAGGCGGCGCGGCCGTGTTTCCCGCGGCGGGCGGTGGGCCGGGCGCCAGCGCGGTTGAGGTTGGTAGCGAGGAGCTGCACCGCCGCTGGTGAAGCGGCGAGCGGGCGAGCGGGCTGGCGGGCGAGCTAGCTAGCTAGCTAGCTGGGGTGAGGAGAGAGAGAGAGAGACAGAGAGAAAAAAGGAGAAGAGAGAGAGAGAGGGGAAAAAAGGGATGGAGGGATGGATGGAGGGATGGAGGAGAGGAGGGCGGGTGGGCGGGCGGGCGGAGTTTCTTTTCCGCGCGCCCCCTCCCTCTCCCTTCCTGCTCCCCAGCGGCGGTCTCGCGCCATCGTGCCAGCATGAGGGGCCGGGGGCTGGTCGGCGACGGGGGAGGTCGGGACAAGGTGGCGGGTGGCCACCCTGGCCGGGGGAGGCCTGGCCCTGCCCGCGGGCGGGCACCGGGGTAGCGGAGCGCCCAGGTGGTCTCTTTGCATGAGTGAAGGGCGGGCATGGCGCAGCGCGCCCCAGCCAGGGGCCGCCCGCCTTTGCTGACGTGCTTTCTTGTGTTGCCCTTCTCTTCGCTCCCCCGCCCCGTGTGTTTATCCCGGCAGCGAGTGGCACCTCGTGTGGCTGGCAGTGCCTCGGTGGTTGCCGGAGGCTCAGAGCCTTACCTTCTGTCAGTCCGGCTCGCTTGGCGGCAATAGGGCGTCACGTCGGTGAGAAAACATGAGCCGAGATTTCAAACCCGGAGACTTGATCTTCGCCAAGATGAAAGGTTACCCCCATTGGCCGGCCAGGGTAAGGCTCCCCCTCCTCCCCTTGCCTCGTTCTCTGTGGGGTGCGCTCACACACCTGTGCTGAGCAGCGCCCTCAGCTTCGCCTCCTGTGAGGGAGGACGCGGCTGTGTTCCCGGGGATAGAACCGGCTTTGCAGTCACATTGCAGATCCGTAACAAGTAGCCCTCTCAAGCAGTCATTAGTTGTCCTAATTTGTGTAACGCGGCTTTACGGAATGAAGACTGCTGCAGGATGGCGTGACACTGGAGCTTGTGCAAGCCCCTGGAGCTGTACAGAAATTATGTCCCCAAATAACTGCTCTTGGCAAAAAACCCCACGAATTTATATAAGGCAAGATTACTCCTAAGTGGGTTTGTTTACTGTGCTTTCTATTAAATAGGTTAAGTGTATGTGGTAAGTTATGCAGTCGTTTTTGGTGTTGTCTGTACTCCCATGGAAAAGGCATGCGAAGTTCCGGGACTGCTATAGGTCATTTGTTGCATGTGGGAATGAAGATAATAAGGTATCTAGCTAAGATGCTGACTTAGGAATTGGGGTGCTTTTAAAGCTTATTACCCTTTTGGTATTACTTCACATTTGGGCTTCCACAGCTTACTAGGTCAGCGCAAGGGTAGGAAGTCTTTCTATTGCTTTTCCTTAAGGATGGGCAGTATGGGGATGAAATTAAATTGTGGCTTTTGCTTGTAACATGTCATCTCTCATTTTAAAAGTAGTCATGTGGAAAGTATCTCTGTAAACTGAAAGTAATGTAACTTTCTGATGTTGTTAATACTGGTTTTGATTCTGCTATATTTTCTTGGCATACTGTTAGAAAGAGTTCCTGCTTTACTTCTCTGTAGTTTTTTTATTCCTATTTTAATGCTTAGTTTTTACATATTTCTTCCTAAACTATTCTTGACTGTTACTTGATTTGAATTATAATAGGCTGTGTTTTTCTTAGGTGGATGAAGTTCCTGATGGAGCAGTAAAACCTCCTATGAATAAAATGCCTATTTTCTTTTTTGGCACCCATGAGACGTAAGTCCTTTATATTTCAGGGATGTATTTTTTCATTTTAAAATGCTGTGACAAAAAGTTATCTTCTCTGAATGTAGTATATTACCGCATCTTCCTAAATTGATCTCTTTTATTCAAGACATGCTTCTCTAACGTTTACTTAAGCTGTTCAAATGAATGGTAGACCATAACCGTAAAATGTACACTTTTTCAGAAGAAAAAACTTACCTGCAGTGGTGTGGCTGATTGGTTTTTCTTTTTTTTTCTGTAATGAGTTTAATCATAGTCCTGTATATCCTCAAAATTCTCAATACTATATTCTCAAAGAAAGTGAAATAGGCAAAATTTGAGAAAAGACAGGTAATCATGTACTGGGGTTGTTTTTATTTTTTTGGCTTTTGCTCATGAGGTTTTTGGTTGTGGGTGGTGTTATCTTTATGAGATCTGGAGAGAGATGAGGAAGTGCAGTTGGCTTCATACCTATCAACCTGCAAAATACTGATCTTTGAGCAGTGTTTTGAGGTGATACAGTATTTGCTTTGGGAGACTGTATATTTTCCACTGCTGAATTTAATAGAAAGTATTCTGGAGTTTAGGTAGTTTGGTGTTCTTGAAAATTACTGAGTTGCTTTTTAGCATGACTGGTTGGGTTATTGTAGATTTAAGGCATCATCAGATTCAGTGCTTCATTTGTTGTTTGAGTTGCTAAAAGAAACCCAAGCAATCTGTATTGGTGTGCCTTTAATTCTAATTAAATGGTTTTTTAAATAAAATGCCAGATTGAAGTAGTGTGTGGAAGTTGTCCATCTCTCGCATTTTGTCGAAGGATCTTGCTTTTTTTCATCTTATTAAGTCTATTGAAATTACTTTAATCTGGTACTTTGTATTTAGCATTAGCAAGTAGGTATCTTGCTAAGACAAGATACATTGTTCAATTGAGTTAAAGAGTAAGCATCCCCTATCATTGGCATTACTTGCTATTACTTTTCCTGAAAAGTGATTTCCGTAATGAAAAAGATGCCTATATGCTAGGCCCATGTATTTTTTGTAGCTAATCTCATCTTTCAACAAATTTTTTAACAACTAAGTTTTTTTTAGTTTGGTTGGAGTTTTTGTGTGTGTGTAACTTTGTGGGTAAAGAAGAGTTCCTGGAATTTGATTCAAGGTTACAAGGTTTGTCTTGTCCATTTCTTTAATTATAATTTTAAATGTGTTAGATTGCCTTTTTTGCCTTTAATTTTTTCACACAACCAAACTTTCTCTTTGGCAGCTGCAACGCCATACTACTTGGGTTCTGCTGTTGGTGAAGTGTGTGTCATTCTGGATTGTAGTGGGGTTTTGTGTTTAAAGTTTGGAAATGCAGGTTGAAGGGAGATATTTCGGAAATAACTACTCATCTAAAGCTTTAAAATCACCTGTGCAAATTTTGAGAAGTTTTACATCCTACTTCAGATTTAGCTTAGGGCTCTTAAGACATGTTTGGGTTTGAAAGGTTTGATGACTGGGGGTTTTTTTCTAGTTTGCATGAGTAATTTGAAATGTTTGTTCCTCAGTCTGGTGTAGTTAGAAAGTAAAATTTTGCTGCCATCTGGGTTTTGTTAGGCTCTAGGTTCCAGGTTACTACATTTCAGAAGTCCATAGAATACCAGAGAAACTTCTTGCCTCTGTTCCACACACATTGCAATGTACAGGGTGTTCCATGACCCAGCTGTCTCCTGGTGTTTGTTAAGCATGTTACTTATCTTTCGATCTACAGAATGATAATAGGTGAAACTTTTATAATTCTTGGTCTCACTTACTCCTTAGAGCAGATACCTATAAATTACAATAGGAGGAAACTGATCAGGTTACAGAGAAGACTGATGTTCTGTGGCATGTAATTTTATTTAGATTTTTAGCTGTAGGTAATGACTTCAGTGATCCACCAGGAATTATGCAGAGTTAACAATTTCTTTTACTTCTTTCACGGGAATTAAAATAAATTTGGTAAACTTGTTCTGTGCTATGCTTTTTGCAGCTAAGATTTACACATTGTGCAAAGTTAAATACCTTCAACATTTTAGTAGGCTGTGTATGTACAGTCTGTCTTACTGTAAGTAGTGGCAACTCTGAAAACCCACATAATGAATTTATTGTACTAAAAAGTCCTGTATAAAGGATGGCAGGATTTCAGGCTGCATGGATGGTTACAGCAGGAAAAGGAACCATGGTGGGAAAGGAAAGCAAGACTGGCTTGGGAATAACTCTTAGTTGACTTCTAGAAATAATGTTATTTGAGTCTATGAAATTACTGTAAATAAGTATTAAAGTATACTTTGCAGGTTTTTGTTTTCTCTTAAGTTTCATAAAAGACCTCAACTAAATGTGTCACTACCTAGGGAGAGTAAGAAAATTAATACTATTTTAATAAATATTTTAATTGGATATGTTGTGGCAGTAGATCATATCAGTACAAACTTTGTTTGGTCACAAGCAAACAGGTCACACTGAACTCTAGTTTCTGGACTTTCTTTATTAGGATGATCTCTTTTCATTCAGTTTTTCTTGTTCCTTTTTCTTTATTGATACATGAGGCTTAAACTGCAGCAGCCTAGTAAGCCTCAAAGCTTTTTTCACAGTAGCTGTTCTCGGGTGTTTTTCTATGCCTGACAATATGGGCAAAGGCTCAGAGACTTCAAAAATGCTTACTTTTAGAGAATAGGGAAGAAGACAGGCGATTTTTTTCCTATTTTTGTTTCTTCCAGTTGCTCTGTCTCCCTCCCCATCTTTTTTAGTCTGGGTAAATAAGCTTTGCAGGTGCATGTTTCTCACACTGGCTGAATCTTCTCTAACTATCTCTTGCCAAGAGGTGGGTATTTGCATTCTAAGCTGACAATGACTTACTTAATACTTTGTGCACATAGATGAGTGTTTACTGCCGGAGTAGAAAATGCTTAAGCTTTTAAGGAGATTCTATGTTTTTTCCTTTTTCTCTCCACCTAGCGGGATGTAAGTCTGAAGTTCCTGCCTTTTTTTAAGAATAATGAAGGAAATACTGGGGTGGAGCTTAAAAGTTAAGCTCCATGAGCCAGTACTTAAGAAAGCAAGTATCTGCAACTTTTCAATGTTGAATGTAATATAATTGCAATAACATAAAGTCTAGGCATAGATTGAAACAGACAACGTACTACCAAAGCGTACATTTTTCTCTTAGCAGCAGGTAGATTGGTACAGTGAAATCCTACCTTCAAAAGGCCATGAAGGTAGAGCAGGAATGAAATAGTCTTTGATGCTTTTCAGCATAAACCATTCTCAGTAGCATGGTACCTCCTTTTCCCAAGTCTGAACTTGGAGGGGCTAGTAGTGAATACTGTGACTTTGTCATGTGAGAAAAGCTAACAGGTAAAAGCTTTAGTTCGACAGTTTACAGTAGGGAATAGGAGTGGTTTTTGTTTGTCTGGAAAAGATATGCAGGCAACATCAAGGCTGTTACAAGAATGTCTTAAAAATAAAATAATTGTCTTGTTTACTTCATCAAGAAAATGTCTGGGGGAGAAGCTTAAAATAAGAAAGTCTTTATTGTTTAAATTTCATAATTCAAGTTGTGAGGTCCTGTTGTCAGACCCTGAAAAACTACTGAATTAATGCTGAATTAATTACATTTTTACATAGCATTCTTAAAAGTAAATGGGCAGTCAGTATATTCAGGTGGTGCTTTTTCACATCTAGTGCAATAAAAATATTCAAGGATACTTTATTCTTAACATTTAAGCCGGATTTTCTTCTGTAAGGAGGTAATTGCTCTTTCTGTTTGTAAGCTACTTCGTTTTTAATTGATCCTGTTCACAGTAGCTAGTTGACTTGTTATCTGCAATTTTAAAATGCACTGTTGAGCATTTCTTGCCCAGATATGCAATGCTCTGAGAAAGAGGGAAGTGGTAGTGGTAGTAATGGAAACCTTGGAGTGTTGCAGGCCAAAATTTAGAAAACTAAAAACTCTAGTAGAATAGTTGTTGTAATACTAATGAATTTGGTATTTAATAACGCTTGGTGCTTACTTTGTTGAAAAGACTAATTAAAATGTGAATTTTGTTCTCTCTTTCCTTAAGGGCATTTTTGGGGCCAAAGGACATATTCCCTTACTCAGAAAATAAAGATAAATATGGCAAGCCAAATAAAAGAAAGGGTTTTAATGAAGGGTTGTGGGAAATCGACAATAATCCCAAAGTGAAATTCTCTCATCAGCAGGTAAGCTATGCAGATTCTGCAAATCTTTGTTGCTATGGGGGTAGGAGGGAAAATACAGTAAGTGTTTTCCTGACATAGGGTAATGACTTACTGCTGCTGTTGAATTGCAGGTTAGACAAAATTTCATGTATTTTAAATACAGTTTATTTTTAGTGTCTAGTATCGATAGCATAAGAAGACATGGGGGTTGTTTAACTGGAGATAAATACTTACCTACAACTACGTATGTTCCTGAAATACCTTTGTAACTGCGCTTGAAAAGTGGTATGTTTCTTGGAGTCTTAGTCACTCTGCCCTATGTATTCCAAAACCGAATACCAATGTCCACAAGTATCCTTGTAAGATATCAGTACATGGTCTCCTAGTGTGCAGTATTTTCGTTCTAGCAGTTGGAAGCAATGTGATGTTTGCCTTTTAGCTCCTCTCACGTGGCTTGATTCAATTTTTTATCCATCAGTAGTTCCTCTTTTCTTGCTCTTTTTGTAAGACTTCTAAGCTTAAACCAGACTTATGCCTTGCTACCCATAAAAGGACCCAAATTTAATATGAAGACAAATAAATTCTCTTGCTCAATTTGTCTTTGCTTGCTCTAGACATTCTGTAAGCTTTTAGTTTTGCTATGTACACTGAATGAATACTGACCTTGGCTACATTTGGCCTTCTAGGCAATGTTGCAAAAATAATAAAAAAAATTGGTGTCTCCTGTTTTTATTTCCTGATTTTGCACAAAATGCCAGGTTGCCATTTCAGCACCAATTAATTCCTGCTTCATAAGATGTCCTGTGCTACTGTGTTTCTAGTTTGAAGGAGAATATGGATAAAGATTTAAGGAGTTTCTGAAGTATTGTTAGAATGTCATGTATTACAGATGTACACTTTCTTCTTTGAAATGTGGAGAGATATTAATCCCCGCATCCCAGTGGGAAGGACTGTAGTAATAAGAGACAGATTCTTTCTGCTACTGTAAGATATAAATTGATACAACTTTTCACTGTCCTCATTGTGGCAATTGAAAAGAGATGCTCTGTGGATGCCTGAGGTAGTTGTGAGCTATACCATTCTAACTAGGTTAAAATCTGGATATAAATAATCAATAGTAGAAAGTTTGTCTAATATATTTTTTCACTGCAGAAATCGGTCTCTTCTGTTAAGCAGTGCTTTCAGTAGCATCTGAGACATTCCTAGATACATCTCTAATTGTGAAAATACACAAAACATGTTGCCAAGAGATAGGTGCAGCCTGTTTTGTTAGTGTAACAACTTCTCTACAAGATAATTCCTTTATGTTTTTAATTTCATTCAAATTCTTCAGCTTCAGCGGCAGCACTTTTCACACTTTCTTGGTCAGGTTCTGTCTAGAGCCATTGGGTTGTTCTTGGCAGTTTTTTCCTTATTTCTCTACTGAAAAGAAAGTTTCTTTTCCCACAGGTCATATTTAAGTTGTGTTCCTCTAAGTGGGCCATAAAATTACTGAAGAAGAAGCTTTTCTTAGTAGGGATGTTTTAACTGGAGTCCTGCATCCAGTTGTGGGCTACTCAATACAAATTGAGGAACATGAATATATTTGACAGAGAGACCCATGGAAGGCCATGAATGTAACGGACTGGAGCACTTCTGCTGTGAGGAGAGGCTCAGACAACTGGGACTGCTCAGTCCTGGTGAACTGACATGGAATCTCCTCAATTTATACAAGTATGTGAAGCAAGGGTATAAAGAGACTGGGTCAGACCCTTTTTGGGGGTTTCCAGTGGCAGGACCAGAGGCAAAGAGCACAAACTGAAACACAGGAGGTTCCCTATGAATGTAAGGAAGCTTTTTTTTCTTTTTTTTCCTGTGAGGGTCACTGAGCACTGCTACAGATTGCTCAATGAGGTTGTGGAGTCTGCATTCTTGGAGGTACCTAGAAGTCATATGAATATGGTCCAGCCAGCGTAGGTTTCCTGCTTGGCCAGGAAGGTTGGATCAGTTTGAATTACAGAAAGAATGAGGTTAAGCAGTAAATTCATGCAAATTTGCTTCTGAATTTGTCATTTAACTGTAGAAAGCTTTCCTTTTGATAGTCTTCTCTGTGCTAGGCATTATTAAGAGCAAGTTTTACTTGGAGAAAATCAAGCCCTTTAGCCAGCTTTTGTGTTTACTTGTGGGTGGTCCTTGTTGGTGCTAACAGAGTACATCTGCTAAAAGGCTGTATATAACAGCTATGGTGTTTTTGAGGAGTAGGACTTATGGCTATTTTAGTCAGGGGAGGAATGGATGTTTAAGTGTGTAATGTCCTGATTTCCCTTGGGATAGAGTTAGTTTCCTTCTTACTAGCTGGTGCAGTGCTATGTTTTGCATTTGGTATAGAGAATCTTGTTGATAACACTATTTTAGTTTTTACTAATTAGTGTTTTCCTTCATTTAGAATAAACACGACTTAGCAACAACTAAAAAAATCTGTGAGTTTTGAACATAATTCTCATACTAAATCCAAAACACAGCACTGTACCAGCTATGAAGAAGAGAATTACCTCTATCTCAGCTGAATCTGGGTCCACTGGAGAGTTTATGGGGAAGCTGGTATTTGTTTTAAGAGTGGCAGAGTGCTTGAAATCAATTTCTGAGGCTCCACCACCTTTGCTAAAAAGGGGTACAGTATAGGCAACAAAACATTCAATTTGGTGCAGTTTAGTCAGTTAAGATATGATTTTTGTTAATAGTTCTGTTGAAAAGAAACAAGGATGAAAGAAAGAATTGGAGAAACATGCTTCTCTTCAGTCACCTCTGTTCTGGCTTTGTTGGTCCCAGGTGTCCTCTCTGCACATTTCGGTGTGTCCCCTGGGTAAGACTGGTAGTATAGGAGACAGTCACTTGTAAAGTGGTTGCTTTATTTTTGCTGTTCCTTGTTTCTTATTCGGGTGGTGCAATGTGGGCTCCTCCATGGCCTGCAGCCCTATCCAGACATGTACCTTCTGTCTCCCCTCTGCCAGTACTTGGTGTTAAGAAAGCTTCCATGTCTGACCATCCAGGAGCTGCTGTGACAGTCACACTCGCCACAGCTTGAGCTGGGACTGACACTCTTTGCAGCAGATTGCTCCAGTGATCCCATTGGGTGCCCTGCTGGCTCCCTGCACACACTACACTCACGTAGTCAGAGACAAGGTTTCCTTTATGGCTGGACCCTGAGTTTCGTTTAGTAGTGTCAGACAACTGGGTCCATAAAGTAATTTAATCATGATGCAACCACATAATAACAGCTTGAGCTGGGTGCTTCCTGGGAGGGACCCTGGACAAAGGAAGCCCTGGACCCTTACAATATACCCTTACAATCTAAGCTTGGCAACTGTGGGGTCTTCCAGTTGAGTCCTTGGCTCCCGATGTGTCTGAGTGTCCACTCACCTGGGCTATCGTGCCTTCTGTATGCAAATTTCAAGATCTCTTGCCTCTAGCTCCTGCCATTCACAACTCAGACTGCAATGACGTGAGCTAGCTTCACTGAATGTACTCAGCATGAGGCAGCTCCTCTGGGCTGGAGCTTGACTTGGGCAATGGCTTATGTGTCTCCTCTTTCAGTGTCCCTCCTTGCCTTGGCCATCTCTTTTGTCTCAGAGCCCCTTGTGTCCTATGCAGGCATCTTGTTCTTAGCATGACTATCCTGTCCCCTCTCCCCCTTCTCCCATTGCTACTTGGGTAAAGGCACCATCTGTTCTCAGGTAAGGTGGGTTATTGAAGTGGGTCAGTTCACCCCTTGCCAGGGCAAGGGCAGTGATGGACTTGGTTACACCCATGTCACTGGCACTTGCCCGTGAGCATGAGGGATGAGCATGGACAGTGAGGGATCTTAAAAGAGAAGGCAAGTAGTTGCTTATGAAAACCGAGAGGAAAGCTAATGTAGATACTGATGAGTAAATAAGCTGTTCTCCCAACAATATTTTAAAGTGGAATAATGTATTATGGCCTGCTAATCACTGTTTAGTTCACAGGTGAATGGATACATTTCTTTAGCTGCAGTCTTGGACATGAACGTGTCTTAAGATATTCCTTGATTGCTATGTTTTAACTACATACAACTCCTTGATTTTAAAGATTCTTGGAGATAAGTTGCACACTTAAAAAACACAGCTAGCAGGGAAGACAGTTCAGGAGTCAGAGCTTTAAAATTCAGGATGAGTAGGAAATATTGTGTTTGGGCATGCAACAGGTACAGTCAGAGGGAAGTGAGTGATCATGCGATCACATGAAGATTTAGGCAAAATTGAGCTTTTAATGTGGATACAAGATGATATTAAAGGGGCAGACTTGTGAGCTCTTAATATAGGGTCATTCACCTGAAATATTTTTCCTCTTTTTTGTCCTTTTACTGGACATACGTCTCAGTATGGGAGTGTTCCCTAAGCTGTCCACCACCCTAACATGGAGGTGCGGAAATTCAAATATACCAGCAGCAAGATTAAGTGACAAGAGGTCAAGTAATGGTGATCAAAATGGTAATTCAGTTTTATTCCAATGTCAAAGAGATGAGCAAGGAAGAAAACAGAAAAGTAGGGCAAAGCCAAGAATTACAAAAAATGAGAAAGGTAGTTGCCACCAGGAATCTGTGGCATCCTGTGAAGATCCTTCTTTCTTCTGTTGGTGGGCAGAGCTCTGCTGGGACTTGCCACCCACTCATTTCTGTCTTGGCTGAGTGGCACTGACTTGGCAGTTTCACTGCAGTGTGGGGGCCATAACAATGGCACGTGTATCGAGGTTCATTACATTCCTGGGATACACCCCTGTCCTTGGCAGTGGCACTGCCATGGATGGTCACAGCCCATTGTTGCACCACATCTTCAGCTGCAGAGCATTATGGCATCTGGGTGTCACAGTTCGTACAGCTGGCAGTTTAGGTTTGAGAAGCTGCAGTCTGCTCCTGCTTTGTAAATGCTTCTATTCCCTCTGAAGGACCCAAGCAGTGGCAAAATGGGTTGTTTGCTAGCAGTTCTCCATTGCATTTTTTTATTTCAGCAAGGCCTTCTGAGAGCCATATTTTCCATTCATTGCCAGACCTGGAATGTTCTAAGAGCAGTATTGATACTTTGCAGATGTTGCTTGTAACTTCTAGTAAGGGAGTTGGAGGGCAGAAAGGAGATTGTAGGTTGGGCTTAAACCCAAACCCACTTCCTCAGTGGGGGAAAAAAGAGGGGAGTTCTGCCAGCTTAATTTGAAGTAGCTAGTACATAAGAGGGAGAAAGCCATGCACAATGTAATGGAAGAAAAAAGAGTAATTTAGGCTTTGTCTCCTTTGTTACTATGGTTTTAACTTTTAATTCATTCATTATCTTACCGTAATCCTTTTCCTTCTTACATTTTCAGGACCAAGTAGTTGAATTACTTAGGATTTATAGCATATTTAAAAATGCAGTTCTTTATAGTAGCATCAGAAGGTTATATTTGACCAAGAACGTTTTTGTATTATTTCTTATCTTTCAGATATGTTAAGATATTATATTATACATAAGAAAATACTTACATTGCAGTATGGTAATGTGAAAATGAGTTGTTACAGCGTTAGAGTTTGAAAGGTTAATAAAGAAGTTGCAAATTAAATTGAAAACAGTGGAAACAAATGAATTAAGATGTATTTAATATTCTTATCCTTCTAGTAAGGGGTTCCTTGACATGATGCTTTCTTCAGTAATATATATGGGAGAATATACCTCAGGTGAGGAGGGGATTTTAATCTCATTTTTGGTGTTTTTTTTTTATTGAAGCCCCATCCAGCCATTAACACTCCTATCAATGAAACTGTTGAAGAAAGCAGTCAGGAGCCTGCTGAGGGGAGTGAAGAAAAAGTGGGAGCCAAGAGAAAAAAGTGTTCTGTCCCAAAAGTAAGTGATTGAATTTCTGCTTTGTTCTGCCAGAAATATTTTCAAGTCAAAACTATATTGCCAAGTCTTTACTTAAATGTTTTAAACTAACAGTGGTTTAATGTTGTAACTTGCCTGTGTTTGCTTCTTTTCAGGTATACTTACAGTAATGCTTTTGTCCTTCTGTTTTCCTTTTACAGTGCTCTATGTTTTTTGAAAACTAATTTCTTTACCAGCCTGTATTTCTGTATCATAATACACTTAAACAAAATTCATACAGTACTTCCTAGGCACGAGAAGTTGGAAATTATAATTATTGTCAAGAATAATTAGGTTAACTTTTTCCTTTCTGTTTTTGAAGACTTTTTCATATTATTGACAGATATGACTCACTTTCAGTTGTGATCATTTATACTGAAAAGCAGAACAGAGCATTAGGGTCTGTCATGGGTGAAAGGGTGCTTAAGTGTGTTTGCCAGAGAAGATTTAGAAGAATCAACTTGAATTAGACCATACCCTGAATGAACTACTTTGCATATAGAGTTTCTCATAGCTGTATCAATTCAACTCTTAAGCCAGGAATCAGCATGCAGTAATTTAAAGAGTTTATCTTCTTTGCTTTGTAAATGTGTGCATACCTTAGAAGCTTTTCAAAACAAAATTAATTTCAGTCTGAAACATCTTTGTTTCAATTTGCTGATGCAGTACATAGTTAATACTGTAAGAGGTAAAGCTTCCTAGTTTACTGTACATTTAATGATTCAGTAGTACACTGCTTTGAACTTTTCTCTATTCTTGAATGTTCTGTTCATATGGGGATATTTCTCACACGGCATGGAAGAGACACTGTGTGTTGCCAGCTCTTCTCAGTGGTTTTAAGAATATAATTCTGAAATGACAAAAATTGTCATGCAGGTGAGATTGACATTTATGGTATCTCATTTATTTGTAACTCATTTTTGGAAATTACTTCTCAACAGGATAAGCAGTGCCCTTAAATGTCAGGCTATTTTGAGTAGGTTTGCCTTTATTCTTGACCTCTGTTTCCATTCTGATTATTTGTCAAGATTTTATGTAGTTTTTCTGTCAGTGTTGCTGGCTCTTCTTCAGTACTGATTCACAATTGCAACTGAAGAATTTGCATTGTGTCAGATACATAACAAATAGGATTAGTGTCCAGTAGCTGTAATAGCTTGGTTATTCAGGAGTAAAAACGTCCTTTGATGAGAGGGAAAAAAAAATTAGTCTACTGGTAGGATACTGATAAATGGTGTTGAGAATGGTTTTGTTGTGTTGGAGCCTGCAGAATTTTTGATTGATTATTTCTCCCAACTTCTTACTGCCTAGAGTTCGTTTTTTTAGTAGTTGCAAATGTGGAATGTGAGAGCGATTTGTTATACCTTAGCAGTGGTTTGAAACACGTAATTTCCTGGCAGTGTTAGCAAAGCAGTGCTGCTTTTGCCTGTGCATGCTGCCTATAAAAGCATTTGTTCTTAGCATTTGCTACTGTGAGGGGGGAAACTTCTTTTAAACTGATTAATCAGTTTGCTTCATTCTGAATTTACGCCTCAAGCAGCATATGCTAGTGGGAATGCCAATGACTTAAGCTTCATGTTTCTCATCAAAAGTGCTTTTAGGCTGTTCAGTGCTGGCACAGTGTAAGAGAAACAGGAAAACATAGAGCCATTTAAATATAAAGATGGAATGGAAGATCATGAATCGGTCCTTTTGTATAGATTTGCCTAATGAATCATCTTAAGGCAAAATCCAGAGCAAATTCCTTTTTTTTTCTTTTTTTTGCTAATACAGCTATAACATTCCATTAACCAGTCCTTGTACTCTGGTTTCCTTTGGTTTTAGTGAACCAGTAGTTCTTCTGTCTTAAAATTGTACTCTGTAAAAAGACTCAGTGATGTTATGTATTTTCATGTAATTAGATATGTTGTGTGGTAGTTGCTTTGTTTAGTGTTGAAATTTTAAAAGTTAGCTACTTAAAAATGGAATTTTAAAAAAGGTGCTTGAAAGTGGGACAAGACAATAGTATTCAAATTGAGAGAACTGATAATTTAAAGACATGCAGATATATCAGCTGCAAGGAAGTGTTGATTATTTTCAAGTAAATAATTACAAACTGTTGATTTTTCAAGTTTTAACTGCTTTCCCAAAACCAAAATTAGTATTTTAAAGGTTTTAAAAAACCCAACAAAACAAGAAAAAGTGCATAAATTGCAATCTTACAAGTGATGAAACAACTTACTTTGTGGTTTATTTGGCCGTTATTATTATCATTATTATTATTGTTGTTGTTGTTTTTATTTGGTTTCAGCTAGAATAGGCTTGGTTTTCTTCTTAGTAGCTGATGCAGTGCTGTGTTTTAGATTTAGTATCAGAAAAATGTTGATAACACACTGATGTTTTAGTTTTTGCCAAGTAGCGTTTACCCTAAACCTGTGCTCTGTCAGTGAGGAGGTGCACAAGAATCTGTGAGGAAGCACAGCCACGACAGGTATCCTTAACTGACTGAAGGGTTATTCACACAGAATCAAAGAATGGGTCAGGCTGAAAGGAACCTAGTCTGGCTCACCTTTCTGCTCAAGCAGTCATCCCAGAGTTCCTTGGGCAGGACTGTGCCCAGATTGTTCTTGAACATCTCCAAGGAGGGAGATTCTACAAACTCTCTTAGCAGTCTTTTGCAGTGCTTGGTCATTGCACAGTAAAGAAGTTCTTCCTCATGTTGAGGTGAAACTTCAGTGCATCAGTTTGTGCCCATTGCCTTTTCTGCTGTTGCTTGGCACTGCTGAGCAGAGCCTGGATCCATCCTCTCAGCACTGTCTCTCCAGACACTTCTGCACATTGATGAGATCCCCTGTCAGTCATCTCTTTTTGAGGCTGGACAGGCCCAGCTCCCTGGTAGTCCAGTACCATTAGACTTTTAATGGGTACCTAAGAAATGAATGTGCTTAAACTTAACGTGAAGAGCAGCCTGATGGTAATTAACATGTTCTCTTTTCACTCTAAAGTACTTTCTAATGCATTTTTTATCCTCTGTTGACTTGCTTTGCAGTTATCCCCGAAAGGGGATAATAACTTACCTACAGAAGCTGAAACAGAAGAAAAGGAGATGGATACTTCAAAGGAAGATGATCTGCCTTCTGACAAAACCAGTAAAGAAGTATGTGAGAGCTTTTTTTCTACATAACAGAGAATATCATCATATTATGTTTATTGGTGTAAATCTGTTACTGAGCATTAAGACACTGCAGTTATTACTGCTGTGGCAGTTTCAGGAGCTGTTTAATTATGTAAAACTTTCTCTGTGTTCAGTCACATACCTCTCACTCAAGCTCCCAGAAATTGAAGTTTTCATTAGAGAGGAAACTTCTAGTCTGATTTGTCTATAGGTTCAATTAAAACAGTTGGAAGACTGTGTATTTTATCACCAACCACTTACACTTACTATGTTGCAAATGTACTTCTTTTAAAGACGAGATAAATAGTCTAGATAGACTAAAACATCACTACATAGCATCTTTACTTAGAACGGAATATTTTTTAGTACTTAATTTCTTTTTAATATCTCAGGAAAAGGTCCTAAGTATCAAATAATCACAGAATCATAGAATGATTTGGTTTGGAACAGACCTTAAAAATTACTTAGTTCCAACCCCCTTGTCATTGACCGGTACATCTTTTCCTAGAGCAGGTTGCTCGGAGCCACATCCAGCCACCCCTTGAACACTGCCAGGGATGGGGCACACAACCTCTCCGGGCAACTTGTTCCAGTGCCTCACTACTCTCACAGTAAAGAATTTCTTCCTAATGTCTAATAATTTTAGATTTTAATAATTTTAAAAGCACACAGTGTCTTCATGTACATTACAAGAATCTTGTCTAAGTTGTGTGCCAGAGGCTTTATTGTGTTAAAAAAAAAATAGAATAAATGATATATATCTTTGTTTCATTGAGATTCTTAGGAACATTTTTTAATCTTCACAGGATGTGGTGAAAACAAATGATGCTTCTATTCCTAAAGTTGCTAGAAGAGGAAGAAAAAGAAAGGTAACAATATGTTTAATTACTTCACGTTACTGGAATTTTTTGGATGTGGTAATACTGGATGTTATTTCCTTTCATGACAGATTATGCATAAATTTAAGTGTTTCACACTCCCCCATTTCAAATGTCTGAAGGATTTGCAGGAATTAAAGTTTTCCCAGAGTGTTTTACAACTCTTAACTGTTTTTTAACCTGATATGGAATATGGAGTCCTGTCTTTCCCAAACAGCTCTTTGCAAATAAGAAAAAGTAAGACATAAACTGTTGCTAAACTACTAATAAAATAACCTGCATTGGAGCTCTGAAAAATTTCTTTTAACATCTTTGTCTAACTAACACCTGAAATACTCCCCTTTTTCACAAATGTGTGATTTCTGTGGTCTCTACAACCTGAGAGAATACAGAGTTACTTTGAAAGAGACAGTTCCAGCTGCTTGCTCAGCATACACTAACCTTAATGTTCTTGCGGTCACACAACAGGCCGGATCAGGGCACTGACCCAACTAAAAACTAGAATTAAGTAGGGCAGATCTTAATTTTGTGTTTGAAACCTTACCTTCCAAATTTACAGATGACAGCAGGGGTGGGGGATGAGTATATGAAGTGTTTGTGACCTTAGTATGTTTGTCACAGAAAAGTACCATGCTATGTCTGTACTCCAGTCGTCCTTTATCCAGGACACGAAGTTCTTGACTGTGTTCCTCATTTGGGATTGGAGAGGGTGAAACTGTTACTTCAGAGACATTTCTTGTGTGTACAAGAAATCACATAATAACATATTTCCAGAAGTGTAAAGGTGTTTGTTTGAGAGAATAGTTGAGATATTGGTGCTGTGTGTTTTTTCACTGGTGAAATTAATTCTTTAAAATAGTCTGAAAAACAAGCTGAAGCTGAAGAAGTAGCAGCAGGGGCAGCAACAACTACTGGGCCAGTGTCTCCAAAAGTAAGCCCCAAAAGAGGAAGACCAGCAGGTAACTTCAGAAGAATGATTTAATTTTTTTCACAACAGAAATACTTTAGTAGAATCAGTCAAGGAATTATCTCCTTTCCCTCAAGTACTACAGAGTATTTTTGCATGCTAAAGGCAAATTTTGCTAATAGATCGTAGTGAGAAAACATCTCAAATTGATGAGTTCAGGACATGAATGGATTTAAATTGTTAGTGTTAATGTTTAATCTTCTAAATTAAAGAGTGGCTGGTTTGGACTCTCTGGTGGGTTTGCTGCATAAAGATTTGTATTCATTAAAGCCCTGTAAAATACTTCAAAAAAGTTAGAAGATCCATAAAAACAAAGATGAGAACTGGGGGAACAAGGAGCCTGTAGTTGCTCTGGAGCTCAGAGGACAAGAAAAACAAAGTAAGAGCTGAAGAGACATGTTCAGATGTTTAAGGTAGTCTGTATTGATTGATAGGCAAATAAAAAGAAAATACAACTGATTTTTTTTTTTAATGGTTTGTTAGAACCATTTAGTAATAATATTGTCCTTTCAAATTAGCAGTGATCTGTTGTCACTTTAATGGTAAGCTTTTGCAGATATTCTTGATCACTAATTACTGCTTTGAAAGACAGTTCTTGCAGCAGTTCAGTACATTGTATGAGCACCTAGTCAAGAAAACAATTTGTGGTCTTCTATCTGCTGTCAATATAAAAACAGCAGAACCACAATGAAATAGACTTTAATCACTTCTGCCATGGAAGCAGTGAGGAAATTAAGTATTAATTCATCACCTTCTGCCATTTCATTACATGCACTAAATACGGATTTTTAATATTTGTGGGTTTATCTTTACAATTCTTTGGTAAAAAAAGTTAGTGATTTTTACTAACTAATGTCAGTAAGAGCAGGAAAGGATCTGTAAGAGATGCTTTTGCCTTCTATATAAAAAATCTTTTTGGAAAATATACTATGCAGCCTTTTCTGTTGTTGATAGGATGCTTAAAAGTGCTCTGTGCTAAGACCAGTAGCAGTTTAAACTCTGAATATTAGATTTCCTGACAACATAGTCACTGTGGTACTGGACAAGCATTTGAGGTACATAAGTGCTAAGAAGGCAGTCTGTCTTACTCCTAACAATGTAGTGAATCTGAGGAAATGAAGAGGTTTGATCAGCACTGTAGTGTGGTGGTAGAACTTCTTTACAGTGGTTTGTTAGCCTGAAAAGTGATGGGAACCCTAAGACAGGAGTAAAACTAGCGGACAACAAACAGTATAAATGTAGGCATAAATGACTGCTCTTCATCTTCTAATGTCAGGTTTCTCATTATCTGATTTGAGACTCATTTTAGTTACACAACATATGAAACAAATGACAACTGTATATAGATTGCAAAAAGCACAAGAATTAGTAGACAGAGCCTGTGGCTAGAAAGCATCAAAGTTTATAATTCACCAGTCAGCTAAAAAAACTGCCAACACTAACTTTTCAGATATCTTGATTAAGTTTGGTATTCAATTACCTTTAATTCTCTACAGCAACAAAGTTAGGTTGTATATTTTGATTTAAGTGTGGTTTATATCTGTTGAGTAAGTATCTTGACACATAGACAAGGAACAGATGGTGGCTGTGGACTAACCTGTTATTTCTGTATAACTACTAGCTTCTGAAGTAAAAGTCCCCAAACCAAGAGGGAGACCCAAGTTGGTGAAACCATCATGTCTTTCAGAGGGTGACTTGTGAGTTTTTTCTTAATATAAAGCTTCTTCATTGTCAATTGTGTTGCTCCTTGTGTTAAGACTTGAAAATTATTACTTCTGACAGGTTTTTGCCGCTTTAGTGTTCGGTATAAGTTAATGTTTGTGTAGATGGTTTTAAGATACAGAGTAATTCAACGAAGAACATTTCTGAAACAGGAGAGAGAAGATCTTCATCTTCCTAACTTGTCCAATCTGTAAAAAATCCTTTATATGATGGTATGCTGAGTGAAGAGGAAAGATATTTATTAAGAGAAAATATAACATCTAACAAAAATAAAAGAGCAATTTCCTTTTCATACACTTTTGTTTCAGAAATCACTTTTGATGAAATTGCTAGTTACCTGCCTTTTGGTTTTGCCGTCTTCAGTTCTTATGTCAAGTCTAGTGCTTCTAGTAAGTCAAGGAAAAGTTGAACATAGGTTTAGTTTTCTATAAATTATCAGATACACGGTTTTGGAATAGGAATAACTTAAGTATACTTTATAAACCTAGTTTACAGTGTATGCACTCTGGGTCCTACAGACCCATCTGTGTGTGGAAAATCCACTGAGAATTAATTTCTTAGGTTAGTATCTATGCACCTAGGCCCTCCATACTGATATTTATTTGCTGGAGATTTTTTCCCCCCACAGGTAGTGGGTTTTAATTTCAGAGAAAATACTATTTTAGAAGAGTCCTTAAGTGAATTAACTTAGTCATTTTACTGTTCTGTGGTTAAAAAAAACCCAGATTCCTGAGTTAGAATGTTGTTCTTTTAATTCACTGTAGATAATGAATGTGATGCCTAAACACTGTTTTTGTTCTAGTGTTAATGAGGAGGAGAAGGCAAAGAAAAAAGGACCAGAAGAAAAGCCCAAAAAGCAAGGGAAAAAAGATGAGGAAAGTCAGAAGGAAGAGGAGAAATCAAAGAAAGAATTTGATAAAAAGGAAGGAAAGAAAGAAACTGAACCAAAAAGGAAAAATATTGCAAAAGTGGGTTCTGCATCAGCTTCTGATTCTGAAGATGAAGGAGAAGAACAAGAAGGGGACAAGGTATAATTTTACTTTCCTGATAAATTTATTATAGAGGAAAGTAGTATCACTGGCAATCTTTCTTCAAGTTAATGCTAGATCTTAATGATGGTAGGAGTCTGGTGTGGCTGGTGTACAGATATGTAGAATAAAAGTTTCAGAACTACATTTTTCTCAAATAATTATTTCAGGAACTTCTAGTATTTTCTAAGAAAAGCATCTTTTCTAAGATACCTTTTAACAAAGGATTTAAATGTCAAGAGGCTTATGGGGTTTTTTTAATCTATCTTCTTTGGAAGACAGATGTTGTTTTCCTTGTGTGCATCTGAAGAACATGTGGCTTGAAATCACAGTTTTGAAAGGTACTGTCTCTAGCCAACAATTTGTAATGTCTTCATTTTTCTGGAGCTTAGTATTGCCCTCTGGTGTTTAGTATTGAAATAAAAAATGAGAAAGGACTAATGGAATTGTGTTTAGCTTCAGGGAAAGCTGGTGTTTGTCAGGTTGCTCCATGGAGTAGAGTTGTTTCAAAGATACTTAGTTTCATCTGTTTACAGAACAATAATTTAATAATGTTTCTTTTCTCTTTCCAATCATAAAATGCCAATGAAAGCAGAAGAAAAAAGGGGGAAGAAGCTTTCCAGCAGCTCACAGAAGAAACACTGTAAGAAGCCAGCATGAGAGAGAAGTAACGGAAAGAAAGCGTAAGCAAGAGGAACAGACAGAACCTGAATCGTGAGTGTATTTTAACACGGGATGCCCGCCGGTTGTAGGAATATGTTTAAGCTAATAGGAGGTGAAACTTCTGGAAAACTTTCAAAGTGGTTTGCACTGTGTTGTACTGTTCTCTCTCCCTGCACTTTTTGGTTTTCTATCTTAACTTCTGTTTGAGGGGAGGGTAAAAAGCTTCTTGAACCAGAATGTTCTGTTGTGGGAGAATAGGAAGAATGGACACAGAAATTAAGTGATCTCAGTTTTCCAGTGATGTAGAATCTCTGGCAGAGGACAGCTTGTGTGTTCTTTTTAGAACTAACTTAAGAATATCCATGTGAAAAACTGTTCAGGACAGCCATATATTTTTCTTAAAATTTTTAGGTTAAATTTTATAGGACCTATTTTTTAAATTTTATAGGTAGGTCCTATTAGTCTGTGGTTACAGATTTTTGGTGAGGTATGGAAAGCATAGGTTATCAGGAAAGCATTTCCTTCTCTGTCTGACAGTTGGAACACATGCTGTCAGACAGAACAAGGAAAAAGTAATTGCTATTGCAAAGCCAATTGAATGACCAAGAGCAGAATAAGAATAAGGATAGAAGATCTCACCAGGAACTTGGAGAGTAGGACAGTAGGAAGAAATCTGACTCATTCACTGTTCTGCTAATGAGTGAAAAAGCTGCACCACAAGAGCTTAATGTTCTCATCCCCACCATTGGTGGGAGGGCAGAAGAAAGGGAGAGAACCAGGTAAAAATCTGGAGGAAAGGAGGAGAATAAAGTTTATCTGTCTTTTTCACATTCATTAATAAAAATGTAGGTTTTTTAGGTATTTCTTTTCTCATGCTTCAGTACTTTTTGCTCTCCTTCCTGTCACTCCTCTGGAGATCCAACAAAAATGCTTTACCTATTTGTGGCAAACTTAAGCATTTCCAGTTTCAGAGATACTAAATTGCCTTAGCATCTTAGTAGCTTTTAATGTATCACTATTTAACACATGTTAGTTTGATTTTGGGAATCCATCTGTCATATATTGATTTAGTTATAATAACCAAATTTCTGCTTTTAAATAGCTATCATATTTTATGCATTGGAGGGTAGATAGAGTTCTGTTTCAGGAAGATAAAGGGACTACATAATAAATTTAATTACAGTTGATGACTAATACCACAAAATTCAATATTGATAAAGTGTAAAATTAGTATAGGCTGGTACGTGTTTTGATTATTTTGCTCAACATCATAGTTTCCATGTTCTGGTAGCTACTTCATTCATATTTATTTAATTAAGGTGCTTTGTACACCATTCTGTATATATGCAAAGTTTATCTGTACTGTTGAGATTGTGCTGCCTGTTGAAGCAGACACGTTTTCTGTTCTTTATGAAAGAAACATGGAAGACATGCAGACCTACATATTTTATGTATGCAGATTAGTATGACAGGAAGAAAACTAGCCACAGGATATTTAGTCATGATATGCTGAAATATGCAAATTCTAAAAGTAAGCTTTTAAATCTCTCAGGCAAATCTGAGGGATTGTTAAACAGAAGTTCATCATTTTCTCTGCGTAAAGAGCTCAAAAGCTTGTTTCAAAGATTTTTGCCTATCTTCATCCTATAACTGAAATGGAAACAAATTTTTTTGTTGGTTTTTTTGAGACTCAGCTTTATTTTCAGTGATACAACTGGGGAAAGATCAAGGAGGTTTATTACTGCACTTGTAATAATTTTTTTTTTCTGTATTATTACTTCCTTCAAGAGCTTTCAAATTATTACTGACACATTTGTGGTCAGTTGTAAGATATGTATACTGTTACAATTAATTATTTGAGAAAATAGTCATATAGGAACTGATTATGATTAGTTGATCTCTCTACAAATTCCCTGTGGTAATGGTAAATAATTTTACTCCTTTTGTCATGATAATTAAAATATTTTGTTTCTCCATAAGTTAGTTCTGTATGATGCCATTTTACCAGTTAATATGTTACGTTAATATGCAACAAGAACCAAGATACAGTTTGGAAATTATTTGTTTTTAAAATCCTTTAATTTGCAGCTTCTAGAAAAATATGGCTCTGAGTATGGAGGATTTGTCAGCCGTATCCTAGCTAATTAATTTTTGTTAAATTGTTCGTCCTTGAAAACCAGGGTTTGGCTCCTTTGTGGTTTTCGCATGCTAATGTTTTAGTGAGATAATACCTCAAAATACTGTATCTCATCCAAAAACCGGGGGGAAAAAAAGTAGGCTTTACAACATTGTAAAAACATTTCAACATTTTTGATAGGCAGAATAAAGAAGAAGGCAAGAAAGCAGAAGTTAAGAAGATTGAGAAGAAGAGAGGTTAGTTTAAAGAACCAGTACTTTTTGGTCATTTTATATTTTGAATGTCATTTCTTCCTGGATAATGTTCTGCTGAGAGTGGTTGATAATGTACTGCTGAGAGTGGCTATGTGGTCTGAGTGTGAGATGTTTGATCCATGATTCTTCTTTTACATCTGTAAAAGGGTGCATTTTTGTCTTTCTATGTTTTTTCTGCAGTGCAGTAGAACAGGTCTTTGCTATTCTGACTTCACTGTCATTTGAGCTTTTAAACCCCATTCTCTTCTGTTTGTGAACACGAGAAGAAAAGCTCTCATTCTTTGATATAAATCACTTTACTTACTCTCATCATTTTTTCCCTTGTATCTTCTCATAACACAATACTCTGAGGGACCTCTTGAAACTATTTAGTTTTACTTCTCACTCAGTAGGAGGCTCAGATTCGGAGTACTGTGGTCTTATCTGTTAACCCATGCCTGCAGACTGACCTTCATAGGGATAAGTAATTCCTTTTTTCAGTACTTCCATCTTTGAGGGCAATCCAAACCACTGTCTGTAATTTGTAGTATAGTACAGATCCAGTGGCATGGATGTTGGAGCAAGAGGGCAAATAGAAACTATCCAAACCCATATAGAAACTGTATAGTTTGCATAGAAACTATATAAACCCATCCAAGATGGGTTTGACTTAAAGGAAACTGCTTGCATTATTTTTCAGAGTACATACCAAATCCAAGCAGGCATTCAGCATGTGAAATAGGGAGTGCCATGTCCATTCATCTTTCACACTTCTGAAGCATGTGTACTGGGAACATTTTATTTGGATGGATTTGGACTGTAACTTGAATCATGACCAATTTACTGAAAACAAACCATCAGTATCCAGATGTCCTGTCATGGAAGGTCTTCCAGCTTTGTAACTTTTAATGTTTATTAAAACTTCTTGTTAAGCTGGCCTACGGTTAGAGGGTGACAGCTGTGTTTTGGAATATAAAATTCTTTTCAGTTGTAATTGCTAAGGAAAAAATTGTGTGTGTGGCCAATAATGTTCAGTTTTAAAAACCTATGTACTTTTGTCTGATTGTATTTATGTGTACCAGCATGTAGGATGCCTTCCTGTTTTGCTCTGCATTCTGTATGAGGTCTATACTTGTGGAATCATTTCTGCAAAAGCAAACTTGATGTGAATAACAAATGTTCATGAGTATTATTTTTAATCCTCAGAAACTTCAGTGGATTCTAGGCTTCAAAGGATACATGCAGAAATAAAGAATTCCCTGAAAATTGATAACCTTGTAAGTATATTTTTTTTAACTGATTCATATTTCAAATTCCAGTAGGAAATACTTGGCATGTGTTCTTGTTTTTAATTAATACTCTGAAAATGACAGGAATTCTTTCCATACGAAAGATAACTGCTGCTTAAATGTGGTTACTGTGGGCAGTGAAAGATGAATGTCAGCAAATGAAATCTGTTTTATTTGAAAATATTACATAATAAATTATTTACCAGAAAAATTCAGATAGAGTTACATCAGATAGAACATCTGGTGCCAAATCAGCTTGCTGAGCCATGTGGAAACAACAGGACATTGGATGCAGTAGTAGGATGCAAGTGATTAGGGCTGCAATCCACTGACTCCACTCACTATCAGTGGAAATCTGCTGCTTGTTAGGGGTTTGGATTTGAAATGTTACTGATAGATGTTTGAGGCTTTCTGCCCTTATGACCATTTGTTTAGTGCTGCAGGTTTTCAGGTTGGGTGCCAGTAATACAGTCAGGGGACACTTTGAAAGTATCAGGCATGACTGTGTGACTCTTGAGAGTAATGGTAAAGGTATAGGGACCCAGGCGATGATCCCTTTATTGAGGAAATGTCTCGCAAAGGAATGGATAGGTGTGCTAGGAGGTAAGCAGGATCCACCCAAAAGTGCTACCACGGGGGTGGCCAGCCTGGTTAAAGAGCTAGGACTAGGAATGGTAGCAGAGGAGGAAATGGTGGAGCAGGATGGCAAGCAGATGTAAACACATGTCAGCAGGGTGATGTAAACTGACCTTGTAATCAACAGAATTTCTTAGCAGAACAGGACATGAAGTGACATGACCACAATCATCAGCACATTGAATGAGGAACTGCTGGCAGCCCAGTATAATGAGGAAAACTCTCATAACCTTTCTGGAATGTCTTCACAACTGTGTTTCTCTTAGGGATGGCTGTACACTAATACGTGTAGTGTGAGGAGCAACTGGACATCTCTCTGCAGTTGCAAGACTGTGGTTTCATTAGTGTTAGAGATTCAGGTAGAAGTGAGGTGAGCCTTGCTATGTTTACAGGCTCTTTAGGAAAGATGGGTGTTGGGAAGACAAGATGAAGAATGACTTCATGTGAGAGACGAGTTGAAATGTATGGAGCTTTGCACTGGGGCCGCTGATAAACCAACTGGGACCTTATGGGTTAGGATTTATGGGCAAACCAAAATGAGTGACATCCTGAGAATGTCTGCTGCAGATCACTGGATCAAGGAGAATAGAGAATAAGAATAAGAATAGAGTAAGTCATCTTAAGACAATGAGGAGACACCTTCAATTCCAACTGGAAGCTTAAAACATCCTGGTACTTGCTGAAGGGACATGTGGGTAACACAGCAATGCAGGAAGCTTCTGGAGTTTGGTAATTGCCTAACTTAGATGATGAATGAGCTGATAAGGCAAGACACCCTGTTAGACCTGATCCTCCAGACAGCAAAGATCAGGTCAGGCATGTGAAGGTCCGGGGCAATGTTAGCTGTAGTGACTGTGATAGTGAAGTTCAGGGAGAAGGGAGCTGGATGAAAAGGATCATAGCCCTGGACTCAGGAGAGCAGACTTTGACCTCTACAGGCATCTGCTTGGAAGAATCTCTTGAGAAACCATGCTAGAGGGAAGACAGGACATCTGGCTCACTTTTAGGGATTACCTCCTTCTCAAGGTTGATTCATCTTAAAGGCTAGGAAAATGTGGGCCTGCTGCTGATTGAGATAAGAAGATGATAGGCACTCTAGTGAAAAAGGAGATGGCTAAGGTAACCAGTGTCATCTTGACCTCAGTTTGCTTGTACAATTCTGTTCAGGAGTCCTAGGTCCTCAGACGCAGAGGATTAAAACAAGAAAACATTGATGCTCAGAGGACAAAGGTAAAATTAGAGAACATTTAGACAGAGCCCCAATACAGAATAAGCAGAAGAGTGCTGGAGGAGATGGATGATGTCATTGTCCATCTGATCCATTTTGGTTTTAAAAAGTCATGGTGATGAGGGGCTAGCTCCTAAGGACTGGAAGAAAGCAAATGTCACACCAATTCTTTGAAATATGATGGGACAAATCCTCCTGGAAATTGTTTCCAATGATATGAAGTAGAGTAAGAACTCTGAGAGTTTTCAGCCTGGGTTGATGATGATGATGAAATTATGGTTGACTAAAATGATGTCCTTTTGTGAGATGATCAGCTTGGTGGATGAAAGAGTGGATATTGTTTCTATTAAGATTAAAAAGGCTTTTGACACTGTCTCTCAGGACAGCTTCAAAAACAAACTTATGAAGTCTGAACTGAAAAAGGCAGATAGAAAGATGGACTGAAAACCAGCTGAACAGCAGGGCACAAAAATCTGATTGGTGGCAGAGTCCAGCTACAGGCCAGTCACTAGTAGTCAATACTTTTAAAATGTGTAATTAAAGACTGGGATGATGATACAAACCACACCTATAGCAAGTTTGCAAATGATACAAAATTGAAATCAAAGGTTTGATGGGAGTGTTGCCATCCAGAGAGACTTGAACAGGCTGGAGAAATGGGCCAACAGGAACTTCATCAACTTCAATTCCAGTACTGCACCTGTGGAGTGATAACCACGTGCCTCCAGCATGGGCTGGAGACTGAGTGGCTGAATAGCAGTTTGTCAGAAGATTACCTGGGGGTATTGGTGGACCCCAAGCTTAGCATGAGCCACCAATACAGTTCTGTGGCTAAAATACTCAACAGCTTTCTGGGCTGCATTAGTGAAAGAGTTGCCAGAACGTGGAAGGAATGTGGTGGTTGCCCTCTGCTTGGCACTGATGAGACACTGGACTGTATTTTGGGCTCCCTAGAGCAATAGAGATATTACTTTAGGGTGCCCAGTGTAGGGTCACAAAGATGGATTAAGGGCTGGAGAGCATATATTGAAAAAGAGGAGGCCAAGAGAGCTGGGAGTTTTCAGTCTGGCAAAAATACGCAGATAAGAAAATAAGCATGAGTGAAGAAGTATGGCAGCATGAGGAGCAGCAAACTGTTCCAGCTAGGGAAACGCAGAGTTGTTCTTGGTGTTGGAGGCAAGGTTCTGTTCGTGAGGGGAGGGGGACTGCCTTGTGCTAGACTTAATCACTTCCAGCCTAGCATGGCTGAGCCCCTCAGATAGGATGGTGGTGCATCTGTGAAAACTTAAAAAGAGGTCAAAGCATACTTAAAAAGAGGACATAGCAGGAAGTGTATGAGGACATGAGTGTATGAGTTCTCTGTGTATAACTATGCACTAGTCGAGTGTATAACTACAGTCCACTTAAGGTGCTTTCCTGCCTTCTTGGTAATTAATCACTTGGGAAAAATTATGCATGGTAAAGCCTGACTGTGGTGAACAGCTTCAAGCATAGAAATACTAGAATCATGAAAGGAGCATAAAGCTTGCTTTATGTATGTTGAAAGTATAAAATTCTTGTTAAATGTTACAATTTAGTCAAATATAATCTGCCTTTTATGGGAGAAGCTAAAAGACAACTAGTGTTAAATTTTTTTTTGCTAAGTTTGACTATATAAATTGTTCTAAAATTAAGTATGTAGTCAAGGATATTATAGGAAGGTGTCGCTGAGCACAGAAATTAGATTAGTGTGGCTAATTAAAGATTGCTAACATGTAAGTCATCAGACTAATTTCTTGTTTATATGCAGGATGTGAACAGGTGTATTGAGGCCCTTGATGAGCTTGCATCACTTCAAGTCACAATGCAACAAGCTCAGAAACATACAGAGATGATCTTAACTCTCAAGAAGGTGAGATTTTCAATGTTGGTTAAAGTAAAGTGTATATTTTTTTTAAATTGACACCAGCTTTATTTACTCTTGGAGTACTCTGTCTAGTCTGGATCCCTGCAGATCAAGAATGATGCAGACTGGAGAGGGCCCAAAGGAGGGCCATGAAGAAGATCAGAGGGCTGGAGAACCTGCCCTATAACCAAAGACTAAAGGGTTTAGTTCCTTCCTTCTTGGAAAAGTCATCACATTATTCCAGCAGTTAAAGGGTTGCTGCAAGAAGAGGGGCAAGGTTTTGTCTTCACCAGAAAACATATGGAGATGATGTGGGGCAATGGATACAGGTTGCACTGGAAAAGGTTTTATTTTGATACTAAAAAGCTTTTTTTTTTTAACAGTAAGAACAGTTATTTTACTGTAACAATCTCCTCAGGGATGTGGTGGAGTTCCATCACTAGAGGTTTTCAAAATGTGATGGGATCAAGGGTGCTTGATAATGGGATCGAGGCTCCCTTTTCCATGAAGGGTGGCATTGGGAGATCTTTTGAAGTCCCTCCCAGCTGGCAGTTCTGTGTTTCTGTGACACTTCAAGTGCAAAAACCTATTATTTTGTTGAAGATTAAATAAAGAATTTAAGCTAGCATGTAATGAAATTACACAGATTTAAGGACCTAAGTGGAGCCTGTTTTATTACTTTGATTTCAGATCCGGAAGTTTAAAATCAGCCAAGTTATCATGGAGAAATCTACAATGCTATATAACAAGTTCAAGACCATGTTTCTTGTTGGGGAAGGAGATTCTGTTCTTTCCCAAGTACTAAATAAATCACTTGCTGAGCAAAAGCAGCATGAAGAAGCTAATAAAACCAAAGAACAGGGGAAGAAAGGATCAAACAAAAAAACTGAAAAGGAAAAAGACCAAACAGGTAAGTCACTGTGGTTTTACTTTCTTGTCACATAAAAGTTTTAGTCTCCATTAATTTCTGAGCCACCTTCAAAATATCCTTGATGTAGAAGTTTCACCAGTCTATGAAGACCTTTTCATATCTGAAGTTGTCAAGGACAATACTGCTACAAATAACTTTTAAATTCAGTGTAAATTTACCATGGTCATTTTATCTCAATTGGCTAAAGGAAATGGCTTTTGCAAAAATTAAGTCTTGCAAAGTTAACATCCCTAAATTATCTAACTTGATAATGTTATAGAATTTTTAAGAAACCCAAACCATTAAATGTGAGGTAGAATGATCTACTGCTTTTGTTTCACTTTAACCCCACCCAGCAGCCAAGCCCCTCAGAGCCACTTGCTCACTCCTCCACCAGTAGGATCAGGGAGAGAATCAGAACCGTAAAAGGAAGAAAACTTACGGTTTGAGATAAAGAGAGTGTAATGGGAAAAGCAAAAGCAGTCCAGATAAAAGCAAACCAAGGAATTAATTCAGTACTTCCCATGGGTGGGCAGGTGTTCAGCCATCCCCAGGACAGCAGGGCCCCCTCACACATAAAACAAACGCCATCACTCAAATATACTCCCCCGTCCTTTCCCCCTACTTCACATACTGAGCATGATGCCATATGGTGTGGAATGTCCCCTTTGGTCAGCTTGGGTCACCTGTGCTGGCTGTGTCACCTCTCATGCACTTCTTCCCCCGTGTGGGAACATGGAAAGGTATTGGCTGTGTATAAGCCTTGCTCAGAAATAAGAAAAACATCTCTGTATTAGCAACTTTGTGTTCAGCACAAATCCACAACACAGCCCCATATTTGGAAAGGTGGTAACTGCACCACTTAATTAGTGGCTTGTCTTTATTTTCTTCTGTCTTCACTCAGTCAGGATTAAAAACATGAAGGAGACGAATTTTCTCACGTTCAGACTTGATATTATTAAATCTTGTCTAAAGTACAGAGAGTTCTGCAACACTGCTAGCTACCAGCTAAAAGCAAGCAAAATGCAGGCGAATCTAGCTAGTTACAAGGTCTTTTAAAGCTCAGCAGTCTAATAGGGAATTAACACCTTTATTATTTATACTTTTGACCCAGTAACCAAACTCCTGTTACCCACAGTGCAACACTAGCTATCCAACCAGAAACTACTACCTGAAATCATGAAGAAGGAAGAGGACAGAAAAGAGACAACACCCAAAATCCTCCATCTTGTCCCATATCTATTACTATATTCTAAGAGCTTCAAGTTCAAAACCCTTCACCATGTCAAATCACACACTTCTATTCCGACTACACACCCATGACTCTTTAACTCCGTCACCCAAATTTGGAAACCTTCTCCAAGGCCTCAAGTCAAAAGCAGTGTTCTCCCGAGGGTCAGTGTCAAAAAGCACAGAAAGCTCGAAACTCCCAGGTTTCTATGTTCTAACACATACTTACCACCATGAAGAAAATTAACTCTATCCCAGCCACAACCAACACAATTCCTCCAGTAGCTTTTTGGTACCAAAGCTTGTGCCACTGAGTGAGAACTTGAAACTGCTTAGTTACCTTCCTTAGCCTCTTTCTATATCATGCAAGCTCTACCATGTGTAGCAGCAACTTTCAACCACTTCTGTGTTACTTCCCTGCTGCAACTAGTAGTTCAGCCTAACAGTAAAGAAATAATCATTTATGGCAGAAGAATGTATTTATGCTCTTAACAGTACAGTTCCACATCAATCATTAGCACCTGTACAGAAGAATATCAAAAGCAAATATTAAAATATCAAATATCAAAAGTGTGCTCAATAATAACTTCAAATCAGTATTAAAATAGATACATTTTTAAATAGACGAACAAACTGAGACAGACACACTGGAAAAGTATGTTGCAATGTAGGAGTTCTACCCATTTATTCAAATTATTTAGATCCTTGATCTCCACGAGCACCTCACAGAAACTACATTTACTTTGAAATTGAATTCTGGGAGCAGAACTGGATTTTTTTTTTTTTTTTTAGAAAACCGTTTAAAAGCCACACCACCAAGATCAAGTGGATGGTGTAACTAAACAAACTATTTTAACTGAGGTGCCAAGGATTCAACACAACTAACTATAGTAGGAATGTCACTTTACTTGTAATTGCTGAAAAAGCAAGGGTGATTCTAAAATCCAACCAGTTTCTGATGAGAGACTGTATGATGAAGTAGAGGTTCCATACAGATCTTTCCCCAAACCAGTGATCAGCAGAACTGATACTTTAACAAGGAGGCTACACTGAGAGGTTTCCTGGGCATGGTCTGGCTAGTGAGGCCACTCCAGCTGAGGTTAACAAAACTTCAGCAAACACAGTGAAATACCGTATTGTTGCCTAGTCACATAGAGAAGGGGAAGTTGTTCTATCAGAACAGAGGGATATTTTATGGAAGTAGTTTTTTATTTTCTGCAAAAAGAAAATCTGATTATTACATGCATTCCTTTGCCCTTTTAAAAAATGAATTGCTGAATCCTGACTTCACAATGATATTCAGTACAGAATGATGCTGTAACGGATGGTACTTCATGTAAACCATCAGATTATCTGCTTTGTAACAAGGGAAATTTTATCAAATTCCTCCTGTGGCCTTTGAGTTCAGAACTGATTATGAGCAAGTATAAACAGATAAGCTGAAAAATCAGATGAATAACAACTTGTATTTTTTTCTTACTGTAGCTCAATAGTTTAATAGAGGAGTTCTTTTATAAATCTAAAACTTCAGTAAAACGTACTATCAGTTCAGAGTGATGTTCCTTAACAATTCACACAAAATTCACTGGCTCATAATACCACAGCAAAACACGTTGTCGTCATAGAAGTTGTGTAAGATGTTAAATATTTCTGCACTGACTTCATTAAATATGCCTTCTAGCTAGTGCTGTTCTCCTGCTTGAAAAATCCATGCTATCATAAAGCACTATATTTATATAACTTGTATTTTGATTATACGTCATTTGTTGGAATCAAGAGTAAATGAGATGTGATGGAACTGTTAACTCTACAGTTAAAGTAACAAGAATCCCCAAAAATTATCTGACCAGGTTAGAGTGGTAAAAGAACTTACTACTGAAGTATATTCTCTCACTACTCAGAATACAAACAAGCATTTAGCCTATGATCTGGACCCTAGCAAGCACAGGAAGAACTTGAAAGTGCATGAAAAATGCAAACTGTTCAATTCCCATTGCTAAAACCATAGGATGAGGCACATTGCGTGAAATGTTCAGAAGTTGAAGCTGTATCAGTTCGTGTCTTTTGAATTGTTTCGGTTGCCTGGATATCAAGATGAAGGGAAAATATTTATAATGTTTTATTTGGTTAAGGTAAAGAAATTATTGGGTGCTATTATAATACAGTTTTATTCCCTGCAAGTACCATTTTTCTGCTCTTTCATTTTAAAGGTTCAAAGATTCTGAATGGAGGATCTGAAGCCCAGGACACCAACCAGTCACAACACAACGGAGAAAATGCTGAAGAAAAGAAAGATAGGCATGAAGTTGGCAGTAAGAAAAAGTGAGTTAGTAACCTTGTTGAGCTGAGGATCTATCTGTTCTGCTGTAGCTTAATCATGTAAAATAGAACAGCAGTAGGTTGAAGTTACTTAACCATGTTGAGGTACTGCTTTCTTCACAGAGTTTGCTCTCAACTTTAGAGAGCAACAGTGTGCAAATCTTCTGTTAAAAGTTTTGAATGAATATTTTAAACGTTATTTTGCTCACTGCTGTCGTGGAGACTTAAAATACATTACAGGATGTCCTGCTATTGGAGAGAATCAGCATGTGGTGGACCAAGGCAAAGTAAAAGCTTCTTCCTGTGTTTTAGACTATTAAGTTGGAAGCAAAGGAAGCCTGAACCAAGTCTTACAGAAACTAATGAGATTTATTAATTTTTTTATGTGTTAATACATTGTCATCAATAGACAAGCCACTTCAAATAATTTCTACAGTTTGGCTATAGAATCACTCAGATGCGGGTAAACTGCTGGCTAGGACTTAAACCTGTGAAATTCCAGAAGTCTGAATGCTTTACAGAGGTGGATGCACTTACTATTTAAAACACAAAGTCGTAAGAATGCTTGAATTTGTCTCGCATTAAGTGTTTAAACCTTGGTTTCAATTAAAAATTCGTTTTGTAAACAGAAACAACAATGCAATGAATCTCTTAGAGAAACACTTTATAGAATTTAGTAACAAATGTGGAAAAGGCCCAGAATTATCCTAGAGTCAAACTGTTTTGTTGAAGTACACTTTGTTTTATCCAGGCACTCTGCACCTTGCACTCAGAGATTCTTTTTGTTCAGCAGTATGCATTGGAGCAAGCTCCTGTCATCATATCCTGTTTTAGGGCAAATTTGGGAGGAAATTTGTTGGATTAGATTATAGACTATCTTCATGCACATACAGGAGAAACTGCAGCTGCCTGGCATTCTTTTGTCTATCTGCCAAGTTAAAATTATACGAAAGAGTGCAATATTGACTGTTATTTATAATAAGATAAACTTAAATACAACAAAACAAAAAACCCTTAAGATGAAAATTTATCTGGTATTTACTATGAGGCAGCCTCAGAAGTACTGAAGTGGATTTGGAGTTTTCAATTTTGGAGTTTTCAGTTATGCTGAACACTCACTTGGTCTGGACAAGCAGCATGCTAAAGGAACATAGTGGAGTTACAAGTGTAGGTTCTCAGAGAGGTTATATTCTAACCCTCTGCTTAAACAAATTAAATAAACATTTCTGTCAAGTGTGCGTGGTGTTTGCTGTGCCTTTGAAGTCTGCACTCCAATGATCTTAGACTCTGATAAAAGAAACCCTCTTTCAAAAAAAATACTGTATGGCTACTCGGACACAGGGTCTGTGAACTTACTGTTAGCTAACAGTAACAAACCAGATTTTTAAATTAAACCTTTGCAAATACAGCAGATGTTGAGAAAGGCATCCACATGTCTGAATTCAAGCTCCAGACTCCCCAGCATACAAATTTCCTTTCATTCAGTATTTTTTATACATTTTTATTTGTAATACTTAGTTTCCTAGAAGTGAGAAACAAGTATACAAAATAAATAATGTCCAAAACACCTGTGTGGCTCACTCCAAGCAAAGAGCTGACAAACCTCTTAAATCACAAGACTGTATTCAGTTCTGAACATTTCTCCCTCTGCTAGAGGGAAGACATGTCTGTACCTTTCTGAAGATGTAATTCAGAAATTTTGGAAAAAATTCTCTAACTTAAAATTTCTGATCTGATTGGCACTTAGAGAACATTTTTCAGGTTGTTTATGGTAAAAATACATACTGCTCCATGAGGTTACCTCAGTGTTCAAGGACATAGTGGATTTCAGTAGCAGGAGGTAAAGCATGTTAAGTTAGAGTACTTTTACCTAAACTGACATACAATACAGACACAAAAGGAGCTCTGAATGACTGCTCTTCACAGCCCATCATGTACATCAATAATGATGCTTCTCACTGCCAGCTTAGCTTCAGATTTGAGAGCTTTGAGGTAACATACAGCTGGCACCACTAACAGCCTCAGTTCTGCAGACTTCGTGTACTGCGGAGTGTTGATCAGAATTGTTTGCTCTAGACTGTACAATCACCTAGAATAAGTCTTGCTTGCTGCCTTTGTGGTCAATAACGTTGTTTCATTTTGTTTCTAGGACATGTGGTGAAGAGAGAGAACTTGAAAAGCCAGCAGATGATTCTGCCTTTGAAAACAAATGACGCCACTGGAGTTTTGTTTGGTCTTTTTTTTTAATTACAAACTAAAGAAGATTGTTAAGTTTTGCATTTGAAATCTATAGACTGCTGAAATTCTAAATAATTTTATAAGCATAGTATTTTGAAGTTAAATTTTGTGGAATAAAACCCCCTTTAATTTTGGTTTAAAAGTATTTAAACACTTCTGCCAATAGTTAAATCCAGTATTAACAGGTAACACATTTCAAAAGATTAAAAATCCCAGTTAGAAAATGCTTACATGTTACAGGAGTTAGAGTTGTAGTATATTTTTAACTTACTACTGTATGTTTGTCTAGTTAATAGCAGGAAAAAGTGTAAATACTTCTAACTCTCCAGTTGCTTTATTTGTATAAAACCTCCTCTCTTCCTATGATACTGACCTCTGTGCAGTTTTTCAACTCTTGTTGGGGATGTCTTTTCACTGTGTTTTGTAGGAGTTGAAAGCGGCATTTTTATAGCTGTTACAATGTCTAATGTATAAGTACACTTCATTGTTTGGTTTTTTTAAAATAAGTTTAGTTCTGTTCTTGCAAAGCGCGTTGTGCCAATTTACTGCAATGTGACTTTTATAGTTTGCTTTTGGTATAGTAAGTATACTGAAAAGAAGTGTGGTGTTCTCACAGAACCTGTTGATGCAGAATGGCTGGAAAACACTGTCTTGAATGATTTATGGAATTAAAGAATTTTAAACTGATTAAGGCATCCTTGTATAGACAGAACCATTCATAGGAAAAACATGACTCTGGTTTTAGTACTATTTTGATTTTACTGCTTTGGCATTAACTTGGGGACTTCTAACTAGAATTTTAATAGAAACACCAGTAAAGCGTTTTAATTCCTGGGGGTGTGAAAGGGAATAGAACAGGTATAAACCTCTCAGAAGAGTGTTTCTTGAAACACAGACTTTGTCCAATATTGTAGTAACTTGTATGTGGTATTTGAAAGAGGACAGCCTGGTTAGAAATTAGTTTGAAAATCCTGATAATACACATAGAACATGCTGAGTTGAAGAGAAGCCACAAGGATCATCAGTCCCAACTCCTGGCCTTGCACAGGACACCTCAAGAGTCACCATGTGCCTGAGAGCACTGTCCAAATGCTTCTTGAACTCTTGTCAAGTTGTTGCTGAGACCAGTTCCCTGGGGAGCTGTCCCAGTGCCCAGCCACCCTCTGGGGGAAGAACCTTTTCTGAATATCCAATCTAAACCTCCCCTGACACAATTTCAGGCCATTCCCCCGGGTTCTGTCATTGATCACAGAGAAAAGATCAGTGCTTGCCCCCTCCTATTCCCCTCATGAGTAAGTTGTGGACTGTGATGAGGTCTCCCTTCTGTCCCCCTCCAGGCTGAACATGCCAAGTGACCTCAGCTGCTCCTCACACGGCTTCCTCTCAAGACCCTTCACCATCTTTGTCACCCTCCTTTGGATGCTCTCTGATAGCTTTATGTCCTTCTCATACTGTGACACCCAGACCAGCCCCCAGCACTGCAGGTGAGGCTGCCCCAGCTCAGAGCACAGCAGGACAATCCCCTCCCTTGCCTGGCTGTGATGCTGTGCCTGATGCCCCCCAGGACAGGGTTGGCCCTCCTGGCTCCAGGGCACTGCTGGCTCAGGTTCAGCTTGCCATAGACCAGGAGCCCCAGGTGCCTTTCCATGGCACAGCTTTCCAGCATCCCATTCCCCAGTCTGTCCATACATCCAGGGTTGTCCCATCCCTGGTGCAGGATCCAGCACTTTCTCTTGTTGGAACTTCATATGGTTGGTGATTGCCTAGCCTTCCCACTTCATGAAGGTCTCTCTGCAGGGACTCCCTGCCCTTGAGGGAGTCAACAGCTCCTCCCAGTTTAATAATTGGCAAACTTACTTAGTATTCCTTCAAGTCCTGCATCCAGGTTGTTAATAAAGAGGTTGAAGGGCACAGGGCCAAGGATAGAGCCCTGTGGAACCCCAGCAGTGACCAGTCTGTTGTCATCCCATTCACTGAAAGCCCCTGTGCCCACCCATGACCGACTTGCTCACCCAGTTCCTGAGGCATTTATTTCATTGTGCACTGGACAGTTTTTTCCAGGAGGATACTGTGAAAAACAGTATTGAAACCTTTAGAAATCAAAAAAGATTAAACGTTCTGTCTCCCCTTGATTAACTAGGTGTGTTGCTTTCTCATAAAAGGAAACTAGGTTTGATAAACAGGACTTAGCCATCATGAAGCTTTACTGGCTCTGACTGAAACCTGCGTTGTCCTTCAGGTGATTTCAAGAACTCAGAGAATAATCTCCATAATTTTACCAATCACTGAAGTGAGACTGCTAGGTCTGTAGTTTTCAGGATCATCCTTCTTGCCTTCTTGAAAACTGGAACAATGTTAGCCAGATTTCAGTTGACTGGGAACTCTCCAAATTCCCAAAACCATTCAAAAACCATTGAGAGACTTTGCAGTGACATCAGACAGCTCCTTTGAGTACTCTTGGATCAATCCCGTAAGCCCCAAAGACTTAAAAGGGATCCAGCAAATCCTGCACAAGTTCAGGGTCCACTAGGAGTTGACCATTCTCACAGTCCTGGTCCTCCAGCTCAGGACACTGGGACCCTCATGCCCCATAACCCACATGGAGAGAGAGGCAAAGGAAGCATTAACATCTCTGACTTGTCTATGTCCCTGTTGGTGAGTGACCATCCTGATCCTGTAGGTGAGGGCCAATGTCTTTTCTGCACTGCCTTTTGATACTGATATATTAAAAAACCCAACCTGTTTTTATTGTGCCCACAGTGCTGGAGAACTTCAACACCAGCTGAACTTTGACCACATGAATGTTCTCCCTACAGTGGGGAGCGCCATCTTTGTTATTCCATGTCCCCTGTCCTTGCTTCACCAAGCACACACCTTCTTGGTCTGCCTGGACTCAAAAAAAATATCCCTACTCAGCTAACCCGACCTCCTTCTTTGCCAGGTTGGCTTCTGACATTTTGAGGTGGCCTGCTCCTGTGTTTGAATAGCTTTCAGATCTTGAAGACAGTACGTGAAGTTAAACCTGCAAGTTCAATCACCATGGCAGCTCCAGTCTGAAACTGTCTTTGGCAGATGACCATGATTGGCCTCCACAGACTTTGACTTTTGGCAATCTCTAGCACTTCACAACAGATTGATGTTCAGGGGAATGACTGACATGGCTGTACAACTTGTTTACAGATAAACAACATTCTCATTTAGCTTATAAATAGATGTTGGTTACTATATGCTAGATTTTGCAGAGTTCCACATTCCAGCTAGTCTTATGATGTACTTTATTGAAACCTCAAGAAACTCAAACTTCCACTTTTACCCTTGAAAGTATTTCTGTAAAGATGTTACTGAAAATCCTCACATAAAGCATTTCTCAATTTTGACCATCCCTTTTTATCAAATCTTATCCAAAAAAAAAAAAGGAAAAAAGGTACTATGTATTTGACAAGGATGCTGAATTGCCACATCCACCTAGTTTTCACACAAGTATTGATAAGCTAACTCATCTGTCACAACTGTTTCAGTGATAATGGGTCACAGTGCCACTGCTTCAAAGAGTTAATTGAGATTGGGTGCAGAGATGTAGATCCTGAATTTGTAATGCAATCACTCTGTCCATATAGCCGCTTGGCTTTTGCTGCCTAAATTTACCACCCATTAACTAACCAGAAATAGCCTAAATTCACGAAGTCTGACATGACTGCAGAAAGGGTCATCTCACCTTCAAAGATGCCTGAGTGATCCTGAACTGTGTTTTTTGAAAGAGCTGCGACTGACTGGGCAGTCACTTAAAGTCTCACAAGGAATAAGGCTGGTTCTTTCTTAAGAAAGAAAGCACAGCTATGCACAAAATTCAAAGCAGAGTTAACTTTAACAACAGCATCTCTATTTCAAGAACGGAGTTTACTACAGCTTAAAATACTGTGCAGCCCTGTTGAGTTGCTCATCATTCAAGTACGGATGGGACTCTTGTGGTAATGTTACAAGGGCCTGGATAGCAGTGGGAAGTGCTATAGCACTGTATATGAATCATGTTTTGCTTTGGAATTTCATACTAACAGTAAAATCAGAGGGCCCTCCCCTCTTCCTCAATACAAGAAACAGTTTTGTATCACCTTGTCAGCAAGGCAAAAACTTTCATTAGGGAGAGAATCTGCAAGACATTTGGGAAGTTTGAAATAACTTGTAAACAATCATACTGCCTAATCACTGAGTGCTTAATAAAACAACACCAACTCCAAAAGCCAACAGATTCAGGTTAATGTTTTTGAGATTCAACTAGCAACACACAGACAAGGGATTATTAAAAACATTTTTTTCTTTTTTTTTTTGTCATGATGTGATGAACCTGCTTGGACGTTTCCATCATCAAAACAATTACAGCATTTAATAAGTTGCTAAAGCAAATATCCAGCTGGTGTCATAGAGATTTAGCTACAAATGGGCACTGTATGCAATGCTGGATTTCACTCAGAGGACTCATTCACACAGACTTATCAAATCACGACCAAACCCAGTTGTCCTGAGAGAGTTTCTGGGATCTTTAAAATATATGACTTAGTGTAACTTTGTTGTTCCACTTGTCATTTATGATAAATCACTGAACATGAAATAGGACCACGTCATACAAACAGCAAGCTTCTAATACAATTCTTCTCTGTTTTGTAGTTAAGCATTGAATGCTCTCAACTCCCACACCCAGACTGTGGTTAGCTTCTCTCCACCTTACTAGAAGTATGGGACTGGCTCACTAAAATTTCTTAATCTTCAGGGACATCAATTTTGAAATATATTTGACCTTAACTTTTAATTAAGAAGATAAATGAGAGACAGCATATTTGAGGCAAGTTAATTTAATGAAAGAGTAAACTCACATTTTGCCATTCCCTTCTCTCTACAGCTAAAGAAAAAAAAATGCTCCCACAAAAAGACTACTGATTGCTGCTTTAGAACTCAAGCTTGTTCTCTGTATTACCCCCAATCCAATACTGAAGAGGACTAGGAAGCCTGTATATTTATGGGAGACAGCTGAAGGAGGATGAGATAGGGGAAAGATAAGGAGTAGCAACTTGTGAGGCAAATGCTGAAGTTGCAACCACAGTGGCATAGTAGAGGACCTTTAAAGCAGCTGCTGCAGCACCACAAAGCAGCCCAGCCCCAGCAGTTGGACTTGTCACAGTTGAGATGGGCAGGGCACTCCCTTTTCTGCAGATTCCTGAAGGATATGAGAACTATCACTACCTGCTTTTACAAGTGGCTGGTTCATTAAAATACACAGGCCAACAGCTGGCTGGTTTACAAGTCAGGAAAAAACCCCCACTTCTTTTTGTTGTTTCTAAAAAAATCACGGATTTATGTTAACATGACTTAATACATCACCAGAAAGCAGTAAGATATGGGAGTGACCAATGGAGCCCTGCAAATGCTTCAGATACCTTTGTTTCAAGACATCTAAGATAATCAAGTCAGCAGTGGCAGAATCTACAGCCACAGAACCTGAACAGGATTCAGTTTGTCACTTTTCTGTATGTGGATTGTCAGAGTAGGCTGTCTTCCCCCAACCAGAACTAGCTGAAGTTTTCAAAAGAAAAGCAGCTAGTGCTAACTTCTCTAAACAACAAAGATCTCCGCTAATATCCTTTTAATTCCAGAAGACTTTAAAAAAAAAAGAATGTACGCCTTGACAGAGTTTCAGTTTAACAAGAGACTAGGAACTATAAAATCACATTTTAATAAAATAAAACATTACTTTCAACAACAGAATGATACTAAAAAACGTGCACAATGAACATTGCATACACTGTAAACACTTGACAAAATTATTTAAAAGGCAGGCTACAATTCAGTAAAATGGTGAAATGTAGTTTCCTCTTTACAGAATCAGTCCTCAGAGTCAGAAGCCAAGGACAGCAGAAGCCTTCAGATGCAAGCTTTCATTTGTAGGAAAGACCCAAGAGTTTAACCGGCATTCTGAGCTTCTCTCCCACAAACATTCTCCTCCCTTCAAATTCAGTGCCATCCACCCTTATTCAAATATGGCAACTGCCTGAGTTTTCAAGGTAAGATATATACAGACCATGTTCTCATCCTCAGGGGTTTACAGAGCCTTGGATGCACAGAGCATCTCGAAATCATGGTTTCTTTTGCCAGGTATTCTCACAAATCCACATTTTACAGTCCGTAGCATCCAAACTGTAATGTTGTAAAAGTGTATTATATTTTTCCATGCCAACTTATCTGTAAAATCATACTTACTCAGAAAAACACACTAGATAGACATCAAGTGCAAAGGGCTCGTTCTAGCTCACAGGAAAGGATTACATGCCTAACCTGAAACCCAGCAGTAGGCTCAAATCTCAAGCTGTCCAGTGGTTTTAGCAGCTAGAGCAACAGATTCAACAATGCCATTCACTGAATTAATCCTGGCGCATGTCAGTTTCAATTGAAAATCCCAGGATCAACATAAGGATATGCAAGAAACTCCCCCAGTTTATTGCCTTCTGCATCATAGTGGAGCATCCGAAAACAAACATCACAGAAGAAACAAGGATCCTCGGGTGCCAGACTGTCTCTGTTGGTTACCCACCTGCAGGTTACAAAACACAAGTGGTTTTTTGTGAGTGCAACACACTTCTGGCAAACACCTCAACATTTTACTCAGGACTGGGGATGGCAGCAACAAACATCAGTAATAATTTTATATACCCAAGGTACTACCTATATTGCATATCTCCCATCCCACGCATACAGCTTATTTCTAAACTGCACACCCATTCCCAGCAGCTACAGAAGCACTTCCTGAGAAATGCCTCAAACCTGTGTAGCTGTTACAGTGCATAAAAAAAAATATATAAAACAGGAAATTTCTGTCCACCCTGTGGCTAAGTCATAAAAGATAAATGGTTTTTTTTCCCATAGTGCAAGAAACTGTGAAATGGAGTAGACATGTACTAACCCAGGCTCTTCTGAATAATCAAAACCATTTGAGACTCTAAAACCAGGACCCAAACGATGCAGACAAGACAAGGTGTGGACTGCAGCACACTCCAGCAAGAACTGAAGTTAACATGAACACAAGTTAACAGGTATAAGGAGGGCCTGCCATGTTCACTGAGTAATTAATTTTTGATAGCACTCAAGAGGCCATGACAGCTGAAGGCCTCTGGTGATTACAGATGCTATCTGCACAGATTAGAACACACTGGTAGCCAGCCAAAGCAGCTCTGCTTTCTATGGTTTAGCATGTCCCCACTTAAGCTTAGTGCTTAATCCTGGTTTTAATTTAATGCATTTACATCACCTCTGGTAATGCCCTCCCCACCCCATCTTTCCCCCATATTGACCCTTTGGCTCCACCTCTCCTTATGGCCAAATGCCTCACAGATTATAGGCCCTTGTGAAGGCATCCTCAGGACTCTGTTAGGAACACTAGGACGGACTCCCATCTCAAGGGGAATTGGCTTTTTGCCTGATTCCAGGGAAGTCTGAAGCCAAACAAGCAAGACAACGAAAACACAGTTGCTGTGTCAAAGAGAGGCTGAGAGCATAAGCTGTCCTGAGGGAAAAAAAAGGCAACCAGTGTTTTTGCAAATAAATAATTTATATCTATAAAATCAGGGAGCCTAGCCTAGTCTTTAGAGAAATTACTACTGTTTATTGGAAGTCTGTCTCTTATGTAAATTAAAACCACTAAAGTATATAAAGAGCACCAAATTCATATTCTGCTCTTTTAAGTGCAGAAAATAACAAAGAGTTCCTTCAAGAACAGCTGCAGAGCACACAGTTTTCAAGTAGAAGTTAAGAGTTTCCTGTGGTGAAAGTTAAATGCCTTTTAAAAATCACTAAGTTTTCTTATATTAGAGTTGGACAGATCTGTATCTCCGCAGATGCTAGATTAAACAAAAGTGCTGTATGACTTCTGGTAAATGTATTTGAAACACATCTTGCAAAGGAGGAAAATGCAGCATTTTCCCCCAAAAGCAGGATTTTCAAAAGTAATTGATAAGATAGCCAAGTTCTAAATATGCAAAAGAATATGAGCCAAATAAGTAATCTCTTACTCATTTAGTTATTTTGAAACTCCTGAATCAATTCTAAATGAACACTACCTGCAGGAAGACTTTTCCTGGTTAGAGAGGTCAACTGCTTGAAGAGTGAAGATTATTATTATAAAACATATACAGAGCTTTGATTTTTACTATTTTTTTTTAAGTTAGTAGCAGCACCTAGAAAGACTTAATTAAGATGGCAATAGCATCAATAATGTAGCATACCTTGCTGTATACATCTTGCACACAAAGCATTTTCTGGTACATAGCCAATGTTTCTTGACTAGTAAGGGATACAGATTCCTATCCAGACAGTCATCATGATGGATAAGCCTTGAGGGAAATAAACAGATACAACACATACAATAAAGATATTGTCATATTGAAATTTATCTGAACATAAGCACGGACATTGAAGATAAAGTATGATTTAAATTCCCATGTAAACTATGATTAGATGTCTGCTTAACATTTCTTAATACAGATTAAGATCTTGAGATAGACTGCTGGTTGGTTGCACCATCTGTGAATTTTATGATCACAAGTAAATTCAGTTTGTGCAGTAACTCAGAAGTCTTCAGACCATCTTCTTCCTGGGGTCTTTTTAAAGCCTTTATCTCCTATACAGACTAAAAAGCAATTGTCAGCTGAATCTTCAGATCATCTATGTTCAACATCTCTGCTTTTCTCTGGATTATGTTCCTTTTGGAAAGCATGATGTATTATCAATACTTTGATAAATCAGGCTCCTGCAAACAGACAATTACTCAGCCCACTATTTCTGTTCCTCTATTCTCTTTTCAGTTGCTGCCCCTTAGCTTCAAGTTCAAACCAATAGTCCAGTTGAGTCCAGCTGCAGCCTACAATATTCTGCTCCCTAGTGCTCCAGAAACAGTATGTAAATCTGCCACAGATTAGCTCTACATAGAAAGATCTCGACACTGGTGGTTGCCATTCCTGTTATACAGCAGTTACAGCACACTAATTACAAAGCAGTCCTTGTATGCAAATTAAAAAGAAAAAAGCAAGGAAGATTATTCTCCTTCTTTCAGAGATACTCCCATATATATGGAAGAAAAATTTAAGCTCGGCAGAAGGCAGCAGAATAATCTTAAAGCAAATAAGTTAGTCTAACAAACATTCAGCATTTAATGTCTGAAGTTTGTCCAGAAAAGACTTACTTTCATTTGCCTAAAGACTCCCAAAGAACAGTAACTTACCTTATATCTGTGATTATAATGATGTGTTCACAGTTCCCTTGGTGGCAGTAAAGGTATGGAAAGCCAATTTTGAGGGATAAATCATTAAATACATAATCCTCCATCTTAACAGACTGAAGATTTTCATAGCCTCTGTCATGAGATTCTGACCACTCTATAATTGTTCTGAAAATAGAAAGGCCATCACCATAGCAAAGCTATTATCCATGAATGCAGAGAAAAAGATGCCTTGGGGACATGAAAAACTCTTCACTGAGACATGGTTAAATGATGGAAATCAGAACAGTTCACAACATTTTGTAGTAATTTAAGGTGATTTCACAGCAATATTACACCACCATAGAACAGTTCACTGCTCTTATGGAACATCTGCCTTTCAGTCCTCACCAGGCAGCTTCCTGAGGAGTTTTAGTCAGTGTATGCTCCTGATGGCACCCATCCAGGTCAGACTGTTTGCAGCACAATACTTCTTAAGTAGGAAGTCTTCCAATAATTCAAGTTACTAGCAGGTCATTTTGCCCCCTTGGTCAATGACTTCATTTTAAAGTATTAAAAGGTTTTTTTTAAAATTTTGTTTTTGTCAAGGAGAAACACAAAGCTGACAAGTGCAGTTACATTTCCAAAATTTAGCACTGGAAGGGCACCAGCTAGTGTAAATTTCTTTTTGTCTTTTTGGCATACTCCTATACACAAGGCATCTAACTCTACAACTCTGTGTATGCTATGACAAGCCCTTCTGTGAAGACCACTGCTGTTCACAGAGAAAGACAAGAAGTAAAATATTAATTTCCCTGAAGTCACATACAAAGGCTGGCAGAACAACAGGGTCTAACAGGGTCAGCTCTTCCATACCAGACATTTTAAACATTTTGGTCTCCTAAATCTCACTAGTGTACCAGTGCACCACAGCAAGACCATACTTCCTTAAATTATCAGATTTCTTTTCTGATCAGAGACCCCATGTTGACTCTACAATAAAGGCATTCAGCACATTTTCAAGACTGAGCAGGATAACCACTGCACAGCTGAGCTTGATGTCTTTCTGACCCATCTTCCACCTCACGGGCAAGTCTTTTGATTGCCATCCCAAGTAGGGAAACTACTTAAAAACCCAATACAATATGCCACCTGCCACTTTACACAGAAATCCCATATCAACAGAGGAATACTGGATTTGCAGGCTAAAGAAATGGATTCAAACTCTTTTCAAAAGGGAAGCAAATGGAAGGAATAAGTAGAGTAAGTAAAGTTAAACTTCTCTGTAAAAACCAAATCATCATGGGAAAAAAGTAGGATAAGTCCATTCTAGCTTAATACTCTAGACATTCTAGTATCTGTAACATCACAAGTCATAAGCAAAATGAAACAAATTTTATGTTCCATAAGGTTTTCCTTAGCCAACATCTAGAAATACCATACCTGCTCAGATCTCTGCACTCTGGGTATCTTTTATCATTATAGAAGATGCCTTCAAAGTAGAAGAAGGCAGATTTGTAGAGATCCTGAGAGACAGACAGAGAAGTCTCCATTAGTGTTGTGAGAGAATAAACACCTTAAACAAGAACATGTCAAAAAATCCAAGCATTTTAGGTACCTAAATTATATTAAGAGACCTCATTCTACAGGTGTCTAAGGAAAGTTCTGCTCTGATTGTAGATGCTGATGTGACAACTTGGCTCATATGATTGCCAACTACCAGCTACTCTGCTGATACTGCTCCCAAGCCATTACAAGTTACTTTAATGTTCTTCTCTTATTTCTGTCCCCATCATAGCTGCTATGGACTTCTATAAAAACACAGAACAAGAACATAGGCATTACTGAACTAATTCAGTAATTGCAACGCATTGACTTTAAAAAATAATAGTATTTTAAAAAATTAGCAAGATGCAGCGTGTTTACTCTGGGTGGCTACCAGATAACTATCCAGCTGCTCTCTCATTCCTCTTTCTTAACAGGACTGGGGAAACAAAATGAGACAGGCAAGCTCATGGGTTCAGATAAAGGCAGTTTAATGAGAAAAAGCAAAAGTTGCATGCAGGAGCAAAGCAAAAAAAATAAGATTTTTCCTTATTTCCCATCAGCAAGTGATGGTCAGGCATTGGAATAAGCTGCTCAGGGAAGTGGTGAAATCACCATCCCTGGGAATGCTGAAAAAGTGTATGAATGTAGCATTTGAAGATATGGTTCAGAGAACATAGTGACAGCACGTTAATGTTTAGCTCAGCTTCTGGAGTTGATTTGGCATCTGGTGACTCTTGCACTGCTGGTATGAGTGCCATAAACTATTAATTATCTTTTGATAGAAAAGAATGTTACAAATAGACTGTCTACATGTGACAAACTGTAATTAAGGAAGAATTTTGAAGGATGATAGATTTTCTTGTGAGACCCTAGAAGTGAGGTGATTGGACCTTCCAGAATTGTCTGTGTGACTTGTTTATACAGATGTGACCAAAAAGTGCTCTCATGTGTAGCTGTGCATGTGTGTATCCATGTGTGCAAGGGACAAGGCTTCAGTAATTCTCTGTCATTTCATTAAGAAGTATTTTGTGTTCTGATCAAACACACAGAGAGTTAACTTGGTATGGAGTTAAGTCTCCTCACAGCAGCCCCTGTGCATGCTCTGTATTTTTGGCAAGGGGGAGTTGATAATACCCCAGTGTTTTGGCTACTGCTGGGCAGTATTTGAGCTACTTGCACAGCTTCAACGCTCTCTCCAAGTCTCCCCAAGACCAGTGGGCTGGGGCTGGGTGAGAGGCTGAGAGGGAATGTAGCTGGGACAGCTGACCCAAAGGACATTCCATGTCACATGATGCTGTGGTGAGCAATAAGAGTTGGAAGAAATGAGGAAGGGGCTATTCATGGTGAAAGCATTTGTCTTCCAAAGCAGCCACTATGCATGCTGAGGCCCCAGGAAGTGGTTGGAATAGGATCATAAAATCATTAAGGTTATAAAAGACCTCTAAAATCATCAAGTCCAACTATTAACCTAGCACCACCACGTTCACACAAGTGTCACTTTCATGGCTGATGATTCCACAACTTCCCTGGGTAGCCTGTTCCAATGTCTGACCACCTTTGCAGTGAAGAAATGTTTCCTAATATCCAATCTAAACCTTCTTTGGTGCAATTTGAGGCCATTTCCTCTCATCCTGTCCCATTGCCCAGTGAACTGACTCCCTATCTGGCTACACCCTCCTCACCCTCCTTTCAGATAGTTGTAAGAGCATGATAATGTCTCTCCTGAGCCTCCATTTCTCCCTCAGCCATTCTTAAAGGACTCAGTAAGGATCCTCCCTCTTTATTCTAAATGGGAAAACCATGGACAACCAGGCAATTTCCATTACCAGACTAGTCTGGGGATGCTCATTTGTGCCCAGAGGTCTCTTTGAGTTATTAACTCTAGGCTGTCAAAACACAGAAAATGCAGACATCAGGACCAAAGACAGGACTTCTCAGATGACCTGCATGAAGACAGAGTGGTTGGAATGTGTTTTACATTCAGATTCTTTGATTCACTTCTGATTACCGTTACCCTCTCTGCTGCTGGAATAAGTGGCTGATACACCAGATGATCCTGTTGCCAGCCAGAGGGATCTTAACAGCCCAGAGAAATGGGCGAACAAGAACTTGGTGAGGTTGAGCAAGAAGTGCAAGGTCTTGCCACTAGGGATAAACAAGCTGATGCTCCACTGTATGCTGAGGCTCACACACCTGGAGAGCAGCTAGGCAAAAAGGACCTGTGGATGCTGGTAGATCCCAAACTGAACATGAGCCAACAATGTCCTTGCAGCAAAGACAGCAGATGGAGGAGATGGGATCCTGTGCTGTATTAGATAAAATACCACTGGCAGGTAAAGGGAGGCAATCCTTCAGCTCTCCTCAGCACTAGTGAGACCATACCTAAAAGCCTGTCTTCAGCTCTTCAACCTAAAGGCTGCTCAGTATGAGAGACATGGACATACTGAGTCCTACAAGGGCCATAAAGATGAAGTGCCTGTAGCATGTCTCCTAAAAGGAGTGACTGAGGGAGCTCTGAGTTAGAACCCTGAAGAGAAAGCTCAGGTAGGGGCATCTTGTTAACATACCCAATACTCTCAGGAGGGTACAAAGATGACAGAGCCAGGCTCATTTTAGTGATCCTGAGTGACAGGATCAGAGTCAATTAGCACAAACTGAAACACAAACATTTGCCCTGAACCTCAAGAAATACTTCTTTACTGACACAGGTGACTCAACACTGACATAGGTTGTCCAGGGATGTTGTGCAAACTCCATTCCTTAGAGATCCACAAAAAGCGTCAGGACATGGTCATGGACAACCGGCCGTAGGTGGCCTTGCTTGACCAGAGGGAGTAGACCAGATGACCTCAACAAGTCCCTTTCAACCTCAACCATTCTATGACATGACCATATATGTCATAAAATGTATGATCAAAGTGTTGCACCTGTTTCTAGCCTTCTGAGTGTTGATACATTCTTTTTATATTTTCTCATACTCTTTCTGCTAAACAGTGGATTGTTTGCATTCCTCTTTGGAGGAAGAGAGAATTGACTGACATTGTGATGAGCCAGTTGGAGTCAGAGGTCTCTTCGTCACTGTCCAATCCACGGTCATTGTTAGATTTCCATAGTCATGTCTGTAAATAAAGGGCTCTTTTCCTGTTCATCCAACTTGGAGTCAGGTGCGTGTCTGTTCTCATCTTTCTGTGTGTGTCACAACGACCACAATCAAAGTGATTCAATTCCAGTATTTTCACTAGATTACTTGCTTTGACCATATCCAGAGAATATATAGCAACTTTGAGAGAGAAGAATAATCTTCATCCCTACATTTGATCAGCATCCAGTTACAAACAACAAAGCAGAGTGGGATGGTCTAGCTTATTATTATTAGTAGGATTAAGCTATTACCTCTGGTGTTTCAGAATAAAGCTCAGAATCAAATCAGTCCACAGGAACAGATCTACACAAAACTCAGTGCTTGTGTTTCTATTTCCTAGCAGTAGCAGTCATGATGTTTTTCTTGCTACGGCACGAAAAAGATCATCTTGGTAATGCCGCTATGAAGTATTTACTTGCAGTGCAACCAACAGGCAGAAATAATGCAGCTGAATTCAGTGCTGAAGAAAAAACAACAAAACAAAACTCTGCCTCCGTCTCTATGTTTTCAGGATTCCTATACATGCAGAAGGTTCCACATAGAAGGTTTTACCTTGCTGATGTGCTCTGGTGCTTGATCTGGCTGACTGCTGAACTCACCACCTATCTGGAGGTCACTGACGCAGGAAATCGAGTCTCTCAGCTCAGTGAGCTTCTGGCTGCCCAGCACAAGGACTGTTTGGTAGGGTTTGTGATCTTTATGCTACAAAGAACAGAGCATACAAACTTCAGATAAATTATAACTTATAAGAGCATTAGCACTGCTCTTCATTTGACAGCTTAAGGTCATTACTGGAAGCATCTGGAACATCACTTCTCTGAACAGCATCTTGCCACAGTCTCTCCTAAGACTGACACTTAATAGTTCTATTCAGAAAATCAAAACATTCTCCATTGGAAACTGCAGACAAGACAGCAAGTCTGAGCTCACTTATGCCAAATCCAGAATAAGTACTTTAGTTCTGTATTTAGTTTCAGGTTTTGAGCTTCCTGTAAAATAAATTAACTACTGCAGAATTATTGTGAAAGTTCTGTTATGTAAACCACTAACTGAATCAGAGTTGAAGAGTTTACCACATCTTCAGGAGACTCAGTGATTTTAACAGCTTGGGAGAGCAAGATATTACCTGAATAGGAAAGAATCAGAATACAACGCAGAGAATTTCACACCAACCTTCTGAAATATAACAGGATAAAAGATGTTCAGAGTTAAAAGTAGTTCTCCCTCCTCAATTAGATCTGTTGCATTGTCTGGCCTCTTTCCAGTTGCATGTGACTCCTGGAAAAACATACACACACACATGCACATATATATTATATTGGCAACCACATATATACAATATATATATAAAATAAACCCTGGGTATATATAATAAACCTTGGGTAACAGTCTGAGAAATACTAACTCATTTTTGATTACATAGCCTTCTGAATTGAAAACAGCCTACTTCCTCCAAGGTGGAAAGGTGAGAAACTGTTCCAATTACTGATTTCAAGCAAGTTCATTCATTTCTCAGCTTTGTTGCAAGGAGTTGGCTGCTCCTTGGCTATTGAGAGGCCCTGCATAAAGGAATTAGAGGCTGCTGTCATTCTGCCCTCATGGAACCCAGCTGGTACCAACTTTCACCACTTAATGCTTTGAAATGTTCTTTGAATGCTTTCATATGTAAAGGGGGATTGCAACCCTTAACTTGGGAAACACTAACCTAGAAAATATACACAGAATGAAATTTATTATTTTTGAACAAGCCATGGACTCCATGGACTCCAGCACTTCAGTAACTCTGAAAGAGTTCAAAGAATGTGTATATGTGGTGCTTAAGGACACGGTTTAGTGGTGGATCTGGCAGTGTTAAGGTAATGGTTGGGCTCAATGATCCTTAAGGTCTTTTAACCTTAATGATTCTATGAACATTTATGAAATGAGGTTTTCCTATTTGGGACTTCAACGGTTGTGAAGAAATAATTTTTTTAAAAAAACGATTAAGCATAGTTTAAAAATTCAAATAAGGCTTTTGAGGGGCTGATGACCACACTCTTGGTTCCTGGCAGTTCAGAATGGCTGAAAAACTCGGGCTACAAAGCTCAGAATTAGGAATTTACCACCAATGTGCTTCTATTGTTCTCTTCTTTCAGCCGTACTGAAAATAGTTCACAATCATTCACACACTGAAGCTTAGTTTCCAACACTGGACTCCAGGAGCAAAACCATTACACATTTTGTCTAGCTCTATGTCTAGCTGTAAGTTCACAGCACCTAAAAAAAGCAGTCATACAGTGGTAAGGAATGGAGTTCTTATCTACATCCAGTATTAACAGACAGTTAAGAACAGACATCCTATTTTTCTACAAAATGTCTTTAATTATTATCTGCAAACTTTTATCTGCAAACATTTACAGTGTACATTTCATACTGGTGAATAAAAAAGCAACCAGAAGTTGTATTATTTGGCTGTCTTGAGAGCCTATAAGATGACAGGCAACTTACCATCTCATAGGCAAGAGTCTCTTGTCTGCAAGCTCGATCCACAATAATTGTTTCTTCTCTCCTTTCTAAGGCCTTCTTTCTAATTCTGAGGGACAGAACACAAAATGTTCAACAATTTCCATGCAGAATTTCATATTTCTTAATGACACAAGCTACTACAGAGCAGCTTTCAAAGAGCAGGACTCCTGTCTGTCTTAGTGGGACAGACTAACTTAAAATACTCGTCTTCTGACTCATAAAACCTGATAGTGCACAGGCCAGCTTGTGGATTTCAGCTTGTAGGCTTTTTCCCTCTTATGTGCAAATGACAGGTTGTTCGTGAGTAATTTTACACTCACAATAAAAAAGAGCAAAATGTTGTCTGAAGAGGCTGTCCTAGGACAAAACACTTTGTGACCTTTGAGGAAGCCTTTTCAACAATTCTTTCTGCTTCAAAAAAATTAAATTCATGTTCAAGCAAAACACAAGGAAAAAAACAAGCCACAAATATTCTTTCTCAGTCCCATAGCATAGACACTTTAGAAAAACCCCAAATCAAACCTTCATTATCATTTTTAGAAGAAAGAGTATTGTAAGTAGAATATCTACTAAAATACAGGTATTTAACCACTGCATGAACACCCAATCCTTAACAAGGACAAGTTTACTTATCCTCCAGACATTCACAAGGATTTTCAGTAACAATCAGGCTTAACAGTGATCACAGAATAAACACATTTCTTTACATTAGTGCTATGTAAAGTACAGCAAAGGCCTGAACTGGCCAAGTCTGACAACTGGTAGAAACCTTACATATATTGGTTAACCTCTGAAATGCACCAGTACTATCAATGACTTGCATGAACAAAACAAAATTCAACAAAGCATAGTGGGTTCAGATAAAGAGCTTATCTGTATACAACATCAGTACTTACAGTCTGGCTGTTACAGTGTGACTGAGAGTTACTAGAGGTATGAGACAGGTTTTTTTGGAGGAACCTCACACAGGATTATCAGAATGCCTCTGCACAGTCCGAACTTAGGCACTACTCCAGAAGCACCTAGGTCCAGAAATCCTTTCCCAATAAGAAAGATGGCATATTCTGTATATCTTGATTAAAAATTCCTAAGCAACATTCAATCAGAAGACAATGACAGCACCCTTACGATATTTTTGTGCCATGCTTCAGAAAGCATTGTCTGTAAAGGGAAGAAGCAGCCAGCTATACTTCCATGCTGATTTTCCACCCCTCCCCAAATACATGAGAGCACTGTAACAGCATACCGAAGAGTGAGCAGGCTGCTATCTTCAGGAATAACATCTGGGTCCTCTTCTTTTTCAGAAGACATTAACATATCAATGCTAGAACAATAAAAAAATAACAGATAAAATCATGGAATCATGGAACAGTTTGGGTTGGAAAGGACCTTAAAGATCATCTAGCTCCACTCCCCCAAGAGGCATTGGCAGGGACACCTTTCAATGGACCAGGCTGCTCATGGGCACATCCAACCTGGTCTTGAACACTTTCATGGATGGAGCATCCACAAATTCTCCAGGCAACCTGTTCCAGTGCCTCACCACTCTACACAGTAAACAATTTCTTCCTGATAGCTAATCTAAATCTAGAGCTATCCTCTTTGGACAAGCAGTGATTTCCCACAGTCTGTGTAGAAGTATGAGAGGCAGGAACCTCGAGGTGGTTTCCCCACCTGATCCCATTTATGAGTTCCCATTTCAGGTTATGTACTGCAGCACACCAGATACAGAGGAATTATCATATGCACATCCCTTCCTCTGCAGGCCTTCGCAGAAGCATTTTGCATTAATCCAAATAGAATTTTATCCAGCTTAAAAATAGTCTGAAGGAAAAAAATATTTAAAACACAGAATATGCTTTGAATCAGACTCAACTGCTTTTGTCTCTCCACTTTTGCGGACTATATAAAGGTAGGGCTTACTCCAGCGCCTAAGTCCACCTGCAGTTTGAATCCCACCAAACTCTTTCACAAACCCATCTCTTTATGGGACAAAACTGCCACCAGTGAAGTCCAGGAAAATCTTTCAGACTGTACCATTTATCCTCAATAACATTTATAATTTCATTATATTCTTTCTCATTATTATCTCATAATATTCCCCATGGCAACAATAACATCACTACAGTAATGAATAACGTTTTGGAGTAGAGCTGCATAGGAATACAAAAAATCGAGAAATAGAAGTCTGGAATCAACTGTTATCAGCTGACAATAAGCAAAATTCAGAGACAAAATTTTGATTGTGGACAGATGGCTTTGTTCTGATAAGCCAATAAAGTCACTCTGTATTGACAATAATACCAATATACTATTGTTTAGTTACTTACCATTAAGCAACACACTTAAAGTTTTAAACTTTCTGTTTCACAGTTTTCACCTCAAACAGAAAATAATTTTTTTCAAGTTGAAAATGGGATTCTTTCAGAAACACCATTTTAAAAGGAATTTTGCAGTAATGAGCCACAACTTCCTAGAAACAGAATGAACCTTAACTTAGATTCCCACTTGAGGAAGTGGAGGCAGAGACAACCAAGTGAATCCGGTGTTAAATGTAGACTGAAACACAGCTGAGACAATTAACTAACAATTTAATTAACAGAAAGATGGAGAACAGCACTTTGGAGAACATAGTTCAACTATTAGCCTTTTAGATGGGACTGTTCTCCAGGCAGTATAGAGCTGTGTTATGAGCAGCCCACATAATTAAGTAAAGGATATTCCCCTGACAGATAAATCAAATCACAACTGACCCTTTCTGTAAAACTGACAACATAATCAAATTATTTATCCATAGTCTTCTGGCACATGGATCAATGATCCCATTCACCAAAGAGCCCAAGTCACTTGAATATGTACCATTTTGAGGAAGTTATTTTGTATTCAGTTCTTTAATATAATACTGCAGATATGATGTGCAGGATAACATAGTAAATGTCTATTACTTACCACTGTGAAGTTTCACTTGCATCAAAGGTGATAGTTTCCCATTTCCCTTCTGTGCCAGAATCCACCAACAACACGTCAGACCTTACTAAAAATATTTGAGCTTTTCTTTCTTCCTATAGCCCTAGGTGGAATCTCTGGCTGTGCTATCCACACCATGACCATTAATTGCTTGCTTCAGAGAAAAAAAGAACATCCCCAGGAAAGCTGCTAGAAGTAGACACTATGTAAAATAATTGACATTGAAACTGCTTCCTCTCTTTCCTTGTAAGGACTCAAAGCTAGCTAGTATAAAGGGATACTGACATTAAACCACTGACAAGTTTCATGGAACCTTGCAAGCAATGGTACTGCCACTTCTCACTCCCGAAAATTCAGAAACCCTCAATTTCTAAAGGAAAAGCAGAGCACTTTTTTAAGTATTAAAAATCAGTCTAATAATTACTTACATATGTCATTGTATCACATGCACTGAAGCCTTGAAAGGCTTTGCTGGGTGGCCTTACACACAGGCCATGCTGAAGCTCCCCTGTATAACTCCACTGGTACCAGTAGAAACACATATGCAATACTTGCTCCATGGTCCTCAGGAAACCAGGCTTTACAAAGGGGAAGTATACACCAATCCCTACAGAAATTAAGGCTAAAGTCAGTGTTTGACACCTAAGACACAGAAGTGCATGCAATACAGAGTTTGCACTAGGAACACCTCACTCCTGACTGCCATAAGCTTGGGATCCTACTGTGTCCCCACAGAGACTATTCTCTGCATGCATGACAAATTCACTCTGTGCACACAGTTACAATAGAGAGGTAAACACTGGCCATGCTGTTTAATGGAAACCAGGGTGAAGTGTAGGACAGTAATGAGAAACAACAGCTGAAAGTGCTACTTGAAAAAAGACAAATGCAAATTGATATATGAATTTATATCCCCTACAAAGATATTTTAAGATGATCAAAAATTAAAAGGCCGAAGCGAACTCTCTGGAAATGCAGACTTGGAAACAGACTACCAGTGAAGCCTTTAATCACTGTGATTTTACTTTTCCCAGAATATTCTAGCAGCACAATGAGTTTTCTCTTTTAGAAATTAAAAGGTATTTTAGCATTTGGCCTGATATTTTGTAATAAGCATACAGAGTGTTCATATCACTCTTTATATTGCACATATTTTAAAGGTAGTACTTTCATCACCTTTAAGACACTAATACCACAGGACGCTAAATACTAATACGTTAAGACGTTAATGCTAGCTTAATGCAGCTTTATAACACATCCCAAGAGATATTTACAACTACCCCTTCTAATAAAACTAGAAGGTGAATTAGGGCTGAAGTTGAATAAGGTACCTGCAAGCCTCACCTCTCTTGACCTACCTAAAACCCACAGTGATTTGAGGTTTAGCCTGCCCTATACATGCACGCAACAAATCACACAGAAGACAAAACAGAATAACAAAACTCATCATCTTCAACATTCAAAGACTTCAGTCACTCAAGCACCAATACCAAGGTAAACTTCTTTGCTCACAGACTCCTGAGGCATTTGAACAATACCTAGAATTTTACTCCTTTGATACCTTGGTTATTTAAGAGAATTACCGATAGAATTACTGATGGAACCTTCCAGATAAAGACACAATTTTACACCTGTTTAAGATCTGATGAAAACAAGAGCAATCTCTAAAATGATTATCAGCATACAACTTGAGCATATGCAAGGCATTCTTACTGAGTCAAATACAAGTGAGTGAAGACACAATTTTTTTCCTGCATTCTGTTTGCAGGAATGTATTACAGGAAGAAAATACAATAACATAATAATAAAACAAAACCAAACAAGTAAAACAACATCAAAAATGAACCAACAAATAAACCATAAAAACAACCAAACAAAACAAACAAAAATTAAAACAAAACAAAAGCCCTCCAAAAAAGCAACCAAAAAAACCCAATAAATCCAAAACCAGAGAAGATTGCACAGAGAAGCTGTGGATGCCCATCCCTGGAGCGTTCAAGGCCAGGCTGGATGGGCTTTGAACAATCTGCCCTAATGAAAGGTGTCCCTGTCCATGGTAGGGGGATTGGAACAAGATTCTCTTCAAAGTCCCTTCCAACCCAAGCCATTCTATGATTTTATAAGTCTTTGTTAATACAAATAGATGCTTGGCTTATCTATTCACATATGTTTCATGGTGCAACTGGGGTCTTCTAAAACCATGAAGATGCTCAGCTACCTGTAAATACTTAACCAGTACTACGTTACTAAATGTTAACCCAATTAACTTTAAGCACCAAACTGTTTGTTCAGATTCACGGATGTTACACAGTTTCTTCCACTGGAGCACTACCCCCCAGAAACTGTTTGCCTTCATGGCATATTTGGCCTACAGAGATGCTGGTGACCACCTCTTCATAAGGAACTGTGCGACAAGATAAGGAGTATTCAGTACAAATGAAAAAGGGGTAAATTTAGGTTGGGTACTAGGAAGAAGTGAGGGTGGGGAGGCACTGGAACCGGTTGTCTAGAGAAGTTGTGGATGTGGAATTCTGGCAATGTTCAAGGCCAGGCTGGATGGAGCTCTACATGCTTTCTGGTCTAGTGGAATGTGTCCCTGGACATGGCATAGGGCTATATGGCCTTAAGGTCCATTCCAACCCCCTGATGTCTATGATTCTGTATTTACTCGGGAAATAGAAACAAACGCGTGCCACAGGCCCGGAAGGGGCTGCTCTGAAGAGGTTTCGCCCGAGCACCTTCCGCCTCTCTTGAGGAGCGGCCGCGGTGTCAGGCGACAGTACCAGCCACCTCCCCCGCACCAGCGCCGAGCGAGGCCACTGCCATCTCCATCGCACCGGAGCCGTAAATCCAGGCCCGGAGACAGCCGGGCTTCCCCACCTGCAGACGGCGCGCAGCTCGGCCGCCGTGCCCGGCGCGCAGCCCAGCGCCGCCGCCACGGCCGCGTCCGCCTCCTCCGCCTCCTCCGCCGCTTCCTCCGCCTCCGCCGCCAGCGAGAGGTCGGGCGGCCCCAGCTGCTGCCGCCAGCCGAGGCCCAGGGCGCCCACGCGGAACGCGCGCGTGTACAGCTCCGCCGACTCGTAGTCGGGCGCCGCCGCCGCGTCCGCCGCCATGTCCGCGGGGCCCGTCACGGGCGGCGGGCGGGAGGCGCGGCAGCGGGGCCGGGCCGGGCGGGGCCGGGCGGGGCGGCTTGAGCGACGCCGCGTGACCCGGAAGCGACTGCGGGGCGCGACGGGGCGGTGTTTGCTAGGGGGAAAATAATTCCAGTTCCAAAAGCACACACCAACAAACAAACAAAAAACCCAACCAAAAAAAAAACCAAAAAAAACCCAAACCAAAACGCACAACACTCCAAAAATAGTTTCTGAATTAATTAAGAAAAGCACCACATCTGTTGTTCTGGAGCAGTACAAACACTTTCACACAAAATCACATAATCTAGGTTGGACAAGACCTGTGAGATCATTGAGTCCAGCCTATGATCGAGCCTTGTCACCCAGACTGCCAAATCTAAGTGCCACATTCAGTCTTTCCTTAAAAACCTTCAGAGACAGTGACTGCACCACCTCCTTGGTCAGCCTTTCTGTGTCCTACCAAGAAAGCGTCCAATTCTTTCTAATGTCCAGCCTAGACCTCATCTGGCACAGCTTAAGACTGTCCTCTCATTCCGCCACTTGTTATCGGGGGAAAAATACCAATCCCCACTGTGTTGGCTTGAAAGCAAAACCAGTGCGAGACTCCAAGTCGGTAATACAATTTAATAGGAAAAAAGAGAAAAAATAAAATACATGCAATAATACAAAAGAAAAACCACCGACAGAATCGGAATACAACCTGACACCCTGTCAGTCAGGGTGTTGGTAGCAGTCCATATGTGGCTGCAGTCCTCCTGGATGACGGATGTGGTTCAGGTGAAGCAGTGCTCCTGTAGAAGGTGCAGTTTTCCTCCGAAGATCCAGCGATGATGTGGAAATGATCCGACTTTCCTCTGGGATCCAGTGGAAAGGGCTGCTTTTGCCTCCCAAACCCAGTTTTTTATCTAGGTAGGAAAGGCTTGGCTCCTGCCCCTGGCTGGGGCATCTCCCAATGGGATGATGTAATCTTATCAGTCACACAATAGGACTTAATGGCCCATTAACGGAATATATCTTCTGGAGGAAGGATGGGTTGTGAAAAGATAAGGATGATCATCCCCCGATCTTATCAGATGGCACATCAGCAGAGGATATCTCCCACAGAGATAAGGAACACCACCCCTCCCACATTTCAACAGATGGTGATAGAATACACATTTTTGCATTGTACCCCAGGACACCCACCCAGCTACAAGCTCATTTAATATGCTTATTCTCCTCTCAAATGAAAACTTAATGCATTGGTACAATGAACATGGCTGATGAGATACATAACTTTATACTTGACTAACGCTGCTCATACTAACACTTAAAATGGTGCTAACCATCTGGGAATTTCCCCCTGAAGTAGTGTGACAAAGCTGACATGAGCACAACCTGTTAAGGAAGATGACAGAAGTAAATCTGGATTGCCCTAACCTGATATACCTGTTGTACATACCCATTGAACCACAGCCTTTGCACTTGCTTTGAGACAAAATATTAATGGAATCAGAGAATCAAAGTATAGTTTGAGTTCAAAGTGGTTTGAGTAGTAACTCGATGTTAACGACCATCTAGTCACAGCCCTCCTTGCTGTGAGCATGGATACCTTCTAGTAGAACAGGTTGCTCAAGGCCCGGTCCCACCTGGTCTTGGACAGTGCTGGGGTTGGAGCATCCACAACTTTTCTGGGCATCCTGCTCCAGTGCCTAGCCCTCACAGTAAAGAACTTCATCCTAAAATCTAATCTAAACTTGCCTTCCTTCATTTTAAAACCATTGCCTCTTGTCTGCCACTATTTGCCTTTATAAAAACTCTTTATCCTTCTCATAAGTCTCCTTGAGGTATTGGAAGGCCATAGTGAAGTCTCCCTGAAGCCTTCTTTTCTCCATAGAGAACAACTATGAACTCCTCCAGCTATCTCAGCTATTCCTCTTACTTCTCTAATTAGAAAAATAATGCTGGGATGTATTCTCTGATGGTGTTGAAGCAAGGGGTGAAGATAAGACCTGAAACAGTTCATGAAAGGAGACTGAGTTTTTGCATCCTGTATGGAATGGGCAGAATGCTGAGAGAAGGTTATGAGATTTGCCTGCTAGTTTCACAAAGCAAAGTAATATTAGGAGGATTTAAGAATGTAAGAAACCTCAGCCAGAGCATATTTTGCTTTGCTTAGCAATAACAATGTAATCTAAAGCCCTTATACTTCTCCCAGTTATATTTAGACTTGCACTGCATTTCAATGCTGAATTATTTTATTAGCTCTCATTAACCTCTGCCTCTTAACTGTAGTTATTATGCCTCATTATGAAAGTTTTGGTAGGCGTCATTTTTCCTGTAAGTATAGACAGTCTCTGTTTCCTTCCTCAGTTACACCCTCTGCTTTCTTCATCCATCACCTTTGTGCTTCTTGACACTCCTCAGCTCTGGAAGATGCTCTCGATTAAGGACTGTTGCCCTCACTTCCTGTTGTATCCTCCCTGAAACCTATGAGTTATCCCCTGAGGAATTTCATTCCAGTTTCCAAGGCCATGCCCATCTTGTTATGTGTTTGTTGTGATTGCCTATGCTCTGTTTATTTTATGAAAATACCTTTTCCCTTTGTGCACTTGCAACATTACCTGAAATTTGAAAACTCCCCATTACTTACCTGATGTAGCCACATGTAGGGTGGAAGTGACAGGCTGTACTGATCTAAGTGTTGTGTTGACATAAACAGATGGGAGGAATTTCAGCCAAGAGATGGAGGATTAAATCCTACTATTCCAGAAATAACCTTCCTTGGAAAACCAAACACTGTGGAAATCAGTGGGCAGGGGTTTCTTTTAGGTTGTTTTCTTTTGTTTTTTTTTTTTGTTGTTTTTTTTTGTTTGTTTTGTTTTGTTTTGGTTTTTTGGTTTTTTTTTTGGGGGGGGGTGGTTGTTTTTTTGGTTGGTTGGTTTTTTGTTTGTTTGGAGGTTTTGTTTGTTTCTGGTTCTGTTTTGTAAGACCATGTGAAAATGACATCACAGAATTCCCCAGCAGAAGGGTGAGCACTGCTAACCACAGCACTGTGGAAGGGAGCAAGGTTTGGAAGGAGCTAGAGGCTGCTGTGTTGTAATTATTCATGCTTTTTGGAATAATCCCATGGGCTTTTCAGTTAGATATATGAATTTCCCTCACTGCCTTGCTTCCTTCTCCTCATGGTGGATTTGATTTTGGAGTTCATCTGTGTTAGTTAAAAAAAATCCAAGCGTGTGAAGTGCACAGACCTCAAGCAGGAAGACTGAATAAGAAGCTCAAGGAATAGCTAAGTTGAAAATACCAAAGCTGGTAATTTTTAACCATGAATGGATAATACGTTTTCTGTTTTGTTTCCAAACTTCAATACTAAGCAATCATATACTTATAAAGCCACTCCACTCAATCCAAATCCTCTTAAGAACAAAGAGAGCTGTTTATTTTTATAGCTTGGAATTAATCTGCCCTTTATATACTAGGCATAAGGCACATGGGCATTTCAAGGTTTCCAAGAAGTATTTACTTTTCTCTGCTGGAAAGACTTCAATAATTCCACAACAAAGCAATAAAGGATGTATGAACAACTCGAGGACTGTAAACTTTGCAGGTATTAGGCTGAACTCTTTAATAAGTGCTGAGATCCAAAGAGCATTGAAAGTACACTGAGATAGAGAAATGAAGACAATACAAAAGATAACTGGAAAACAAACTAATAAAAGTACTGTACTTGCAAGAGGAATCAAGAAAAATTTTAACTAATGTGCTCCTAGAATAATCGGGTAGCCTGTAATTTGTAGTACTGTGTTATCCTGTGAGTTTAAAAGACTAATTTTCAGAGCTTCCATGATCACAATTACAGTTACAGTCAGTAAACACTGGATATATAGCAACTTTGAAAAGCCAATCCTAAATGGCCCAGTGAATCTAAGGTAAAGTCTAAACCCCTGAGTTCCAGGCTAGTCTTTTAGCACAAGAAATACCCTTCATTCCTTTCTTGATTCACACAACTCCAGAAGCGTATAAATCTTTGTGAATCTAATCACATTCCATGGCAGTATGGAATAGTACCTCCTCTAACAGACATAGCCTTAATATAATGACATGGCAATGCTTATTAAAGGGTAGTTTTGTGGCTTAATCATAAACTAAATTTTATTCTAGTTTCAGCCCTGTCTCACATCACTGAATTTACTGGGCTTCCACTCCAATCCAGAAAAATCACAATGATCACCACTTAAGCTCCAGCAGGGTTATCATGACTAACAAACTTAGTGTTTTTCGATAGTCCAAAAATACCTTTGGTGAAAGGGTGTCAAACATTATTTTTTTCAGTATTTTAGAATTAGCTTCAACCTTGTTCGTTACACCAAGATTGAACTCTGTGTACCTCATTGTACCTTGGCAGACAAGGAACACTGTCGCAGTTTTTTAAGCACTGACTGTGTCAGCACAGCAATTAGAGAACTATGCAAAGGGCTATAATTTTGGGAGATGAAAGTTCAGCAGTTGTCAGTTTTTTCTTTGTCATGCACTCTACTTCTGGCCTTTGTTCTGGGGACGCTGCTGACTTCTGGACAGCAGCACCCAAAGAGCTATCAAACCCAGTTGAAAGCACTCCCCAAACACTTCTGAGCAAGGATTTTTTAACTTGGCCTGTGCTAAGCTGTAATGTTTGTAGTATAATCTCACACAGGGTTGCATCAGGACAGTTATTCCCACGAGGAGTGAGAACAAAAGGGAAGGCTGGGAAACATCTGTCCTGTCATAGCTTCCAAAATTCCCATGACAATGAAGAGCAGTCTAGGGAAATAACAATCTTTGCATCAAAGACTCTCAAAGTCAGCCAATAGCATCTTTTACTATTACCTGAACAAGAATGTTGCATTTCTAAAATGTAGCTATAGTTGGGGCAAAACATATCTTTATTTTTTTATTGTATAAATTAAATAAAATATTAGTGCATGGTAACCCGTCATAATGGCTTTACATGGATCTTTGTTTAAAGATTAAAAACTGCAGGCAAGTTGAAAGCTGAGTAACTAAAATATAATTCTGTCCGAAGACAGATGTTTAACTCACTTCTGGTTCAGTTCACATTTGGTTCATTCAATTCCCTTTTCAAAAATGAGAGCGCTTCCCAAGGGTAGCATGTTGTTTTGCCAGAGTATATAGTATGTCATTTTGCTCTCACTCAAGGTAAACAGAAACAACTAAAAAGCCCCAAACTAAATGAAAACAAAAAAGGAAGGAAACGTATGTGAATGGTAATTTCTGGATTTTTTCGTGTCTGAATATTGCTCTTACATAACTTAATGGAGAATCAAATGAGTACAGGTTGCTTTCATCTCATCAATGTTGAGTAGTCAGAATTATTTCCCTCAAGAGTTTTCATCTATCTCTAATGTTTGTTCTTGCCTACCATTAAAACAGATGAAAGTTGAAGAAGAAAAGCTTCAGAGAAAGATGATGATAGATATGCATATAATCCAAACCTAATCAAACAGGGATTTCATTTTTAGATGTTTCTGAACCACATTATTCTGGCAGCTGAATTTGGATAGACTATTGGAATAAGCAATGAAGCGATCCAATAGGGACAATTAAATTTAAAATTTGTAAGATATATGATATATTAAATACTTGATCCACCTTGAATCTTTTCAAAGTTCACACTATACATACACATGTATACATATACATTTATTATATACATTTTTCTTCCAGGAAATTTCTGCCAAAATTTTTCCATCACCAAAAGTTTAGGTCTTTTTTTCAGAAAATTTGATCTGAATCTCAATAACAGTCAACAAGACTTCACTTTCTAAGGCCAAACTACGGGTTTATGGCATAAGAATCTTTTGTGAGTCTAGCTAAGTCACATGTCTAACAAAAGACTAAGAAAATGTTTACTAATACTGTTTTGTATACCAGTTTACCTAAGAAGGTGAAATAGTACAGAAAAGGCACAGATTTACAGGGAAAAGTTGCACTACAATAAAATTACTTAGCCTTTTTCCAGTGTCTACTACCAGTGGGCCTGTACAAGACCAAAGGAACTATAAACTTCTTCCAGGCACTTTTTCTCTTCTAGTTGAAGTATTTCCTAGTCAAAGCATGCAAAGATTCTATGGGACATCAAGCATGACTATAGCTGAGCTTCTGAAAAATGTCTTACCCGATCCATCTTCTCCCTTTGGCTGAAGACTCAGTAACAATCTCTCATTTGCAAATCTTTCATTTGCACAATGTGTAACTGTCCCCTCCAGTTCTGAACTTTCCTTTGAAGACTATGGAGGGAACCTCCTCACACAAATCTATAATTCATTGCTGGAGGGCTTAATTTCTGTTTTTCAGGTTTGGAGGGCTGATTACAGAAGTTCTCAATATTTCGCTGGGAAAAAGAAGTTTATCTTTCAAGGAAAAGCAAGATGCATGTGATATCAGTGTAAATTTCACTGTCTTGGGAATACAGAAGATTTTATCTAGCTAAAAAATACTCTGTTTTGAACTGTTATAGTTTATCCATGAAACCTAAAGAAATGAGCTAATTTCAACTAACTTGCCTTGAAATTTTAGTAGCCTAGAAATTTAGTAGATACTATCCTTCTGTCTTTGACTTCAGAAAGGTATTTCAATCCACCAGCTGGGTAATTTCTATAGTTATTTTATGCTAGAGTCACCAGATATTCATCTGACCACTCTGGCATAATAAAAAAAATTAATGGAAGAAAAGGAAAGAAATGGTTTTGAATAGAAGCTGACTGAAAAAAAAACAAACCTCCAAGTGAATGTTTGGAATGTTTTCAGCCTTTTTAAGTAAGAAGAGGGTGAACTAACAGATATATATCTCCAGTCAAAAAGCATTGTGACACCATAAATTTTGTTATTCTTTTATGGTTAAGGTGTCCACTAAAGGAGATGGATGTAGTCTATAGATTATATTATAGTTACTGCTTTTCTGTCTTTCAAATCTAAATATAGAACACTCTCTTGGTCTTTAGGATATTTTCTTCATCTGATTAGGGAACAAACTATTACTTCTTCTTTGTTTTTTTCCTCATAATTACGTTTTTCTCCTCCAAGAGCTGTAGTCATCTCAAGGACCTCATTTTGTCCTGTATACAGAACAAATACAGAAAAGAGGACAGGACTATTGTGCATGTTTATTGAGTAGACAGCTGTGACACAGTGTTCTGCCCACAGTGCCAGTAGTCATGTCCTACTGAAGAGTTCCTCCATATTCCAGACTTATTCACGTGTGACAATGATTGCTCTTGATGGCACCTCAGGGTCTTGTCCCCATCTTACCCTTTGTACCGTCTCCATAGATTACCCCTAGCAACAATTTTTGTGCAATTTAAAGGGCTTTCTATTATGCCAAGTGATGATTTCCATGTTGAAAATTGGCTGTTGCCATTTCTTGAGAATAGTAGTAACGAATGTTAAATTTTGCCAGGATGAGTGCCAGGGTCTGTTCATGTACATTTGTTCTCCTCCTGCCAAGAATCAGTGAACAGAGTACATTCTGTACGGTGTTTTGGTCACAAGTGTCTGCATCTGGCATAAATTGTGTGTAAATTTTTCAGTTTGCTTTGCAGGGGACCACTTTTGTTTCTTACTTTGTGCCTGATGCTCTTATGATGAAGTTGTTTTGAAGTGGATCAATGCTGTGTTTTCTTTTCTTGTGTGTCAACCATTGAGACATCCTGAGCAGGGAGATATAAAGTAACATACCATTGTTTAGATAACAAAGCTGACTGGAAGAATTCTGCTTCAAGCAAGTTCAGGTAAGAGCACCTTTTGTGTATAGTTATAGTTTTGTTTAGTAAATTCCACTGAAGCTGTCAGGCTCTCTGGTTAGGTCAGTGAGATGCTTCCTAGCTATCAACATGAAGGCAAGCCAGCCTGCCTGTGCAAAGATATATTGCCTTGGGTCCTGAAGGGACATACAGAGAAAGGTGTTTTGAGCCTCTTAGGCTGGTTTTTTTGTGCTGCACTACTCATGGTCTTTGTCCCTTATATCCATCTGCTAAGGTATATTCAGGTATATTAATCCTTATATCTAGACCAGAAAATCTGATTTGTCTAGAGTAGCTGAATAGATGTGATGGAGTATTCTACCCTATATAATATCCAAAACTCAAAATAGAGACAAGTTACCAAGAAGCAGTGCTGTCCACAAGAAAACTGCTTTCTATCTCACTAGTAAACAGTGTATAAAATTAGAGGGCTTGGGAAAAATCATTTGTATTCTGAAAAGTCAGGCCAACATGGATTATAATGGTAGCAATAGCCAAATAACATTCTACAGTATACTGGCTCTTCCTCTGGCATAAAAAGTAACCCTAAAATTGTGAGATTTTTTGTAAAAATTTTTTGGTTGAAGGTGGCTGCTGCAAAGAGTGAAATGTTGATGGGGCAAGGAGAACACAAATCCCCATCATAGCATGTTCTGCTGAGAGCTTATGACTTCTGCTCCTGATTATTAACAACTGCCCTATAAGTCTTTTCAGTATTTTAGTATCCAGACAATCACAATCCAGGCAGAAAAATTTCAGCTATGAGGTTGCGATTCCAAATGGATCTACATTCCTGTAAATTTCAGTGTCATTGCATCTGTTTTTCCATGCTGATTTTTTTTTTTCATAAATTGGTTAAATAACAACCTCACTGAGTGATTTTTTTACACCTTGTGGTTAAAGAATGTACTGACTTGGGCTGGGATACAGTTAATTTTTTTCACAGTGGCTAGTATGGAGCCGTGTTTTGGATTTCTGCCAGAAACAGTGTTGAGATGTTTTTGTTAGTACTGAGAGCCAAGGCCTTTTCCCCTTTTCATACTCCTCTGCCCGTGAGAAGACTGGGGATGCCTGGGAAGTTGGGAGGGGACACAGCTGGGACAGCTGACCCCAGCTGGCCATGCGCATATTCCTGAACGCATTGTATCATGCTCACTATATAAACTGGGAGGAAGAAGCAGGAAGTGGGAGGTATTTGGAGTGGTGGTTTTTATCTTCCCAGGTAACCAGTATGCACAATGGGGCCCTGTTTTCCTGAGGATGGCTGAAAGTGGTGAATTAAATTCTTTTTTTTTTTCTTTGTTTGCATGTGCAGCTTTGCTTTACCTATTAAACTGTTTTTATCTCAACCCATGAGTTTTCTAGCTTTTACCATTCTGATTCTCCTCCCAGTCCTGCTGGTGGGGAAATGAGCAAGAGGCTTTGTGGTGCTCAGTTGCCAGCTGGGGTTAAAGCACAAGCATAAAAGTGAGTTTTGAAGCACTCTATGATTTTTTTCCTGCTTGCAATGTGTTTTGTTTCATCTCTGGCTTTCTCTAGAATTCTGTGTTAAATCCATCATGCCAATCATCCTCTTCATATCTTGCTGTGGTTCAAGTTACTAGAGAGATTGTCTCACTTCTCCTTATGGTATGACATGAAAGCTACATCCCACTTCATTATTAAAAATATCAGCTGTGTGAGGCAGATAGACTGTTCGTGCTGCCAAGCGAATTAATTTGCCCCTTTAGAGTAGTATAAAAGCAAACCTTAATGTCTTCTGAACAAAATACACAGTAACCTCCTTCAACACAGGCTTCCCACTCCATTGCCAGCAAAATAATTTCCAATCTACTAAATAAAGCCCAGTTGTTAGTGACATGACTGGCAATAATCACACACATTTTTCATTGTGCAGGCATAATTCAGGGAGGTACATTGCAATCAGAAACTGGAAGCTATTCCTGTAAACAAATCTATTGGATGCCAGTGATGATAATTATTAGTGATTAGTCACCGATTGCAAAAGTGTTCTAGATTTAGACATTCTAAAATAGGGACAGTATGGCAGTTTTTCACATGGATATGAAGGTTAAATATTTTATTTTAACATCTAACAATGATTCTTTGTTAGGGAAAAAAGTAGTATTCAGTAGCTGAAATCCGGACTGCCTAAGTTTAATACTGTTTTATATTTACTTCAAAGGCACATAGTATTTCAAGTTGAAAAAAAAAATTAACTCGAGGAGGCAGAGGAGGAAGTGTCGCCTAAAGCCTGTTAAAATAAAGAATGTCAGATGAAAAATGAAATAATCTTTCTAGTAGAAGAGATTTAGACGAGGTCAAAGGAAAAAGGGAAGCTGTTATAATTAATTTTTACCCTAGAAGCAATGCTGCCTGGCATTTTGGAAGAAATCAGATCTTTTGTGAGACCAGATGGCACAGCTGGAACTTGAAATGGCAGTGCATTTGAACCATTTGAAAACTGTTTTTAATTCCTGTGGGTTTTGTTGCTGTTGTTGTTGCATTCTTTCCTTGGAACATGGAGCTCATCTTACTGTGTGATCAGAGCAGCACTATTGTCAATGAAAGGGAGAGAAGACAAATGCATGAGAAGGAGGACTGCAGTTTTCAATCACTGTTAGGCCTCTGGGGAGGCCTTATTAGGCAAAGAATTCAAGTAGAGCATTCTCTGTGCCCCTCTTTTCACTGATCATGCAGGTAAGCTTTGTAGATGTTACAAAAATTTTTGAACATTAAACAGTGTGTTGAAAAGTTGCTTCAATTTCTTACCAATGGTAATTTGGAGACTTTTGTGGTGCTTCAATTAATAAGAGTTTCTACAACTAATAAAATTTAATAACTATCTCTTATTGTTGTGCTAATAAATCTGCATTCTGTTAAATGGACAATTTCAATTATTGAATTCTTTGAGAGTTACTGTATATAACTAGACACTCTGAGATAAGCAGTATGAACAGGAACATGGTTGCATATGGTTTGTGCTCTCAAAGAATGACCCTAATTTGGTCCTCAAAGTACTCTTCTCCTTGGCTGCATTTGTACTGCCGCTTCTGTGGTTCCCAGGATGTCTGCTGTCCGCATTCCCTGTGGCAATGTGCCCTCTGGACAGCAGCTGGCTGGCTTTCCTGTCATACAGGACTTCTTAACTGATGGTGCTCTCCACATCATCCTCTGTGCCATGGACCAACCCAGCAATGCAAGGGAAAGGAACAAATAAACCCCCACTGTTTGGTCAACTGTTTCACTGCATTCTCATGTGTTTTCCATGATGAAAAAAACAACTTTGTGCTGCAGAAACCTCATATGATCTCACTTTTGTAGCCAGTACAAGTAAATGAATTGGTGCCATCTCAGCTGTCCTAGGTGTTTATGGCGTCCCCATATCAGAAACATGAACTTGAACCACACATTTTAAGTTAGGTTTAAGTTAAACGTAGGTTTAAGTACTTCTGCTGCTTCCTAAGAGACTTGATTATTATTAGCTAGTAAGGCTGTAGCTGTGGTTTGACTGACCAGGGAAGAACTGTCAGTAGCACAAGTCTCTGTGGTCTCCTCACCTCCCACAGCTCCCAGTGAGAGGAATATGTAGTTTTAAGCCAAGACTAATCTGGAGATAAGCCCATTGACCTTTGGAGGTTGTGCTATCTGTACACTGACCTATTATCGGCAGGTACTGTATATATATTCTAGGTAATTATACGGTCTTATGTGGTTATGCAAATACCTGGGACAGTATCAAACCTGCTTATGCAGGCCAGTCTTGTTATCCCATGTTGTAGCACAGTGGCAGGAAAGCCTGGGCAGCCAGCATAATGTCGTCCAGTCAGTATGTACTTGGACACAGTAGAACTAGCTACTCAAACTTCATACTAGTTATCTATCTTCTCTCTAGTCCTTCCTATCCATCTGCCCTTTTATGTAGCTGCACCACACCGCTCTACCTTGTTTTCCATTATGGATTACCTTGCATACTGGCTCAAGCAAGCGTAAAATCTTGCAAATTCTTGAGACATGACATTGCATTTCCTATTCCATCTTTATAAGAAAATTTCAAAACCTAAATCTGCAGGCCTTATTTGCAGTCAGTAAACAAAAGATGATTTGTCACACCATTCTTAAGCTTCAACTAGCTGGATCTATAATTTATTTTAACTCAAAACTGTCTAATCAAAAAGATTTTATTTTAAGGATTACAAATATATGCCCTTTTGCTGAGTAATCATTGCTTCAGTGGGGAATAAAAAGCCTGCAAATATATGCTTGGCTTCTCAGCATGACCTAGTGTGGTTCACAACCATCTGTGTTTACAGTAAGACATCGCCCACATGCATTAGTCTGTAAACAGTATCAAACCCCAAAGTTTTTATTTTTTTTCTTTTTCATTCTCCACATGTACTTTTCTCTTCAGTGTGTCTTCATATAGGTATAAGTATCTGCAAAAACATCTTTTTTTGAGGTCTAAGCAATCTAACAGTTCTCTGAGCTAGTTCTTCAAAGATGCCCTTACAATATTAGTAAACAAAAGAATTGCTAGTTGGTTCTTGTTAGGAATAGGGGAGCATTTATTAGCTGCCTAAAACTCTACCTGGTCCTTTAGCAGTGGACAGCCAGTGGATGTTCAAGACCCAGTCAAAATGTCAATGAGAAAAACTTATGAGTTTCCCAAGTGTGTGAGGGGTGTTGGGGACACTTCCATTTGGCATTTGAGAACTCTCTATTTCTCCATGTCAGTTGACTTCAGATTGTCAGCAAACTGTCTTTCAAATCAGTGCTGGTGCCAGCAACAGCCGCAAAATTTCTTTTTCAACTGTTTTCATTTCTGCTAGCCTTACATATATGTTTGTGAATGTGATTATGCAGAAGGCGTAAAACCCAAGATTTCCCATAGATGTCATTGGCAAAGAATGGAATTCATATCAAGTTAGGACTCAGTATTTTTTATAAGGTGTTAAGAGAACACCCACATTTCAGGTATCATACATGAACACATTTGTAGAACACGTAAAGCACAGCTGTTCATACCATCTTATGACCTCCAGGACAAGGAAATACTCTTGGTCTTATCCCTGTTCATAAAAGACACATTGCCCACATCTAACAAAATTAAATTAACTCAACAGAAAAGGAAGTTCTGTGGTTGTTGAAAAGATGAAGAAATTCCGGCATAGTCTTACATCATAGAATTAATGGCCATGTGCAGCTCCTGAAGCAGTCGTGGGATTGTCCTACATTCCTATTCACTGCACAGCCACTCCCACTGCCAGAGGGTGAATTGCTGCTTCCGTGGAAGAAGTCGAGGCATTTGGTGAGAGGGAATCTGAACGCAAAACATCTCTATGACAAAGTGTTTGTAAATGCATCGTATTATGCGTGGTGGCATGGGGAGCAACTGATTGCTGTCAGCCAACTTTTCCCTTTTTTAATGAAGTCTTTTGTGACCTCCAGGCATTGAGTGATCTGATTTGAAAGGTCAAGATTTTGGACAGCTCTGTAGAGTCTGTTGCCTACTTGCCACATGCTTCATCTTTGACTTCCTTGAAGTGATAAGAATAATGTAACTGCTCTGCTTAAGCCTTAACTATTTCTTGTCCCTCAAGTGCATTGAGAATAAAGCACTGTGAATCTAATTAAATATGAGAACTACTTAGAAATTACCTTAAATGCTTGGTTAAATAAAGCAAATATGCCATAAATCTTGGACAGATACAAGGGCATGTGATAGACGGATAGATAGACAGGATAGACGCATACATGCCTGTTGGCCTGATCTCATTGCCTGGCAAGGTTATGGAGCAGATCATCTTGAGAGTGATCACATGGAATACACAGGGCAACCAAGGGATCAGACCCAGCCAGAATGGGCTTAGGAAGGGGAGGTCCAGCCTCACCAGTCTGATCTCCTTTTACAACCAGGTGACCCAGCTGGTGGATGCAGGAAAGGCTGTGGATGTTGTGTACCTGCATTTCAGCAAAGCCTTTGGCACTGTGTGGCACAGCACACTCCTGTAAAAGCTGGCAGCTCACAGCTTGGACAGGAGCTCTCTGTGCTGGGTTAAGAACTGGCTGCATGGCCGGGCCCAGAGAGTGGAGAATGGTGCTGCATCCAGCAGTGGCTGCTCACTAGGGGTGTCCACAGGGGTCTGTGTTGGGCCCCGTCCTGTTTAATATGTTTCTTGATGATCTGGATGAGGATATTGAATCTACCATTAGCAAATTTGCAAATGACCCCAAACTGGGCAGAAATGTTGATCTGCTGGAGGGAAGAAAAGCTCTACAGAGGGAGCTGGAAATGCTGGAGAGATGGGCCGAGACCAGCGCCATAACATTCAACAAGGCCCAGAGCTGGGTCCTGCTCTTTGGCAACAACAACCCCAGGCAGTGCCACAGGCTGGGGACAGAGTGACTGAAAAGTGGCCCAGCAGAAAAGGAACTGGGGGTGCCGGTGACAGCGGCTGAACATGAGCCAGATGTGCCCAGGTGGCCAAGAAGGCCAATGGCATCCTGGCCTGTTCCGGCAGTAGTGTGGCCAGCAGGGCCAGGACAGGGATTGTACCCCTGTACTGGGCACTGGTGAGGCCACAGCTCCAATCCTGTGCTCAATTCCGGGGCTCTCAATTCAGGAAGGACACTGAGGTGCTGGAGCACGTTCAGAGAAGAGCAAAAAGGCTGGTGAAGAGTCTGGAGCACAAGCCCTGTGAGGAGTGACTGAGGGAGCTGAGGTTGTGTAGCCCAAAGAAAAGGAGGCTCAGGGGTGACCTCATCACTCTCTAGAGCTGTCTGAAAGGAGCCTGTGGCCAGGTGAGGGTTGGTCTCTTCTCACAGGCAACCAGCAACTGGAGAAGAGGACACAGACTTAAGTTGTACCAGGGGAGGTTTAAGTTGGACATTAGGAAAAAATTCTTCACAGATTAGTCATTGTGATTAGTCATTGGAACAGGCTGCCTGGGGAGATGGTGGAGTCACTGTCCCTGGAGGTGTTTAGGGAAAAACTGGATGTGGCACTTGGGACCATGGTCTAGCTGACATGAAAGTAAGTGTTCAGCATTAGATTGGACCCAATGATATCAGAGGTCTTTTCCAATCTAATTGACTATGTGAATCTGTGTGATTCAATGATAGACCAACTGACAGAATAGAGAAAAGGACATATCAAACAAATGTAAGCAAATTGCAGTAAAGAAATCTATGATGATTTACAACATTTTAGGTAACAATAACTAGTGTAATGGAGAAGTCCTACTGGCCTTCACCAGAAAATTACCTTGCAGTTTCAAAAAGTGAAAATGTTTGGATGGGTAGTTGTATAATAACTAACTCACTTGGCATTCATATCTCACAGTATGTTGTTAGGGGACCCATATTCTGAGGATGACTTGGTACTTCTTGTACTGGAATTGAAAAGGCCTGCCCTGGCTTAGTAACGTGATGCTGAATTATTTCTCAGAGTGAGCACCCTGAAGAAATAGTGAACTGTAAAAATCCAAAACTAAAATCAGGGCTTTTAAAAGTGGGAAATGAGATTGGATCAATTCACAAAAAGCTTTGAAGTATTCTAAACTTTGCCTTCTAAACGAGATAAAAAGAGAAAATGTTTCTTTTTCTTCTTAATAATTATTAAGTTCTTCAGTTAAAATTTAATTTTTAAAACATTTTTAGCTTATCAATATAGAAACTAGAAACAGGCAAAATATCTGGTCTATTCATGTGTTACATTCTGCTGCAACAAAGAAAACCAAATCTATTCTGCCCTCTTAGAAAATCTTCTTGTTCAATAAAAGTAGTTTTGTGGTTTTGAATGGAAATTGTAAATGCTATGAAAAGTCTGAGCTGTCTCTTTATCAGTATGAGCTTTAATTTTCTTACCAAAAAACTGTTCTCTGCACAATTGATAGGAATACAAATCACCTTGTCTCCCAAAGGATCTCATATCCTGCTACAAGAACATAATATTTTTTTTTTTGTTCAGAATACCTCTGTGGCCAGCAAATTTATCGCTCAGATGAAATTTTCTTTTCATATCTGCATGCAAACCAAACTTGGAACACTGAGAAAACCTTCTCTTTAGGGCTTATGCACAGCCTACTAATCCCTGACTACAAGCTCTTCCACATTTGGTATTTTGCTGATGCATGAACAGAAAATTTTCATTAGATTATATGTGGCCAGTAAACAAAATGCTCATTTAGGAAGTACCTATCCATTATTTGATGTTTTGATATCTCCTGGACTTGTGTCACACAAGCTGAGGACGTTAATCAAGCCAGAATTATTTCAGAGATTTATCTTCATTGCAGATAGAAGCATCCATATGAATTCCATCCATCCAAGAGAATTTCTAATGGTTTCATGGTTTCTCAAATCAAAGTAAATAATACCTATAATACACTGATTTCCCTATCAGGGTTTGCATGTGGCCTCTAGTCAACATATGGCTAAACCAAATATTTTCCCAAAGAGCATAAGTACAGGGGAGCTTTCTACAAGGTGTATTAGCTCATTTGTCTCAGAAGCCCAAAATTAGCTACAAAAAGACTGTAAATTCACCAGATGCTTGTTTTTTCTGCATAGTCCTCCGCAAATCCACTTATCCTCAGATCCCGTTGTGAAGTATTTATCTTCATTTCTCAGTTCTTTCAGATAGTCTGCCAAACCATTTGATAAGTGAGCCACCGCAAAGTAATATGTTAATATGTTAACATTTTGATACAGAATGCATACTTTCAATGCTAATGGAAGAACAGTGGAAAAGTGGTGCTCACCAAAGTGGCATGGAAGTGTATTAGTTTGGGCACAGCATCATCCTAACATGAATACTGGGCTCTTGATTAGAGCCAGATCAGAAACAACATTACATTTTACAACATAAAATGTGGACAAGGCAGGCTTGGATTCATCTATAACTCTACTCATACTCTAAATCTATTAATAAATTCTAACTAATAAAGTAAATAAAAACATTTTGAAGAAATTTGTTGCACAAGTCTTGCCTTTTTAGAGCTTCTAACATAGCAGGTGCTTTGAATGAGCTAATTAAATCATAGATACAGTTAAAATTCATAG